>NW_003852401.1:44570845-44683951 GCF_000181295.1 Otolemur garnettii
TGTGAGATGAAAAACTACTAAAAAGATCACAAAGTCTCTAAAACGAATCAAAAAAAAAAAAAAAAAAACCAACAACAAAAAACCTTCCACACTTTTCTTTTTACCTTTAAAATTGCCTGATTATGATAACATAGATTTTGTGGTATGTGAGATGAAAAACTACTAAAAAGATCACAAAGTCAATGACTCAAATCAAATAAAGCATCTTCTTTGAGTTAAAAGAATGATTTCGATTTGGGGCTTAATAATTTTAAACACACAATGATGGTGATTTTTCCATTTAATTTTCAATTTAGTAAAAAAATTACTTATTTGGGTTGGGTTAGTGGTACATTTAATGCTAGAGTTACGATTTGGTATAGTTAAAATTCCAGTTTAGATGCAAATGCCTGATAACTGTTCCTGACTTTATTCCCATATGAATATTCAATTGGCCTAAATTAATTTTACTCACAGAGTCTTCTGACTTTGTGTCCTTTGACTCTTAAAAAATTTTCCCTTCCATGTTGAAAAGTGAAGGCAAAAGGAAAAGGAAGTTAAAATTATCCCAGCTTGTTTTCTAGGTGCTGTGGGCTATAAACTCAAATGGTACTTACCGTTTCGACTTTGGGTGGTGGAGGTCCCTCTTTCAACCATGTTGTGGCTGTCATGATCCCTGCTTCCACCTGGCCTTCTCTCTGCAACATTAGCAAGAAACAATGCAAATAACTATGCCAACTGGGGCAAAAATAACCAGGTAAACAGCAGCAGTGGCATGCTAAATCCTGTAGTTAGTGAGGAAATACTGAGTGCAGCCTGCCTTAGCATTCTTCATGTTATTTTTCAGTTTGCTAATTAAGGCACTCATATATATAGTTTATATAACGTTTGAAAATATTATTAATTCTTGTCTTTAAGTCTACTTTTTCAGACACAGAACACTGATAATATTTTCCAGCCAACTCCATAAAAGACACTAGTAGAATGAAAAATGTTATGTATTTTCCTAGCACGATATACATAACAACCATTCCTATCATAATTTAGTAAGGACATATTAGTAACATTTCAAACACCACAATGTTGAGTATGGGGAAGCCATTCTAGCCTACTTTGCTAGTGTATTAATTGTTCATATTCATTAATTTTTTTTTCTACTTTAGGCATAGTAGACATCAAAATGTAAAGGCCCATCCTAATATGAAACTAAAAACAATACCTTAATTATATAACAGGCTTGCTACATCTTTTAGGAAAGTAAATGCACTTTGAAACTTTTGGTGTATCATTTAGCAGAGGTATCTAATGGCTTAGATTCTAGAATATTAAATTCTTTAAAAGGCAATCAATTCTTTCTTTTTTGAAGGCTATATTTGTTGATGGACCAAGAGAAAATAATAATGCCATCATCGGAGTTATAAATATCCAACTTACAAATGCACAGACATACCAATGGCGTGGCATGTTTCCAACCACCCGGTATTCAAGGCAGCAAATGAAAATCTCCCCTACAAATCTATAGAGAATTATAAAGACTTTTACAACTGCCATGCCTTTATTCTCCATGCCTCTCCATAGTCCAGCTCTGTGAATAGTCCTTGCATTTGGCATATGCTCAATAAATATTGATATTTAAAAGATAGATATTGAAATGTATTCTCAGTATTTATCTTTAAAGGGAAACTATAATATAGATAACAGAAAGTCAATGTCAAATAAAACTAAATTTCCCAGGAGTCGTGAGATTGTTACATATTCAAATTTTTACATTTTAAAATACCTTAAAAGGGATTTTCTATAATCTTTTTAAAAATTAAAAATGAATCACATGAAGTAAAAACTTCTTTTATTTTGTGACAGATGCTTCTACTATACAGAGCATGCAATGACATTTTAAAACATCTTTTGGCAGGAATCTAATGAGGCCTGAATAATTTTAAGTTCTGTTTGGTGACAAATGAGCAATTTTAATTCAAAGTTTAATTTAACAATTGAGTACCAATTATATACCTAAAAAGATGTTACACATATTTTACTACATACAGAATGTAAGGATAGTCCTGTCATCAGTAAATACTCCTGAAGACAACCAAGTTACACTTAGGACAGCTAGTAAACAAAAAGACTCAGGAACTTGTCACTCTGATATGTACATAACAACTTGTTCAACAAGAAATAGGTAGCTATTCTGATAAAACAGAGAACTAAACTACATCATACATGTCCAAAAACAGGATAACTAATGTTTACATTTTTATAGACAATAGTTTTAAAGCAGAAATAGGAATATAGGCATGCCAGGCAGTACTCTGAAATGGAGATGGCATCTGGGCGGGGGACAAAGTTTTGGTAAGAGAAGAGAAATGAGAAGGAACAAGCCCATGAAAAAAACAGCATATTCAAAAAGAAGGAGGGAAAAAAAAAAGAAAAAGGAGAATTTTAAATAGATCACTTAATTCAAAATCAAATATAGTTACTATAAAAGAAAACCTCAGCAGTGCACATCAGACATCGTATAATAGTTTTACTATTCATAGGATACCTTCCTCTTCCCCATCCACCACTGGTCATTTTAAACTTCTTCTGAACTTACTTAGCTATGATTACTGACAACCATTGATCGACATGTGTATTATGTAAATGTTCTCTTCTACCTCCCATCATGACCTTAAAGCTCCTTGAACAGTCTTGATTGTACTCACTGAATAAATGAAGTACATTAAGGATTTACTAGAAAGTTCTAGAAGTCAAGGGAAATATCTTGAAACTACCCAAGACTTAGTTTCCTTATCTATGCCATGAGGAGGTGGAAAAGATGACATTCCAGGATTTTATGATACTCTTATTAATATCAATAGAAAATAGGTTAATACCCTTAGTATTCTGTTATATTAAAGAACTTAAGGATTTTTTAAGGTGATAAATATTTAGTTTGAAGAATAAGAAACATCTGAGGATAAACACAACGAGGAGAGCCTGAAATACTGGTGTGGAATTTTTATTGAGAACAGAAAATAAAAATCTCCATTAGACATGAGAGAATATTTCAGGGAGCATTTGGTGACTTTTAATACAAACATATTTTATAGTTTTGTTTATTTAGAAAAAAAAATCCTTTCTTAGTTCTTGACTTTAACAGCTGTTTTCAAAATAATAAACTTATGTTTGTCAGTCTGAAATGGCCTCAGAGTTCACATTATCTAATATATGTATTGTTGCTTGTGCATTATTTATAAGTATAAATGGAAGAATCTTAGATACAATAAATCATTTCCTATTTCTCTGAAAGGAGAAATTCTAAATATAAGCATTTTTGGTAAATAAAACAAAACATTTCTCTGAAAAGGCAACAGCAATTACATTTCACATTTCCTGAGGGAGTAAAATCAAATTCAAAAAATTATCTAAACAGTTGAAGGACAACGTCACACCTCTAGGATGTCTCTTGTAAGACAAGACCCTTGGGGTCTTAGTCTGAAGAGGTTGTGGATCCCAAAAAGCTCTCCTTGATGCTCTTTTGATCCTTGAACGGCTTCAAAATAGCGTTTGGCATTTTCACTTCCAACTACCACACAATGAAGTTGCTAAAACAGAAAACACACAAGATATTTTTGAAATGTTTGCTCCAACAATATGTCAGAATTTCCTGGCATTCCTTGTATATACACAGCTTTAGCTAGAGCAGGCAGAATCTCCTCAGGGAGGAAATTTTGTTTTAATTTCCCTGGCAGATGTTGCCATTATGGTGAAATACTAATAATCTGACCAGTCTTATTGAAGCAGAGCTCTTACATTTCCTATTTTATCTGTTTTCTGACAACTGAGTCATCTCTATGGAATAGCTACCTGACATAAATGTACAGTAATAAAAGTATATGTATGAATACGCTTTTATCCTTTTAAAACACTTATTACCATAGAAATTATTAAAACTGGCAGGAATAATCACTGTATCACTAAACTTAAATTATAATCTAAAGTAATTATATTGTAACCACCTTGGTGGCAAACTAATTATGGCATGATTAACACTGTTAACTAATAACAAAAACCCTATGGATATTTTAGAAACACCTGTCTTTGAAACAATTTTGAACATACAGAGACCACTGGCATGCAACCCTCAAGTTAATACACCATTTTTGGATCAACATTAATACGTACTGTCCATTTGCTGGATATTTTACTTAAAGGAATGCATGGTTGCTGGCAATCCATGGCATTCTTCAGCTTGCAGCTGTATCTCTCCAACCTCTGCCTCACATGGCATTCTCCCCTGTGTCTGTCTGCATACAAATTTCCCTCTTATAAGGACAGCAGTCATTGGATTACAGTCCACTCTAATCCAGTATGACCTCTTCTTTACCTTATCTGAAAAGACTATACTTAGAAAGAAGATCACATTCACCAGCACCAGGGCTTAGCATAGCACTTCAATGTATCTTTTAAGACAGGATCTAGCTCTGTTACCCGGGCTGGAGTGCAGTGCAATGCAGCCTCAAACTCCTGGGCTCAAGCAATCCTCTTGTCTCAGCCTTGCAGATCACTGAGATTACAGGCATAAGCTACCACGTAGGCATTTTCTTCCCTTATTTGGAGTTTTTTTTCCCTTCTCTTCCTTCTAGTCCTCTTTTCAACTGTAAGACTGATATTGGAACGTCTAGATCTCCTCATTTTCCTTACATATGTTCTGTCTGTTTGCTCTATAATCTAAAACAATTGCTTTGCTTTTGCTTTTAGACGAAAACTTTGCTCTTTGCTACTTAACCTATGGCTGGAGTTTTTCATTTTCTACATCTCTAAATGATTATTTTCTTAGTAGTCTATTTTATTTTGGGGATCCTACAACTTGATTTACCCTTTGATGATATTATTTGTATTTCTTTAAAATTTCTTATGCTCTTCTGTTTTTTTCTACATTCAGTCTTTTTTTGGGGGGGGTGCCTATATTAGTTTCCCAGGGCTTCTGTAACAAATTATCATAAATTTAATGGCATAAAACAACAGAAATGTATTCCCTCACTGAAATGAAATGAAATCAAGGTGCAGCCGGGCTGCTTCCTCTGGAGGGTATAGGGGAGAATCCTTCCCCTGCCTGGTCCTGCTTCTGGCAGCTGGCAGCATGCCCTGGCAGTGGCCACATCACTCTCTCCAATCCCTCTATGATCACAATGCCTTTTTCTATGTGTGTCAAAGTTTCCGCTGGCTCTTTCTTATAACGACACTTGTGGATAATTAAGGATAATCTCTGCTTCTCAAAATCCTTAAGTTAATCATGTCTCCAAGGATCATTTTTCTATATAAAGTACCATTTATAGGTTCCAGGGATTAGGACCTGATATTCTTAGGGCCATTATTCAGCCTACTATAATGCCTTTTTCATAGGGTTTATTTTCCTAAATGTTGAGCAATTATTTTTGGTTGTCTATTATCTGTCTTTAAATACTTTACAATTTACATGCATCTCTCAGCCTACTTCAGTGCTTATATGGAATGAAGGTGGGCTGCAAGTATTTAGCTTTCCGGGCAATGGGAGGGACTTTCTTCCAGATAGTGGCAAAAGTTTAGAGCTCTGTCTTGCTTCTCTGCTTCTGTTATTTCTACTTATTGTCCCCACTTGGGAATAGACACTTCTGTTGGCTGTAATATGCTATAACTAGGATAAGAGGATAAGAGTTAAACTTCCCTGTTACATAAATGATGCTCCAAAGAGGTAACCACAGTTACCCCCATGCTCCCTTCTTTTCTTAACACCTGCTGACCTTTTTCAGGAGTCTTCTTCTGACTGAGTTCAGCTTGGTTTCTTCCTTCAATCCGATCCTAACTGCCTTTTGTCTTTTAGGATTCCTTACAGTTTCTGGGATACCAAAAGAACTTTTATTGTTTTCCAACATTTGAATAGTTTTTTTAAAAAAAAATTATGTATGGATTTTCCCCTAAGTGTCTGAAGAACATTTGAGAGCCTACAATATGTGCTCCACATGCAACCTTGGTTCAAATTCTAAACTATCTTTAAACCATATTTAATGTCTTTTCCTTACATGATTGCCATCTTTGTGTCATACAAAGTTCTTAACTTAAATTTCCTCATTTTCTAAAGCCTTTTAATTATGTTATTATATAATATGTATTATTTCATTAAATAAGTCATAAACAGGTAAAAAAGGAAATGCATATAACAATAGGTTTAAAAAATTGAGTTACCATGACAAGTCTTAGAAAGTGTTCTAAAGAACAGCTCCTAAGATGAAAAGTAATACCCTTTTTCCAAGATTGATTAAATAAACAAGAATAAAATAATTTTGGAGTAGTTGTGCTATACCAAAGGGGGGGATGTACAGTTTCTCTTTGAGTTAAATGCTTTCAGAAAAAAAAAAATTGCTGTGCATAATTCTATATTTAGAATGAAGAAAATAGCATAAATTTAAGATTGGATCATTCTTAGGTTAACTTCCACCACATGTGGCATATGTTTGCTCTTAAATAGATGCCAACTGAATATAGGGAGCAATTCAAATTTAACATTTACAGTTAAACTTGAACCTTATTCCAGATCTTCTCAAGTGTGTACGGCTCTAGTATAGACTAAATAAATGCTGTTTATTTAGAGGCATAAATGGAGTGATAATTGATATCGCAAGCATAGTAAAGAGTTAATGCAACCAATTTTAGATAAAATACTAAAAGCACACTTGAGTTCTCTTCCTATAATTTCATTTACTGGGGCATAAGGTCCCAGTTTTCTATGCACAGTATCTCTGCGACAGTGCTTCCCAACCTTCTTCATTTCATGGTCACCTGTGAACAGCCACCTGGAGCAAACAGAGGCAGCTAGTTGAGGCTGGAAGCCGGCTTACGCACGCTTGCTGTCCAGAGAGTTGTGGGATCAATGTCTCGGGGTGTCTGTAACCCATCTGTGGCACACAGTCATGTTGTGGCCCACAGTTTGGGGAGCTGTGACCTTGCTAATCGAATTGTGGCCTTCAGACTAGGAGTACTGGCATTCCTGGGAGCTAGGTAAAAATGCTGAATCTTGGGTTCTGACCAGATCTACGAAATCAGAAGCTGTATTTTAACAAGATCCCTAGGTGATGCATATACACATGAAAGGATTTGAACTGCTGCTCTAAGAAACCTTCAGCTCAAAAATTCAATGCATCTAAGCACTAATGTGTTTCACAAAAATGTATTCAAAAGCATTTTTCATAATATTCAATTCAATTATATAAGAGAAAATGAAAAACTTTTATTTTTATACAAATTTGTTCCTAATTTTTGAAGAAACAAATGTTTAATTAGAAAACCATGAACACGTGTACCTGCTTGTACACCTGCCGTAAATACATGATTTCCTCCACAGTTCCCAAGGACACGAGCCGCAGGACTTTGACATCTCGGCATTGTCCAATCCTGTATGCTCTGTATAAAGATTAAAGCAAAAACAAACAAAAATCAAGCGAAACAACATTGGGTTCAAGAAGTAGCTTTTGTTTGAAATAACAGAACATTACAAAAATTTTAATTTTCAAAGAAACATTTTATGCTTAGATATGTTATATTAGTCAAAAATGTAAAAGTATAAATTTATATAAGACTTGTTATTGAGAAGAAAAGTATTATAGAAAAAAAACCTCTATACAACCACACAAGAGATTGCAACAAACTGGTCAACATACAGAGGTAGTCGACATAAGAACTAGGCCTACTGTGCTGATACGTACATGTGGTCCATGTCTAGTCTATGACAATTAGGTCAACTAGAGGAGGTGGTCAACGCAGGGAGGTGGTCAACTATGGAGGTTCTACTGTATATATATTTCATTTCTGTTACAAACATCACTTTCCTTTGCCTAAAAACTTTCCTTAAATTTAGGGTTGTTTTTTTTTTTTATGGCAGTCTTATATGAATAGATTATTTCCAAATAATTTCATTTAGGTAAAACTCCCCAAATGCAAACTAATCCAGAGTGACAGAAAGCAGATCAGTGGTTGCTTAGGGATGGGGGATGGGGAAGCAAGAATGGATTACAAAAGGCAGAAGGAAAATCTGGGGGTCATGGATATATTCATTATCTTAATTGTGGCAATGGTTTCACAGGTGCATATATATGCCAAAACTTATCAGTTGTGAACTTTAAATATATCCAGTTTGTTGTATGTCAATTATATCTTAATAAAACAGTTTAAAAAAAAAACCTTGGGGAAAAGCAATCAACTGGGAAGTGTATGCAAGTGTGGATTTACAGTCATCCACAGAGATTTC
This sequence comes from Otolemur garnettii, assembly GCF_000181295.1. NCBI lineage: Eukaryota > Metazoa > Chordata > Mammalia > Primates > Galagidae > Otolemur > Otolemur garnettii. The sequence goes on from NW_003852401.1 coordinate 44,579,088, forward strand.
AGTTCAGTGGGCCTGACTGAATGACTCAGCAGACTAGTACCTGGAGTGTTTTGATGAGGGCTAGCGTGCAAACTACAGCTCTACCCAGACTTATCACAATGGTTTAACTAGGGGTCTGCTCCCTGCAGCCTCTCGCATGTGGAGGCTTTATTGGATGCTCTGAATGAGGACCGAATGCCTGTAATAGCTGCTGAGAGGAACACAAGCTGCAAAATATTACAACTTGGGGGAAATTTATTTTGAACTCGTAAGGTCACTGCATATGTTGTTACAATTGGTGTTCCCGCTCCTTCACAGAGATTTCATTGTAATTTATTTCTAACTAACCCGTTTTTATCTCTTGAAATTTAATGACTTTAACCATTTTTAAGTGTACAGTTCAGCAGCACTGAGTACACTCACACTGTTAGGCAACCATTGTAACTATACATTTACACAACTTTTTCATCTTTCTGTACTGTACCCATTAAACTGTAACTCACCATTCCCTGGTCCCCAGCTACTGGCGACCACCATTCTACTTTCTGTCTCTTTAAATTTGATGACTCTGGGCACAATGTGTTAGTGAAATCATGCAATCTTTGTCCCTTTCTGGCAAAAACTGGCATTATTCCTTGTTGCTGATATTTGAGGAAAAACATTCAGTCTCTCGCCATTGAGTATAACGGTAGCTATGGGTTTTTCATACATGGCCTTTATATTGAGGAAGTTCCCTTTTATTTTTAACTTGTCCAGTGTTTTTATCATAAGAGGGTGGAATTTTGTCAAATGCCTTTTCTGCATCAACTGAGATGATTATGTGTTTTATTCCTTCATTAGTTAATGGGATACATATCACATTGATTAATTTTTATAGATTGCTGAACTATCCTTATATTCCAAGAATAAATCCTACTTGATGTATCTTTCAATATGCTGCTACATTTTGTTTGCTAACATTTTATTGATTATTTTTGTGTTAATAATATTCACAGAGACATTGGTTGGTAGTTCTCTTATAGAGTCTTTGTCTGATTTTGATACTGGGATAATGCTGGCCTCATAGAATGAATTAAGAAGTGTTTCCTCCTCTTCAATTTTTTGGAAGAGCTTGAGAAGGATTGGTGTTAATGCTTTGAATGTTTGGTACAATTTACCAGTTTAGCCACCTGGTCCTGACTTTTTCTCTGCTGGGAGGTTTTGATTACTGATTCAATCTCCTTACATAACTATAGATAAATTTAGGTTTTCTATATCTTCATGATTCTGTCATGGTAGGTTGCATGTTTTTGGGAATTATACCATTGTACCTAGGCTATTCAATTTGTTGGTATATAATTATTCACAATATTCTGTTATAATCCTTTTTATTTTTGTAAAATTGGTTAATAACGTCCCCTCTTTCATTTCTAACTTCACTTACATGAATCTTCTCTCTTTTCTCTTAGCCTAGCCGAAGGTTTGTCAATTTTCTTGATCTTTGTAAAGAAGCAACTCTTGGTGTCACTGATTTCTTCTGTTGTTTTTCTGTTCTCTGTTTTACTTATCTCCATTCTAATATTTGTTATTTCCTTCCTTTAGCTAGCTTTGGATTTATTCTTTCTCTAATTCCGTAAAGTGGAAAGTTAGACTGTTGATTTGAGACCTTTCTTCTTTTTTAATGGAAGCATTTACAGCTATAAATTTCCCTTTCTGCCCTACTTTTACTGTATTCTGTAAGTTTTGGTATGTTGTATTTTAATTTGTCTCGAGATATTTTCAACTCCCTTTGTACATTCTTCTTTGATCCTTTAACTGTTCAAGAGCGTGTTGTTTAATTTTCACATTTGTGAATTTTTCAATTTTTCTTCTGTTGCTGATTTCTAGTTTCACTGTACTGTGACTGTGCTATAGGCTTACAAAATGTGCTTCTTAAGTAAGAAAGTCAGAAGTACTCCTGGACCCATGGGCTACAGAATGGATGCTCTATTAGCAGTCGACTCCATACTTCATGCCTCTCACAAAAGAAGGTGACTCCACTGCATGGCTGCTTCTACCATCCTTCAAAAAATTAAAATAAAATATTTTTTTCCTAAAAGTTTGGGCAAAATAATCAGGTGTGCTTATACATAGGAGCACATTATACACAGCAAAATAGATAACTGGCCTAATTTCAATATTGCTGTGTTTTAGGAAATAGGGTGGCCTGAGGGGAGGGAAAGAGATGGGTAAATGGCTAGTCAGTGGATTAATCAGACCACAAATAATATTTATTAAGTTTATAATATTGTGAAAATTATCAAAATGTGACACATAGACATGAAGTGAGAATATGCTGTTGGAAAAATGGGGCTGATAGACTTGCTTGACGCAGGGTTGCCACAAACTTTGAATTTGTAAAAAGTGCAGTATCAGCAAAACACAGAGTCTAGGAAGTGCAATAAGACAAGATAAGCCTGCGTAAAAACTTACTGAATATGAGTAAACAAATGCGTATTCAAATAATTTATATTCTTTGTTATTTTGCCTGGTTTATCTATTAATATTTTATTGTTATTTTTTATTTTTAGAGACAGGGTCTCACTACCTTGCCATGAGGGAGTGTAGTGGCTATTCACAGGTGCAATACCACTATTGATCAGCACAGAAGCTTTGACTTGCTCCGTTTCCAACCTGGGCTGGTTCACCCCTCCTTAGGCAACCTGGTGGCTACCTACTCCCGGAAGGTTACCATATTGATGACAAACTTAGTGTGGACACCCAATTGGTATAGCACACCACAGCCCAGAATTCCTGGACTTAAGCGATCCGCCCGTCTCAGCCTCCCCAGTAGCTGAGACTACAGGCATGCACCACCACGCCTGTGTATCTATTAATTTTTGACGGAGGAATATGAAGTTCTAATCATAATTGTGAATTGCCCATAACACTATAAGAGTTTTGGCTTTGTTATGTAGTGACTGTTACACCTTTCTGATAGACTGTGCCCTTCTTTGTTTTACTTAATGCTTTTTGCCTTAAATTTTATTAATATTTTCCTTTATGTTAATATTGCCACTCATTCTTAATTAGTTACTATCTCCCTTATTTATATTATTTTTGACCTTCTATGTCATATATATTATAGTAAGAACAAATCTGTACCTAACTTTTCCTTTTTGTTCCCTTCTTATTAAAGAGAGTTCTACACAAGTATAGCCTAGCAATGAGGAGGGGAGAGGAGGGAGAAAAGAGTGGGGAGGAGGAAGGGTGATTGGTGGGATCTCACCTAATGTGCACAATGTGAGGGTGTTCAGTAAGCCTCCTGGGTAAAGGGCTCAACTACAACTTGAACTTTACCTTACAAATGAAAACAATGTAACCTAAACATTGTACCTTCACATTAATCTGATTTTTTTTTTAAAGGAGACAGTTTTAGTATATTTATATTTAGATTTATTTCTGAAATTGCCTGTTTAGTATTTGTCATATTTTCTCTAATTTCTCCACCTGCTCCAACACACTCTGTAGTTATTGTTTGCTGAAATAATTACATTTTCTTGGTGCTCTTCTTATTTGTTTTGGAAGTTTAACATCTATAATAGTGTCCGGTGTTTTTCAAGGTGGAGTTGAGGACCAATTACATCACAATCACTTGGGCCATTTTTTTCTTGTGGCGAAACATATATAAGATTTACCATTTTAACCATTTTTAAATGTATAGTCTAATGGTATTAAGCAAATTCACACTTTTTGCAACCATCATCACTACTCATCTGTACAATGTTTTCATCATCCCAAACTGAAGCTCTGCACCTATAACACAGTAACTTCCATTCCTCCCTTCTCCTGACTCCTGATAACCCTAATTCCACTTTCTGTCTCTGTGAATTTGACTATTCCAGTTATCTTTTATCTAAGTGAAATTATACATTATTTGTCCTTTTGCTTCTGACTTATTTCACTTAGCATAATGTCTTCAAGCTTTGTCCATGCAGCATTCAACAGTATTTCATTCCTTTTTAAAGCTCAATAATATACATTGTATGTATATATAACACATTTTATTTGTCCATCATCCATTCATTAATAGGCATTGCTTCTACATTTTAGCTATTGTGAATACAGGTGTTATGAACATGGGTATCTATTTATTCAAGCCTCTGCTTTCTTTTTTGTATATACCTAGAGTGTAAGTGTAATTGCTGATCACATGGTAATCTGTATTTAATTTTCAGGAACTATCCTATTTTCTACAGGGGCTGCACCACTTTCCATTTCCACCAGTAATGCACAGGGGTTTGAATTTCTCCACATCCTCACCATGACTTGCTGCCTTCTGTTTTGTTTGTTTGTTTGGGTTCAGATGTTTTCTTTCTGGTTTTTCCTTTTTCATTGTTTTAAATTTCAGAATATTATGAGGGTTCACACATTTTAGTTACATAAATTGCTTCTGTACAGATCAAGTCAAAGTTCTACGTGTGTACTTCACCCAGATAGTGTGCACTGTATCCGTTAGGTGGGAATTTACCCATCCACTCCTCCCCCCTCCCACCTGCTTTTTGTTAAGTATTACTTCCATATGTGCACATTGTGTTGGTTGAATAGTTCCAATTTAGCACTGAGTACATGTGATTTTTTTGTTGGTTTGTTTATATTCTTGTAATATTTTACTTAGAAAAATGGTCTCTGGTTCTGTCCAGGTTATTACAAAAGATACTAGATTACCATTTTGGGGGGGGAGGCTGAGTAGTACTCCATACATTTTATCAATCCATTCATGTAGTGGTGGGCACTTGGGTTGTTTCTACTTTTTTGCAATTGTGAACTGTGCTGCTCTAAACATTCAAGTGAAGTGTCTTTTTTATAAAATGTCTTCTTTTCCTTTGAGTAAATGCCTAATAGTGGGATTGCTTGGTCAAATGGTAGGACTACTTACAGTTCTTTGAGGTATCCCCATAGTGTTTTCCATACAGGTTGTACTAGTTTGCAGTCCCACCAACAGTGTATAAGAGTTCCTTTCTCTCCTGATCCATACCAGCATCTACTGTTTTGGGACTTTTTCATAAAAGGCATTCATGGTGTACTTTGGCAGTATCTCATTGTGGTTTTGATTTGCATTTCCTCAATGTGAGAGATGAGTTTTTTTTCATGTGTTTGTTGGCCATTAGTCTATCTTCATTTGAAAAGTTTCTGTTCATGTGTTTTGCCCCATTTTTTATAAGTAATGGGGTTTGATTTTTTCTTGCTGATTTGCTTGAGTTCTTTGCAGATTCTGATTATCAACCAGATGTATACCATCCAAATATTTTCTCCTATTCTGCAGGTTGTCTATTTGCTCTTTTGAGTGTGTCCTTGGCTGTGCAAAAGCTTTCTAATTTGATCAGGTACCATTTATTTTTGTTGTCACTATAATTGCTTTTGGGGTCTTCTTAATAAATTCTTTGTGTAGGCTGATAACTATAAGAGTTTTTCCGACATTTTCTTCTAGAATTCTTATAGTTCTGTGCCTTAGGTTTAAGTCTGTTATCCATCATAAATTAATTTTTGTTGAGTGGTGAAAGGTGCAGATCCTGTTTCAGTCTTCTATGTGTGGCTATCCAATTTTCCCAGCACCATTAATTGAACAGGGATTCTTTCCTGCAGGATATGTTTTTGTCTGCTTTGTCAAAGATAGATGGCAATATGAGGATGGTTTCATATCTGGGTTCTTGTTTTGATCTTTAGGTCTACGTCTCTGCTTCTGTGCTAGTGCAATGCTGTTTTGGTTACTATAGGCTTTGTTGTTTTTAATTTTACAATAGTCCTAATGTGTGAAGTGGTATCTCATAGTTTTGATTTATATTTCCCTAATGATTAGTGATGTTGAGCATATTTCCATGTACTTTTGGCATTTATACAGGGTGGCCATAAAGTACACCAATTAAAAAAGCAATTTAAAATTGCACACAAACTTTATGGCCACCCTGTATGTACTATATATCTTCTTTAGAGAAATGCCTCTTCAGGTCCTTTGCCCAATTTTGAAGTGGAGTTTTTTTGTTGTTGTTGAATTTTAGGAGTTCTTTAAATATCCCAGATAACAATACATTATTAGCTATGTGATTTGCAAATATTTTCTCTGATTCTGTGAGTTGGCTTCTTATTCTGTTGATTGCATCCTTGATATACAAGCTGGGCATTTTCTAAAATGTAGCTTGTAGAGTTCCATTTTTGTCCTATAGAATTAGAATGCCTGGAGGGTAGAGTCTGAGCATGGGGTAATTACTATGCCCCACTCTTTACTTGTCACTCCTAAATTTTTTAGGAGCATTTAAAAACAATTTTTGGCATAAATTTTGAGAACTGACCAATATATCCTGATCCTTTCCTGAGAGGAGAAAAGTTCTAACATAATTTTATCCTTTTTCCATCTCCATTTTGATGTTTAGAGAAATTACATGAAGTTTTAGATACAGATTGTTAACTAATTTTTTCATACTATCCCTTTGTGTTTGGAAGAATTCTTTATAACTGCATTAAGTCACTTAGCCACACTATCAACAATGTTTTAGACCTGACTATAAATATGAGAACCTTCTTTGACTATCACTGATAAGAATATTTTGTCTTCTTAATATTTCATTTGTTGAATTATATCCTTGAGCAATGTTTTTAAACCATGGGCAATAAATTTTCTGAACTTCTGGACAGCAACAGTTGCTTTTGTTTTACGCATACATATTAATATTTTAGTCACTGATTACAACTACAAGTCAAAATAATTTTCTTTTGGGCAGTCCCTGTAGCCCAAAGGAGTAGGGTGCCAGCTCCATATGCTGGAGGTGGTGGGTTCAAGCCCTGCCCCAGCCGAAAACTGCAAAATAATAATAATAATAATAATTTTCTTTCACATAAAGTCGTATGTATTTTTTCACTCTGACAACTCTATTGTCAGCTAGAATCTTACACTGCAGATGAAAATCTGTTCTTCAAAGTCTGATCTGCCAAAATGAGTATAATTCACATTTCTCTATTACAACTTATTTTTTCCTTTTTGTTCAGTTTTCAGAAATCATTCCCTTCCTTCCTGTTTCTTACTCTGGAATCATTTAGCCCTTCCCTTTATCATTGAAATTTAGAAATATCACCAAAATATATGTTCTCCCTATTTCTCATTATTGCTACTTAGTACTCAGTGCCTCTTCAAAATTAATAAAAATTTTCTTCAATTTGTCTTCAATTGTCTCTTCATCCTCTAGTCTCTCTGTTCTTTTTGTTTTGAACAGACAGATAATGATTCCTGGTATTTTTCCTTAATTTCTTTTTACAAATGTGTCCTATCTATTACTTGACTTTATATTTTATAATATTCATTCCTTTTATCTTCCATATCAATTTCTACCCTTAGTTCTCTCCATTTTATTATTCAGACCTTCTCCTTAGTTATTTTGGCAATAGTTTTAATTGCTAATAACTACTTTTGTTTTCTCTGCACCTTTTTTCTTGGTGTTCTATTTGTATTTCATTACTTCCGGTGTCTGTTTTCCACTATGGCCCTTTTCTTTCATGCTACTATTTTATTAAAATGTCCCATAATTCTTAATTTGCCATTCATAATTAAAATGAGGAACTGGGGAACTACATTGAAAAGTTGATTTGGGTTTCCATGCAGGTGACAGGTCTATTTAATCATCTCGCCTTTTTGTGTCCTGTAAAGATCTGGGACTACTTCAGGTTTGGCTCTGCTGTATAATCTGCTTCCAACACCCATTCTAGGAACCTTTCTATAGTCAGATCCCTCATTTATTTATAAAATTAGTGAAATTATTCTCTCAGCTTTAATCAAGGAGCACCTGTAATAGCCAACCCCTCTGTAAAATTGGAGCGTGGGAGAGGAATGTGTCTTACAGTAAGCACATTAATTTCCCCAAAGGATATACTCTGTCTACTCCCACATCCTGTAGTTGCTAACTATATGCTTGAAATTTCTCTATTCTTTCTTGAAGTCTCTGGATTGTGGTTTTTTTCTCTGCTGGCATCTTTATTACACAGTTTCTATTTTGCTATCTTCCAGCATTTTCTCAAAACTTCAGATCTATTAGGAGAGAACTGACCTATTTTCATGCAGTATTATGGATTTATTCTGTCTTTGGAAGCCATTTCTGTCATAGTAATGGGATTTTGAGATGGAGGGAAAATAAATGGCTGTTATTGGCTGGATCTTTGGATTTAAAAACTCACAGTTATTTTAAACAGAAGTTTTCACAAGGTTCCCCCTCTTTTCTAATCATAGTTATAACAAGATAAAAAGTTCAGGAGTATTTTTAGATTAACAGTATATACAAATTACTTTAAATTTTTTGAGTATTATACCTGTCAATGGCTTGAAGATCATTGGCTGGATTCCAAGTAGGATCAAATAATACAACAACATTGGCACCAACAAAATTGAGGCCAAGTCCACCAGCCCTGGAGGAAATAGACACAAAGTACAGGGTAATTCAATTGTGCCAGATTTCTATAGCCAAAATAATACAATATTGCATTATCTTCAGAAAGAAAATAAGGTGATTAAAACACAGCTAGTTCACAAATGAAATATCTATGGTATATATTCTTTTTCTACCACTGTAGTAAAGTGGTAGAAAAAATCAGCTATCAAAAGTGATTAAAAAGTCAGCCATTAGAGTGCTTGTGAATAAGTTATGCTTATATATGCAAATATTACTTCTGTAAGAATTTCCTACCATAATTTTAAAAAACTATTATTGCATTCTAGCTAAATAAAGTAGTAAAAACGTTTAAAAATTAACTCAAGGAATAGATGCACATCTCCTTATTCCTCTAAAGTACAGCTAAAAATCCTGGACATTACTTCTAAAATAAACATAAGACTCTGAAAGATGCAGAGAAGACAAATATGTTATAGACTACAAGACTTAAGGAATGACCTGGATTTCTTTTTTGCTTAATATATCCCAGGGCAGGTTTTAGAGAAGCCAGTGAACTAGAAATACCAACAGTCACAGATGAAAAATGCCCTAAGAAAAAGCCTTTTTCCTTTAGCCAAAGAACTAGGAAAGATGTAGCCTTGCAAGACAGAAAGATCACCTACTCCTACCAAATACCAAGAGACGGTCTGTGGCCCTACCCCTGGTCAGCAAAGGCTGAATAAAGATGCTAGACTTCCACCCTCACCTAGCTTCAATGAGGCATTACTCATCCCTTCCAAGGTGGTGTCAGAGAAGACTAAGAGAGAAGCTGGGACTTTAGGGTTTCCCTCTATGATATCAGGGGAGGCTATCTGCGAGCAGGAATAAAGCACCTCCCTCTCAGGGTATCATCAGAGATCAACAAGGAATCTGAATTTTTACCCCTACTTAGATAGCATGATGTCATAGGAGGTATACTAAAACAGAAGATTTAGATAAGATGGAACCTTACAAAATAATACCTGTACCTAGAACCAGGAAAATCTCAACTTGAATGAGAAAGACAATCAATAGATGATAACACAGAGATGAATCAGATGTAGAAATAATATGATAAATATTTTAATGTGGTGGAAATATCCTTTAGGAGGGAAAGGGAAATTACAGCAGTTTCACATTAAGAAAAACTAAGATAATTTGTTACCAGCAGATTTAACCTAAAAGAATGGCTAAATGAAGCTCATTAAACATAAAGGAAAGGATAACAGAGGAAGGCCTGGAACTTTAAAAAGGTAAAAACATCAGAACTGGTCAAAATAGGAATGAATATAAAAACCACTCCATTTCTCACGAGTTTCATAAATCATATTTCATGGTTAAAGAGAAACTGTAACACCACCTGATACACTGTTCAGTGTATATACAGGAAATGCCTAAGACAATTATATTTTAAAAGTCAGGTAGGAAAACAGACTCAAACACACGTAAGCTAAACTTAAATAAGGTTTCTACACTACATTTGAATTGGCAAAACTATATATAGGTAGACTATGAAAAGTTACTATGTACTTATAATACCTAGAGCAATCCTGAAGAAAGCTATACAAAAGCAGTATACTAAAAAGCACTATAAAAAATAGATACAGAATCCTAAGAAATATTTAAGCAATAGGAACAGTGGAACCAGAAGGGAAATAAACAGAGAAAAGTTAAATACAGTAGACCTCTGTAAGTTGACCACCTAAGGGGCTGTAAGGATCTGGTCAACATATGGAGCTCAACATAAGGAATTTCCACTGAGGGCATGTAGTACATGTCCAGTCTATGAAAATTAGGTCAACTTAAAACGATGGTCAATGTAGGGAGGTGGTCAAGTATGGAAGTTCTACTGTATATCAATAATTACCTTAAAGGGAGTAGCCCAAATATACCTTTTTAAATCAGTGATTGGCAGAGTAGATTTAAAAAAAATGATCTGACAATATGCTATCTACAAAAATCTCTTTAAATATGATAACATATGTAGGTTGAAAGTAAAAGAATGATAAAAGATATGACATACAAATATTAAGAAAAAAGCAGATTTTGCGGTACATGTATTAACCTAAGACACAGTTTACATCAGAGCAAAGACAATTACCAGAGAAAAGAGAGACAACACATGATAACAAAAAGATCAATTTACCAAGTGAACATACCAAAATAACAGAACTGAACTACATATGAAGTCAGACTAATAAAGCTGCAAAGAGATAAATGCATAATTATAGTTGAGGATTTCAATATCCCATATTTAGTGATGGATAAAACTACTAGAGAGAAAATCAGCAAGGATATAAAAGAAGAAAACAACCAACCAATAGGATCTAATCAGCATATATGAAACGCTCCACCCAAGAACAGTAGAATACACCCTTTTTCCCTCAGTGCCCATAGAACATTTACCAAGATAGACCAAATTCTGGGCCATAATATAAACCTCAACAAATTTAAGAGAACTGAACTTATACTGAGTACGTTCTCTAACTGCAATGGAATCATTTCTATATATTATAAAAATATATAACAGAAGGACAAAAGAAAAAACTTCCCAACATTGGGAAATTAAACAACATGCACCTAAACAGCCCATGGGTCAAAGAAAAAGTCTGAAAAGGAATTTCGAGACACAAAGAATAATAAATAATAATATTATTTAATAACTCAATAAAAATTAAAATAGAACACACCAAAATATATGAGATGTAGCTAAAGCAGTGCTTTGAAGAAAGTTTATACCACTAAATGCTAACACTGGAATAGAATAAAGGTCTCACAATAATCAGAAGGCTTACCTCCCAAGAAACCAGAAAAAGAAGAGAAAAACGCAAAGCAAGCAGAAAGAAGAAAACAAATATTAGAGCAGAAAACAATAAAATTGAACACAGGAGAAAAAAAATCAATGAAACAAAAAGCTGGTGCTTAATTCCAGTAAGATTGACAGAAATGAAAAGACAAATTACCAATTTGGGGAAACAGGTGCTATCACTACAGATCCTGCCTGTACACTACAGCTGTTAAAAGCATCAGGGAAAAACTTTATGCTCATATAATCAGTAAGTTAGAAGAAAAACCACAAATGGCTAAATTAAACTAAATAGACAACTTGAATAATCCTATAATCATTAAAGAAAAGGAATATGTTTTTAAAAACACCTTAGGAAAAAAATCTCTAAGCCAAGATAGTTCCTCTGGGGAATTTTACCAATACAGAAGAATTGATACCAGTTTTATACAGCATGCACATACGAAATGCAATTAAAACCATGGTGAGATGTTTCTACATACCCATCAAAGTGGCTAAAATGAAAACCAGTGACAACAGCAAATATTAGTGAAGATGCAGAAGAACTTGATCACTCATACATCGCTGTAAGGAATGTTAAAAATAATATAGCCACTCTGTAAAATAGAACAGTTTCTTATAAAACTTAGTACATAACTACCATACAATCTAGCAGTGCACTAATTAGTATTTATCCCAGAGGAATAAAAACAAACAAAAACTGATACAAAACATTTATCAGCTTCATGTGTAATCATTGAAAACTGGAAAAAGCCCAGGTGTCCATCAGCAGGTAAATGTTTAAACAATGTGGTATACCTGTACCATATACTACTCAGCAATAAAAAGGAAAAAAATCATTGATACGTGCAACAATTTGGGTAAATTTCCAAGTAACTATGCTAAGTGAGAAAAGAAAATTCAAACATGTACATATTGTATAATTCCATTTACATAACATTCTTAAAATGGTAAAATTATAGAAATAGAGACCAGATTAGTGGTTTCCACGGGTCAGGGACAAAGGGGAGAGAGGAAGTGGGTGAAGCTATGAACATGAAGGATTCTTGTGGTAACAGAATTGTATGCACCTCCACTGTGTCAATGTCAGCATCACCATTACGACACTGCACTATAGGTTTATAGTTGTTACACTGGGGGAAACTGAGTGAAGGATATATGGGATCATTCTGTATTATTTCTTAAAACTACTTGTGAATCGACAGATATCTCAAACTAAAACATTCAATTAAAAAGTATGCCTAACAATAACATCCGTACAGACTTAACATCATATAGACTCTCCTTTAGGTGTTAAGAATCATTCCCACAATCACATGCTGATGACAATGGAGGCAGCCAGGACCCATCACAGTGAACACAAAGAGAGGGCAGGGTTATATAGCACTGAGATGCCACGGGTTCTCTGTCTCGACTGAGAAGACGACGAGATGAAATAACACCAATGCTTACTTTATAATGAGCTACATTTGACACTTTGCTGGGCCCAGAGTTCTTCTGTCCACATATTTCTTCTTTTGGCTGATGATACCACTATGTACTCACTCATCAAAGACAAAACCATCCTAGGTACCACAGACTTTTTGTTCTCTGTCACCAATCCCCTTCCCACTGAAAGTTAACCAATATCAAGTCCTATCAGGTTCACTTCAAAAATGTTTTTCTCATCAAACTGGTCAACATAGCCTTCATGGCATTTTCTTAGTTATTGTGTTAAGACATTTATATTTATTGTGTGTAAAAATAGCACATTGTACCCCATGATTGCATTAATGTACATAGCTACGATTTCATTAAAAAAATGTTTTTCTCACAAGTGTCTTCTCCAACCCTTCAAGTTGTTATTACAGTGTATTTGCATATATTACTTCATCAGCCTCATAACTGTCCTCCTTTACCTCAGACCTAAAGTCCAGTGTCACTTTACATAAAAATTGTTATAAGCATGGAATATAAAATATTAAGTATACCATTCCTCTGATTAAAACCATACAACTGTCATGTGCTAGAGACCAACTCCTCAGGCCTCAATGACCAGGCCTAGCTTCTCTCCAGCTGGGGATATCATACCAGAACTTTACCCACGAACTACCAAAATACTTTAAGTTGCCTTCATACAATTTTCTTTGCTCTCTTCTTCGCCTAACTTCACTTGTCCCTCAAGCATCACTGATAAAGCCTGAATTAAATATTTGTCTTCCATGCTTCCTCTACCCTGCATTGCCTCACCGTATTAGAACTGTCATTTTATGTATTTCTAAACAACTCTTCCTCCACCTCCATGCATTTAAGTTACAGACTTTAAAAGAGTTGCCTCCTCTTCCAGGACCTGTTACAGAATGGACATGCTCATTCACTTTGTTAAACTGAGCTTTAAGTTAACAAATGATTTCCCCTCTTTAGTTACACACCCAGCTCTTCCTTCTATCTATCCCAAGCACTAGCCACTCTGATCATTTTTATTCCTACAGTGTAGGAATAAAATACCCTAAAATACCCTTTACCTAAACCTGTTTTTCCTTTTCTGTCTCGTAAAATCTTATATATAAAGAGCCAATTTAAACATCACCATCCTTCTATGGTCTTTTAAAATCTATCTATGTGGTATTCCTTAAATGTTTAAAATCTATCTATGTGGTATTCCTTAAATACCTTTAAGGTATTCCTTAAATGGAATCACACACATGACTCCAGTAAAGCATTTATTGGATTATATTGCTCCTAAAAGGCAAAAAATTCTCTTATTCTTCTTGGTCAACATTAAGGGTCAATAAAAACCACTGAACTGAACAAAAAAGTATGAGATTGAGATAAAATAAAGCAGTAAAGGCAGATTTAACACAGATATATAACATGATTCTAATGATACATTTGAAATGAGTAGTTTAGAATCTCTTTCTCTTGGGATATATAATAAAAGTAACATCCTCATCTTTCTGGGGAAGTTAAGACAGTTTTTTGGAAGAAGTTAGAAGGAACAGAAAATGGCTTTTCCCCAGAGCCTTTCAAAGTTTATGAATCATGGTGCTGGACTACTTAGAGGCACCAAGATCATCTGGAAACACTTAATTTTAAAGTATAGCACCCCATATTCTTAATTCTTAGAAGTGAATAATTATGAATGCATTATGGTTCAAGTTCTACAGTGTGCTTAGAAAACTGTTTCTCATCAACTAACATGCAATTGTTAAAGTTAATACCAAGAATAAAGATCGCCTCATATCTGTGCTACAAGAGTCTTTTTGCCACCCACATGGAAGCCAAAAATTTTATCTTTATTTACTTTTGACCTGTGTTATACAGTGAGCAGAAGCCACCAATGATATATTTTTGACAGTTTTTTTTTAATATAAAATTATTTACTGGTTATATTAGATTCTTTTTTTTTTTTGAGACAAAGTCTTATTATGTCACCCTCGGTAGAGTGCCATGACAGCTCACAACAACCTCAAACTCTTGGGCTGACGTGATTCTCTTGCCTCAGCCTTCCAAGTAGCTGGGACTCTAGGCGCCCACCACAATGCCCAGTTTTGTTGCAGGTGTCGTTGTTTAGCTGGCCTAGACTGGGTTCAAACCCCCCACCTCTGGTGTATGTGGCTGGCGCCATAACCATGATGCTACAGGTGCCAAGCCAGATTCATTTTTACTCTATATTTAATAATTGCTTTATGTGATAACTATGATAAAATTTTGTATTTTTTAAAAGAAAGGCAAAATTAAAAACCATTTTCCTAATCTCTATTGTCTTTCAAGCCTTTTTCTAAGGTTCGATATAAGTATAAATTTTTCCTTGTCAACTGCCAAGACTGTACCACAAAATCAACCCATACTCAGGTAATGCTTTACACTGGATGCTAATCATCCAGGGACAGAACAATGGTTATAATTTCTCCTATAATTTCTATCCAAAATAGAAAGAAACCAACATTTATTAAGCATCTACTATATACCAGGAATTGTGCAAGATATTTTCATTGATACTGGTTCTTTTATATTCAAGACAGATCTATGAACTAAATGTTATTTTCCTCATTTTTCAGATGAGGAAATTGAGATCAGAAAATTAATTAACTTGTTCAAGGTCTCCTAAGTGGCCAGTATGTAGATACAAACCCCTGTGTCCTGACTTAAAGTTCAGTGCTTGATAGAAACTGAATTTTCTCCTTTAGAAAATTACTTATTAGAGATGACAGCATAAAGATGTCACAGAGACTTTAACTTATAGGAGTGAGGTAGAACAGAGGGCAGTTTTTGAAAGGATAAAAAGAGTACTTAAGGCAGACACTTAATAAGCATGCTGCGTGCTCATTCCTTAAGTCCCCCCACATTCTCTTTGTGTATCAAATTAACATATCAAAAAGTACATCTTAACTATATCTCAATATCCACAAAAATATATGTAATTAAATAAGTCTTATTGCTATGAATTATTTTAAAGGGTCAAAGGAAGTATCCATTTAAACCATGTTCATGAGAAAACCCAAATAAACAAAGAGATACCATGTTCATGGATAGGTAGGAATAATATTATAAAAATGGCAATTTCCTCAAAGTCATTTATAGCAAATAATTCCAGTAAAAAACCCAACCCCAGGAAAAATGCGAGTTGACTCTTCTTTAAATAAACTGAAATGATTATGACAAGTTAAAAAGTTTTAAGGTAATCCAAAGAACAAAAGAACTCAGAAAGCAAGAATTTTTTTAGATTAAAAATACGATTATTTCAAATAAAATAATCAGTAAGACTGGAAAATGATAGATCTCAGAACACAGAACAAAAAGACAAAACATAAAATATGAAAGAAAGGTTCAAGAGATTTAAGGAATAAACATAAGCAATCTAAAGTCTGAAAACCTGGCATACAAGAGACCAGAGAAAATCAAAGAAGAGAGCTTCCGTAAAAGAAATAATTTTAAAAAGCATTTTCCAGAGTTGAAAAGGAATATAAACCTTCAGATTGTGCCCAGCACAGTGAATAAACAAAGAGACGCATTACAATTCACATGTCACTGTGAAATTTTAGAATACCATAGATGAATAAAAACTCTTAGAATCCCCCAAAACTCTTAGAATCCTCTTTGGAATGAACATCAGATTGGTATTAGACATATTTTTGCAAAACTAAATATCAGAGAATAATGCTACAAACCCTTCAAAGATCAGAGAGGAAATGATTTTGAATCTAGAATTCAATACATGTGGTTTGCCAATGTTTCAGTGAAGTGACAGGGTGCTTAAAAGACATTTCCTATGCTCAGGATGCAGAAAGTTTGCTTTCCATACCCTGGCTTACAATGTTACTTGAAGATATTTCCTAGGAAAACAAGGGGGAAAAGTAAGAATGAAAATGGTAGGGAACCCAGGGAAAAGATCCAATGCAGAAGAGCAGTGAAAGAAAGCTTTAATATGATAGTTATATATCAGGCCTAGAAAAACCTAGGCCAGATAGAAACAGAGAATAGAAGGTTTCAGGAGGAAAGTCTTCAGGATATA
Organism: Otolemur garnettii; assembly: GCF_000181295.1. Classification (NCBI taxonomy): domain Eukaryota; kingdom Metazoa; phylum Chordata; class Mammalia; order Primates; family Galagidae; genus Otolemur; species Otolemur garnettii. The sequence goes on from NW_003852401.1 coordinate 44,595,778, forward strand.
GAGGACTCAACAGAAGAGAAAGAGTAAATGGGAATTTGTAACACATTGAGCATAAATGTTAAAAATACACTGAGGGAAGAAAATTTAATAAGAAAGTCATGATTAAAATATAAAGTGAACTGAACTGTCCAAACATAAAAACAATGGCTGTGAAGTCTTAGAAAAGAGAAGTCATTTGAGGTTGATGTTAATACTGTTCTCCCTGAATTGGCTAAAAGGTCATGAGCATTCAGAGAAATCATTTTAGCATTACTTGGCCTGGCATTAGAGAATGCTTATCAAATCATAATTATGTAAATGCTGTTTTTTGGTCTCCAAACCTATGGACAATTACCTGGCCATTATTGTAGGACTTAATGAAAACATTAATGCCTTGACAAAGTAAAAGTTAAAATATTGACAGATAATATGGACAAGTGACAAATGTAGAGGAAAGTGTAGGTGTGTGCTAATGCTAATACCACACATTACAAAGACTTAGAAGATACCTAGAAAGCTGATGGAAAAACATTAAAAATTAAATATTTTCCAGTAAAATGAGGGCAAACCAAATATGAAGAAGGCATGGAATCCAAGGAGAAAAAATCGATCTAAGGCAGAAGAGCAGTGATTTAAAATTGCAAATGTAGTTTATAGACAAATAATAATTTTAAAAGTATATATATATATATATATATATATATCTTTCATAACACAGATTCCAAACTGTGTAAAGTTGATAAACTACAGGATAATGAAGACTGGCAAGATAATGGCTAAGCCAAATGTGAAAATGATTCTGCTGAAATATAAATTAAATATAAACCATTGCAAAATGAGAAAAAAAATAAAAACTGAACATAGATGAAGGATATATTTATTATATTATATAAAATTCTTTACATAGTGACTTATGCAATAAATTATACTTCAAATTCAGTCACAGGAAAATAAAAATCCAAAAGTTTTTCACTTGCTAAAGTTAGGATGCCTAGCAGAAACAAAGCAAAACCACACAGGTGGAAAACTCCTACAACCAGTCACCAAAGGATTTCCACAGAGAAAAAAGCCCTACTGAAGATAAGCTCAAAAGAAAAAAAAAAAAATTGTAAAATGTGAAGAAACCATCTTCCATAAGCAAGAGCCAGAGGAATCAACATATAGGGTTAGCACCTCCGAGTACCGAGTAAAAAGAAAAAATACCATTCCAAAAGACATTTTAAAAAGTATGATTAAAATTACTAAGAAATAAAAGAAAGGCTAGAAATTGTAAAGAACAAAATCTAAGTAAAATAATAAGGCAGATTTGAAAAAGCCAAATAGGACTTCTATTTAAAAATTAAAAATTTAACGGATAGGTTAAATAGCGATTTCTGAGAGACACAGGGGAAGAGGTAATTAGGAAACTGACCTGGAAGTGAGCAGAAGCGGTGAGACTACTGCTTGTCATTTCAGGTTCTGTACCATTTGAACTGCTATTGAGCATGTTTGTCACTTTGAAACATGCTTTTTATTTTTATGTTTTTTATTAAGTCATAAACACATAGATCATGTATACGTTAATGCATTGTACTGATTTTGCATACAGTTTGGAATGCTTATGTCAAATTAGTTAATATGTCCTTTAGCTCATTTACTTAATTACTGTGTTAAGACCTTTATAGTCTTTACTTAATAGATTAGACATGTACCCTTGCAATGTGCACCATAGGTGTAGTCCTGCCATTTACCCTCCCTCCATCACACCTCCTCCCTCCCCTCCCATCCCCCTTCTCTTTCCTCCTTCATCCTGAAACATTATTTTAAAATTAAGAAAGTGTACGTGTGCTTTACATAACTTAATTGAAGACAGCATTCTATGTCATTTAATGCTCTGTACATAAGAACTCATGTGAGAAATTACTTCTTCAGTTCATTTACAGGAAAGTGGAAACCTAAAGTTTCTCTCTTTTTGCCTGAGTTGTGAATTCAAGAATACTTTCAGTGCTCAACAGTAGTGGCTCATTCATAAACATATTTTATTTTTCATTTTAAGTTAATTTTTATTCTCAATTTTTACTTCGTGCATTTTATATATGTTTAAAGTCCCTTGAAATTTCCTTTGAAAGACAGTAAGAGTGAATCTGTAAAATTCTTACTATATATCAAAAGTTATAGATTTGTTATTCTTCCCAAAAGGGATTACTCTACTTAGCTGTTCATATTGATTTAAATCTTTCTCTAAAGTGTGTATATTCTTTTTTTTTATTTATTAAATGATAGCTGTATACATTAATGCAAACATGGGGTACAGTGTAGTGTTTTCTTATACAATTTGAAATACTTTCATCAAGCTGGTTAACATAGATTTCATGTCATTTGCTTAGTCACTGTGTCAAAACATTTATATTCTAGTTCTAGAAAGTGTGTATATTCTTTAAAAGCTCTTAGTGAAATATTCAACAGGTGTTAGAACCAATTTACCTTTTATAAAATTTCTTAACTGTGGAGCTGCTTCAGTTGAGACAAGACAGAGGCAGAGGAGGGAATGCCTGGCCCACTAGCCCCCAGGGGCTTTCTAGAACTCCCTGAGCACAATTGGAAAACTGCTACTACAATGATTCTCAGTTATCCAATTTAATAAGAAGTCTGATTGTTCTAACCATAAGACATGAGTCAAAATACTACCAAGAAAATTCCTACAAGGAAACATTCTTTTTTTTTTTTATTGTTACCTTTAAGCCCACATTTATAAGGGGAATTTAGTGATAATAAAGGAAATGAGAAAAAAAGTTAGGTAAAACTCAAGATATTATTTTAGTAATTATAGAGGTTTTGCTGTTTCTCCTTAAAGCCAAATAAAACAAGACAATATAAGCCTACCCACTGAAAATTAATCCAGAAATAGTTTAAAAGTTACCCTAAATCTTAAAAACAATTAGATCAAAATCAAGTGATCAAATTTTATTTTCTTACATTGTAGAGACAAGGCAAATGTTAACATCTTGTGTACTGTTGAACTCTTTGACGATCTTGAGTCTTTCCTCTGATTTTGTACTTCCATCAAGTCGTCGATAATCAAGCCCAGATGCCATACAGTACTGCTGCAGCACGTCCAGCAACTAGAGAAAAGGAAGGGAGCCAGGCACACAGGAATTCTTGGGTAAGTTTCGTACCATTACAGACATTAGATTTACTGAGTATTAATTATCAGTGCTCAAAACTTGTAATTTCAAGAGCAATAAATATCTTTCTAACTTCTGAATACATTCCTTCCTGTTATCTTGAAACTGGCTTTAATGTTCAGCTACCTTTGAAAAAAAAATCATCTTTCATTTTTTAAAAAACTGAAATTAAAAAGAAAATTACCAGTCAACCACTTATTTACATATATTTCACTATTTGTGCTATTTTTTTTTTTTTGAGACAGAGCCTCAAGCTGTCCCCCTGGGCAGAGTGCTGTGGCATTACAGCTCACAGCAACCTCCAACTCCTGGGCTTAAGCAAGTCTCCTGCCTCCGCCTCTCAAGTACCTGGGACCACAGGCGCCCGCCACAACGCCCGGCTATTTTTTGGTTGCAGCCATCATTGTTGTTTGGCGGGTCCGGGCTGGGGATTCGAACCTGTCACCTTAGGTGTATGTGGCTGGCGCCTTAGCCGGTTGAGCTATAGGCGCCAAGCCAAATGTCTTAAAGAATATTTAATTTGTAATAACATCAACAGAAAATAAAAATCTAACTTTGGGTTTGATATTTAGTGGTAATCCTAATATCACTGAATGTTTTTTTTTTAAATTTTTTGGGGGGACAGAGTCTCACTTGGTCACCCTTGGTAGAACGCCATGGTGTCTTAGCTCATAGCAACCTCAAACTCTTGGGCTCAGCCTCCCAAGTAGCTGGGACTACAGGCGCCGCCACAATGCCTGGCTATTTTTAAAGATGGGATCTCGCTCTGTCTCAGGCTGGTCTCAAACTCTTGAGCTCAAGCAATCCACCTGCCTCAGCCTCCCAAGTGCTGGGGTTACAGGCATGAGCCACCACACCCAGCATCTGTTTAAAAATTTCTAAGTTGCTCACCTCACTCCTACTGTGTAGTTAAGACAGAAAATGTGGCTGTAAGCTGTCATGTTCCTTATGCTTTATGCCTCAGGAGTTAAGCCAATCGAGAATGTGATGGGCTATAGATGAAACTCACCTTGGTGGAAAAAGAAAAGAGAAGAACTTTATCTCTGTTTTTCCTGCAGTGATTTAAAAGCTGCTGAAGGACCTGAAAATGAACCACAGAATCTCAGTGAACCAGTTCCAACTAAAAGTACACTTTATACATACAAATATCACTTGAGAATTTCTTTAAAATTATTTTTATATAATACTAACATCAGCCATTTTTTCTAATTCGCTTTATTTTTTCCAAGTTGGAGAAATAAAGTATTAGACATTACATCAAATGTTATTCATCATTATATTGTCAATAAGGAGGTAAAGTTCCCATAGACTTTTATTTCATCTCATCTGGTTTTAATAAAAAGGAAGCATTTTACATTATGGGATGCATTTAAATAGATTAATTTCCAAATACACTTACTTTATTCTTACAATATGTTAAGAAACTAAATTATAGAGCAGCATTCCTTTTGGGAAGTATTTAAATCGTCTATAGATAGATGTAATGAAATATACTCAATTATATTTAGGTTCTAAAAGTCTTGATATTTATTTTCTTAGAATAATCAGTCAAATACAACCTCTTCTCATTTTCTCCCCTTTGTTTCTCTATTTACAGTAAGCTCTGACTTGCAGAGTTGATTTTGACCTTACAATGCCAGTAATCTGCCCCCACACAAGGTGCTTACGGGGAGGAAGCAGACAGCCCAAAGCCTTGTGTATAATAGTAACACTGTTATTTTTATTTCCACATCTGGCAATGACAGCTCCAGAACACTGTGGAAAAGCAATCCACAGAGAGAAAAAAAGAATTCTCTGTACTAAATCTAAAGCTGTTCTGAACTATGAGATAAACACTTCAGCAATTTTATTTTCTCAATGATGAATATTTAAGCTTTTAAATAAAAAATTTATATCTAACATAACACTTTTAATAGATGAGCAAGAGAAGACATTGTGCTAACTCTGACCCCTGCCCCCCAGGCCTGCAAAAAACTCTATGTAGTTTAATAAAAAAAAAAAAAAAAGATCTACTCAGATAACCAACCAAATGGTAAGTATAAATTTCAAGTAAACATTATTTGTGTTCAATATTTGCAGAACATATAAAGTGAGTTTTATATGCATTTAGCTTGTTTTGTTTGTTCATTTGTTTTGTTAGAGACAGGGTCTCTCATTTTGTTGCCCAGGCTGGAGAGCAGTGGTTCAATCGTAGTTCACTGTCACCTTGAACTCCTGGGCTCAAGTGATCCTCCTGCATTAGACTCCTAAATGGCGGGGACCACAGGCATGTACCACTATACCTGCTAATTTTTAAGTATTTTGTAGAGATAGGTCATGTTGTGTTGCCTAGGCTGGTGTTGAACTTCTCTGGGCCTCACAAAGTGCTGGGATTATAGGCATGAATCACTGTGCCTGGCTGATTTAGCTTTACTTTTTAAATAAATAACTGATTTTATATAAAGTATGTGCATTTAAATTCCACAAAAGACATTGACTTTTCTAAATTGATAATTTATTTTTTTCTGTTTTATAAGAAAGTTGAGTAAAAAGTACAAATAACTCCATATACTTCTCTTGTTCCCACTTCTGCCCCCCACACTTTCTCTTACTCATATGACTATTATAAAATATATTATTAATAATTATTAATATTGATGTGGTATAATTTGTAATGATGAATGAATATGGATACATTATTATCCATATTATAAAGTTGTGAAGTTCTATGGGTATAATGACAGGTACCCACAACTACACTGTCAGACAGAATAGTTTCATTGCCCTAAAAATTCCCAGTGTTTCTCCTATTCATCTTTCCCTCCCCTAGAGCTCCTGGCAACCACTAATCTTTTTGCTGTCTCCATAGACAGCCTTTCCCAGAATGTCATATCGTGGGGAATCACATAGTACTATATAGCCTTTTCAGACAGCAATGGATAGTGCAGTTCACTTAAAGGAAGCCATGACTTCTGGAAATATTCTAATTGGCTTAAATTCTGGGATAATAGCTTTTCAGTTCTAAACTAATTGGGCTTTTCTGTATTTTAATATAAAAATTAAAAATTGATCTATACTACAAATCTATAGTGCTCAAAACAGCATGGTGCTGGCACAAAAATAGACACACAGATCTATGGACTAGAATAGAGAATCTAGAGAGGAACCCAGACACATATCACCATTTGATCTTTGATAAGCCAGACAAAAACATGCATTGGGGAAAAGAATCCCTATTTAACAAATGGTGCTGGGAGAACTGGTTAGCCACTTGTAGAAGACTGAAACTGGACCCACACCTCTCACCATTGCCAAAAACTGATTCTCACTGGATAAAAGATTTAAATTAAAGATACAAAACAATAAAAATTCTAGAAGAGTATGTGGGGAAAATGTTTGAAAATATTGGCCTGGGAAAAAATTTTATGAGGAAAATCCCCCTAGCAATTGTAGCAACACCAAAAATAAATAACTGGGATTTGATCAAGCTAAAAAGTTTCTGCACAGCAAAGGACACTATAACCAAAGCAAACAGCCAGGCTTTGGAATGGGAGAAGATTTTTACATGTTGTCAATCCGAAGGTCTAATAGCTAGAATCTACAGAGAACTCAAATTAATCAGTGGAGAAGAGAAAACAACCCTATTTCTATGTGGTCAAGAAACTTGAACAGAAACTTCTCTGAAGATGACACATGAATGCCCAACAAACACATGATAAATGCTCATCATCTTTAATCATCAGAGAAATGCAAATTAAAACCACTTTAAGATATCACCTAAGTCTAGTAAGATTAGCCCATATCACAAAGTCCCCAAATTGCAGATGCTGGTGTGGATATGGAGAGAAGGGAACACTTGTATACTGCTGGTGGGATTGTAAATCAATACAACCTTTATGGAAAGAAGTATGGAGAAATCTCGAACTAAAAGTTGACCTTCCATTTGATTCACAATCCCATTACTACGTATCTATCCAGAAAAACAAAAATCATTTTACCACAAAGACATTTGCACCAAAATGTTTATTGCAGCTCAATTCACAATTGCCAGATCATGGAAGCTGCCCAAATGTGCCCATCAACTTATGAATGGGTTAACAAATTGTGCTACAGGTATATCATGGAATACTATTCAGTCATTAAAAAGATGACATCTTTTGTTTACCTGGATAGAGTTAGAACACATTCTTCTTAGTAAAGTATTTCAAGAATGGAAAAAAATATATATGATGTTCTCAATACTGTTATGAAACCAATATATAAATACTTATATGAATGATGAAACAAACATCTAGCAAAGAGGAGGGGTGGGAGATGATTGGTGGAAGGAGGAAGGACATTTGGTAGGATTTCACCTTATGTGCACAATACAAGGTTATCACCCCCCTCCAGGATGAGGGGCTCTCCTATAACTTGAACTTTACCTTGAAAGTGAGAACAATGTAACCTAAAAATTTGTTTCCTCATACTAATTTGAAATAAAAAGAAAGAAAGACAGACAGACAGACAGACAGAAAGAAAGAAAGAAAGAAAAGTTGATAAAATAGTTGGCACCAATGGATTTACTATTAGGAAATATTAGATTTAAATTATTTTGTGATAATAAATCATATAATAGTCTCACTAATACAGCTTATTTATTTTTAGAAACATACAAGTTTTTAATATAATCTTTACCCTACGTTAATATATTCCTACTTTCTATTTTATGTTATTGAATTTAGAGGTCCCAAGCAAACTAAACCGCAATGAGCTTATCTAGATTAACTGCTAAAAATATTTCCAGAATTTTAAGAAAAAACTAACACATTGAATTACTTCTTTGTATTCCTTTTGTCAAAAGAAACAACTTACTGTTGTTCCTAATGATAATAGAAAGTCAGGAATTGTTCTGTAAAAATCTGTGAATCTCTAAGAATTTTGACAGCTATTCAGGGGCTAAACAAACCAATTCCGTAGCAAGAATGCTAGAAGCCATCACAGGCAATGCCCAAAGGCTTGGGTCATGGTCGGAGAACCTACACTTACTTTTCACACCCCTCCCTCAGTAATACATCACCACGAGCAGCATAGCTAGAGCACAGTTTCCCTGTGCAGAACAAATGCTCCCTTGCAACTTTACAACCTAGATCTACAAGCAAAATTAAGAGGGAGAAAATTCGGTCTAGGCATAGAATTCTCACCTGGACTTTCTCTAGTTCTAAGCTAATACCTATCCTTACCTGTCTGCATGGCATTAGCATTTAAATTTCTGTAGGTTATTTTCTTAAACACTTGAGGGCAAGCTATTACATATGTGATAACAGCATATATTTTAAGATGACTTAAGTCCAATATATCAATAAGGAAATCTGAAGTGTATTTGATGCAACTACTACTGAGAACCAACCCTGTATGCAGGGTTCATTGTAAGCTGGTAAATGACGCCATAGCTACACCAGTGGTCAACCTCCACGGTCTCTTCTGAATGACTGAGCACCTGTTCAGCTCAGCGGTGTCCCTGCCATACCACTGAATGAATAATTTTTAGACCATCCTTCTGTGTACGCAACCTGAAAAAAGAGCTCTTACCTTCATTTTTCCACTGTATTTGGGGTCAGAAAGTGTTTCAAAGGCTGCATCTTTGCTTTTCTGCACAAAATCTGGGAATCTAGAAAATACCTGATCACATATTCTTTTTATAAGTGTTTCCTTGAAGGGAAAAGGCAAAAGGAAAGATATTTCAACTTAACACATTTAAACCTGTATAAATTAAAATTGTTTATGAAAAAAATTTTAACTTACAAGGAATATATTAAAGACTTTACCTTCTCTAAGTCAGACTAATAATTCAGAACATCTTAAAGTAATAGTTAAACATATATGGCTTTGATGAATTCTTATGGCTACTTTCTCATACTTCAAGATTGCCAAACAAGGAGCAAATACTTCCAAAAAGAGTAAAGAGTATTATCAAAGAACAATATTAAATTATTACGATTACAAAATTCCATTTAAACAGCATCAACAATAACAGGAAAATACATAAAATCAATACATAAATGACTGTTAAAAAGATATTTTCATTTATGTTGTACTCTAGAATTAGACGCATTCTAAATGACCAAAGTAAATGATTATGTTTATGCCTAAACTTTAAAATTGCTGATTTTTGTCAGTTTTGAAAACAGCCCCAATATTTGAACAGCCCAATATTAAAAGATAATTATAAATCCTCATTTTACCCAGTAGATCATTAGAGGACTAGAACTGACACACCAAATAACTTACTTAGTAATTATACCAAAGAATGTTTGGAAAAATAAATACATGAACATTAGAAGCATAAAAAGATTTTTTTTTTATTTTATTTATTTTTCGTGTTCAGTGACTTTTATTTATTTATTTTTCATTAAATCATAGCTGCGTACATTAATGCAGTCATGGGGTACAGTGTGCTGATTTTATATAAAATTTGAAATGTTTTCATCAAACTGGTTAATACAGCCTTCATGTCATTTTCTTAGTTATTATGTTAAGACACTTATATTCTACATTTAGAAAAATTCACATGTACCCTTGTAAGATAAGACTTTTCATTTTAATTTAAGCTTTTACTTTCTCACTTTGTGAGTTTTCTCTTTTAAACTTAAGTAAAAACATCTTAATACTTAAATCGAAAAATGAGCAAGTCAGTTTCCTATTAAATTTCACACTAAACAAACCCATTAAAGATATTTAGCTAAGAAATTTTACACCAAATATAAAATATTTAGACTAATATCTTCACAAAGAAATGTAAAAAGCCAACCCAAACCTGTTGCTTGGAGGTGCTAGCAGACTGCAGGAGTGCGACATGGTTAGCTACTTTCTGAAGGACTGCAAGGTAACTAAAATACAAGGTTTTCACTGTTTCGCCCTGTGAATTTGTCTGTAACCAGAGAAACACAGAAAATAAAAACAAAAAAAGGACTCACATGGCTATGTAACTGCTTAGATCATAAAATATATCACTTACAATAATATTTATTATGTGCTCTCTTTTGGCACAATAAATTCTAAGAAAATGATGGACAATTATTTATGTGAAATATCCACAAATCACTGATGCAGACTCATGCTTTTGGTGAATCACAACACAATGATGTTTTTAATAAAAGAGAAGTCCTCATTACAGAAGGTATTTATCCTCATGATAGACAGCAATAATGCTGCTGGTAAGGCATTTCTGGTTTTGAAAAAGCAAAAACCAAAAAACAAACTCTATAGTGCAGTGACCATGCTACATGGACTCTTTTTTCCCCATCTCTCATTTATGCTCCAAGGGAACCCTAGGAAACTGAGCTATTATAAAAAAGGGAAATGGTTAAAAATAGCAAAATAAATGAGGCAGAGTAAACATCAATCTAGGACAGGTGCAACAGCTCATGCTATAACTCCGCCACTTTGGGACCCAAGGCAATAGGATCGCTTTAAACCATAAGTTTGAGACCAGCCTATGCAACATTGTGAGACCACCATATCTACAAAAATAAAAATAAATAAATAAGTCATAATAAAAAAAGCCAGGCATGGTAGCATGTACCTATAGACACAGCTACTTGAGAGGCCCTTGATTGAGCTCAGGAGTTGAGGCTACAGTGAGCTTTGATCACATTGCTGCATTCCCGCCTGGGTGACAGAGTGAGACCCTATCACTACAAAAAAAAAAAAAAAAAAAAAAAAAAAATTTAATTAAAATAAAGTAAAAAATACCAATCTAGATAAATATTTACTTGGGGTCCCTTTATGTACACAGATATGTGCCAGATAATAAAGAGGTAAAAAATGAGCAAAAATATAGATAAAAGGCAAAATACACCGTATTTCTAAAATACAGTTTATTTTATTTATAACACAGTTACTATTACATTGATATATATCTACCATCAGAATAATATTTAAGTCCACTATAAAAGAATATGTTAGTTTATTATTCGTGGATAATGAGAAACTCCCTCAAAGTGAAGTGAAATTTCAAGATGAAAGAAAGATATTTCCTAATAAAAACTGGAAAAGATACAAAATTGAAGCTTACTTTCTAAAGTATCCTTTTGGAAAATACATTTGAATATTGTATTTTGTATGTGATTACTATTTTGATACTATAAAATATTTTTGGAAACTATTCCTTTTTAAAAAATGTATACCTTTTTTAAAGAACTGTCTAAGGGAAAGTCATTTGCTACTTTCTTTGACATTAGAACAGAGTACTATGTAACCAAAAGCAAGACAGTAAAGACACTGTACTGAAATGCTTGCCTTATAACAACAATTTCTCCTTTTTCGGCCGCTGCTACAGGTACAAGGCTCTGAAGAGTGAAGTATCAAAGTCACATCTTCTGTTTCTAGCACTGTTTGGTATACGGCTTTCTGGAAATCTGTCAGAGAACAGTACACCATCTGCCAATATAATATAAGTTAATTATTAATATCTTTTTATAACAATAATAACCACAATGTGTATCTGATTTTAGACTTTATTAGTGAAAATTGCTCATAAACTATTTTTGTCCTCTAGTTACGTGATTATAATTTCTCCCAATTCTCCCAATCACCCTAGACAATATAAACTATAACTTTGTTTTCAAATAACCCCCATAGTTTTTTTAATTAAAAGAAATAATAATATTAAAAAACCAAATTACATGATTTCTTTATATAGTTGATCCTTGAACAATATGAGGGTTGGGGTACCAGTTCCCCACATACTCACAGATCTACATAATTTTTGGGTCCCCACAAAACTAACTACTGATAGCATACGGTTGACTGCAAAGCTTACTAATAACAGTCGATTAACACATATTCTGTATATGTATTATACACTGTATGCTTACAATAAACGAAGGCAGAGAAATGAAAAAGTTATTTAAAATTCCATAAAGAAGAAGAAATATATTTACTATACATTAAGCAGAAGTGGGTCATCACAAAGATCTTCATCCTCATTGCCTCCACGTTGAGTAGGCTAAGGAGAAGAGGATGAGGAGGGGTTGATCTTGCTGTTGGTGGGGGACAGAGGTGGAAAGGGTAGGTACAGTAGAATGGGAAGCAAGAGAGGCAGGCACACTCGGTGTTGTAATTTCTGTCTCACTTTTTTTGTTTTCATTTCTGTAAAGATGTTTTTATATCAGTGTTTTTCAACCTTTTTTAACCTCATGGCACACTTGAACCTATAAAAAAGAATATACTTACTGTGCTTTGAACTTCTTTCAAAAATAATTTAATTAATGAATTAATAACCTTTAAAAATGTTCACAGCATACTCCAGATCCTCTCATGGCACACCAGTTGAAAATCACTGTTCTATGTGGCACCAATTCTTCTTCTACCATTTGCTTTAGCTTCAGTGCCCACATCACAGGAAGGTCCATGTCCTAAATCAGAAGCCGTCTTGAAGAATCAGAACGCTTCTGCCAGACTGTCTAACATCAGCTTGTTTTCTGCCACTGCTTCTTCTACGTCATCTTCCTCATGGTTTGGCACTGGTTTGGAGGCACTCATGGCCATCAAGTCTTCTGTTAATTCCTTTGGGATGGTGTCTTGAACTACTTTGAATTAGCTCTTGAATTTCTTCAAGATCTGTATCTTGAAACCCTTTGCCCCTTACTTTCTTCCCCTCCACACAATACACACTTTGTTTCATGATTTCCTTGATTGGCTCCGATGGAAATCCTATGAAATCATGCACAACATGTGGACATGGTTTTTTTTGGCAGGAATTTACTATTTCAGGTTTGATGGCTTTCACAGCTTTTTCTGTAACAATGATGGCATCTTCAGTAGTGTAATCCTTCCAGACTTTCACGACTTTCTATCAGAGTTCTCTTTCAGCGTGTTGACAATCCTTTCCGTAGAGTATCATGTGTAATGAGCCTTAATTAACTCTTTTATTGCTAGTGTTTTTGGTGAATAACCACCTTTTTGAAGTTGGTTTCCTAGCTGTGAGTAGTTTCTCAGTGTAACTGAACATTACACTGCAGCTGCTGACCTGCAGTGTGGTCTATTGTTCTTAAATGTAAGGTTGTCCGTGTTTCCCTCCTTTTTTGTAGCTTTGTGCAGGGTGAAGCACTGTGTTTATGTGTACTCCTGTGTTGCCAGAGCTTTCTGTTTACTTGCGACTGTATAAAATGAGATATTTCACTTAAATTTCAAATTATGTTTGCATTATGGAAAATCATTATTCTGGCTAGAATTTTGTTAAAAAAATCATGAAATCTGGTGTGCCTTCAGATTGTAGCCACCAGGGTGTAAGCAGTTATACTGCCACATATACTCAGAAATGGCATCAGGCAAGAGTAAACACTGAGAATATGTACAGTTTTTTGGGAAGAAACACAAAGTGTCGATGAGACAGGTGTATCCAAAAGTGACAATGAAGGTGAATTTGAAAATCCAGAAGGATATTTATGTTGAGATTTGGTTGATGAAACAGAATATTTAGAAGGAGCTACCGGGCTCCATGACACACAAGTGCCGGCAAGTGAAAATGAATTTGCAGGAAATGCAGACACAGTTTGGTTGCGTCATCGGGTGTACAACACTGCCTCTTTATTTTTGAAGGAAGTTGGGCTAAATATACCCAAAAGGAATAACCTTAATGCTAGAAGCTTTTGAATGTTTATTTCCCTCAGAAATGACTAGACGTCACAGTGGCAAATGCCATCATTATTTTCAAGGAGCCACATCCAGAGGAGGCCATGAACTTCAAAGACTTTTGATGAGCTGTAATGGCAGGACTTGTATGGACAAAACTAGGTTCCCCAAGAACAGAATGTCAGTAATTTGCATCAACAACTTCAAGCTGAATGTTCCTTAAGAGAAACAGTTAGACAAAGCTGCACATTTGCCTGTTCAGGGAACATCCAGAGAGTGTGCATTGTGCAGTACAGCTAAAAATCCACTCCATACAATCTTGGGGGTGTGTCAGACGTGGAACTGGACTCTACATGAGCAAGAACAAGAATTGTTTTGATGACTATCAACAAAAAGTGAGCAACACCTAGTTTCCCAGTGGTTTTGATGAAAACCACACTTAAGATTAAAATAAAAATATATATAATGCCTTTACTTCTTAGTAATCAAAAGGTTAAAAGTTCTTGTGACCCTTGAATCTAAAGGCTGAATTAGAGATATTATGTTTGGGGGCTACTAGACCACTTTGTTGCCTTCAGAGATGAACTCCTATGATTCTGAGTGACCAAAAGACATTGTTCAGTTTCAAAAGAATTAAAAGGCAGTCCTTCATGGCAAGGTACTTCCTGACTTTAGGGACAAAGCATTGAGGTGATCAATCCATAAAAAGAGTTCTAATTGCCCAGGTCATTTTCTTGTACAGCCAAAAGACTGGCAGCTGGTGTTTATCCTTTTCTTTCAAGGCTTGGGGATTAGCAGCTTTATATATTAAGGGCAGTCTGATCACAGCCTGATTGCACTTACACAAAATGGCAGAGTTAGCCTAGCTTTTCCTGCCTTAAATCTGGATGCTCACTTTTCTTCCTTACTAATAAATGTCCTTTGTAGCATCCTTTTTTCCTAGAACAGGTTACTTTCATCTGCATTAAAAACCTGTTCAGACAGATACTCTTTCTCTTCAATTACTTTCTTAACAGTATCTGGGAACTTAACTGCTGCTTTTTGGTCAGCAGAAGCGGCTTTGCAAATTATCTCGACTTTTAAGCCAAACCACTTTCTAACATTATCAAATCATCCTTTGCTGGCATTAAATTTTCTACCTTTAGATTTTTCTCCTCTCTTTTGCTTTAAGCTGTCATATCATTTTGCTACTCTAAGTATGCTTTTCTCATAACAATCCTGCACCACATAAAAGCTGCATTCTCAATATGACATTAATATGCAAGGTTTTCACTCTTGCTGGAACAGCTGCAGTGATGGCTCCACAAATTTCCTTTTCTTTTTTACAACAGTTCTTACACTGGATTTATTTATCTTAAGACAGCAGGCTACCTCGGGTATATATCTCAATCTTTGGTACATGTCAAGCAATTCAATGCTTTCTTGTAAGATCTTGACTTTTCTCTACTTCTTGGAAGCACTTCCAGCATCACTAACGGCATTTTACATGAGTCGCCTGGTATTATTCAAAGTTTATTGTATTGCACTAAACACAATGAAAAATACCCAAGAACCATGAGAGATCACTTTTTTACTGTGATATTTACTAGAGACAGGAACTGCTCACGTTGAAAGGATCAGCATTATTTATTATTGTAAGAGAATACCTGAATGCCTGTAACACTTGAGTTCACTGCAACAGCAACAGGAGGTGGCTACAAAAGTATCAGTGTGTACTATAATTACCTTTATGTATTTATGACTTAATAATGCATCTTTACATTTGTTTACATTTCTCTTAACTGCAAATGGTACCACGTAAGGTCTGTTAAGTATGTGTATGTTTTGATAAATTTTAACTTTGCATGATAGATTGGTAGGCATAGTATGATATGATAAAATAGAATAGTATCTGTATCCATTTTATGCATTCTTGACATACCTAATTTTTCCTTAATTTTTTCAATATTTTTAGACTACATGGTTTGTGAGTTTTTTCAAATTGTCACAAATCTCCAAAATTTTTCCAATATATTTATTGAAAAATGTCTGCACATAAGTGGATTTCCCCTGTTCAAACTCAAGTTGTTCAATAGTCAACTACATATTCTGTATAAGCCCGCTGTGCAAATAAATTATAGTCATGCATTGCTTAGTGGCAGGAATATGGTCTGGGAAACGCATCCTTGAGCAATCTGGGGTGATTTTGTTGCTGTGTGAACATCATAGAATATACTTACACAAACTTAGATAGTAGAGACTACCACACACCAAGTTATATGGTACAGCCTACTGCTCCAAGTCTGTAAACTGGTACACTTTAGTACAGAAGGTAACTGTACTGCATACTATAGGCAAATGTAACACAATAGTACATATTTGTGTATCTAACCATATCTAAACATAGAAAAAGAATAGAAAAATATGATATTATAATCTTATGTGCCCACCATGATATATGTGATCTGTTGCTGACTGAAACACCATTATATTAAAGTTTAGGCCAACAAAAAACTTAACAAGGTAAAAAGATTTCAAAACAATGACATAAATGATAAATGCTTATTAAAATACTTGGAAAAGTTAGAAAAGAATAAAAAACTCCATATAACTGAAAATATAGCATTTATATTTAATATCTATAAAAGTCCAACATTAGTAAAGATAAAGATTAAGTAAATTACATAAAAGCAAATACAAGTTATTATTTTATGTCTAAATTCAAGAAAATATGAAAAACAACGTTTTCCACTAAGTTAATAAAGACACAACTTCCCTTATATTCCTCATAGCACTGAAAATCAGTAAAATTTTTCTATATCCAGCTGCATATAACTAGGGTCATAAAACTAAAAATGTCCATAGTAGGGTTTGAAAGTGTGAATAAGAGGGAAAAGCCATCTATTTATAAATATTTATATGTGTATATCCTTACATAGAATATTACTGCCAACAAATAGACAAATGTGCATCTGAGCAAATACAGGAATTTCTATATAAAACAATGTTAGATTTTTAAAAATATATATATACATACAATATTAAGTACATCTTGACCCTAACCTTGAATATAAAAGTACACATAAGAACAAAAAGAGAATATAGAAGATGGTAGTCAATGATTAAAGTATGGAGGATATTCTGAGCTGTTTATTATGAAACACAGTAATATTCACTGAACATTTCTTGCATTTCACAGCAACTATGTGAGGCAGGAATTGTTATTACTTCCATTTAATAGATGAAGAAACCCAGGTTTAAAAGTTTCAGCAAATTGTTCCAAGTCACAAAACTCTTAAGTAGAGAAGCCAGGATTCAAGCTTAAGCTCATTTGAGAGCCCAAATTCTAAACCCTACACACAATTGTCTCTTCATGCATTTACTTTTATGTTGCTCCTACTAGATCAATAACTAAAACATATACATAAAGTTGCATAAAACATTTTTAAAAGTGGGGGTTCATGAAGGATCTCAATTCGCTAAAAATATTTGCTTTAGATAAATATAAAAAGTCATATATTATATGAATTTCCCTCCCTATTTCAGAATATTTTCCTTTCAAACATATCTTTTTAAAGTAATTATCAATGTGATATCCTAAAATTACAATGAATTTAATGAGCTTGTCCATATTTGGGACACTAATTAGGCTGAGTTTCTTAGTAATTTATAGAACCTTTCTTCGACTGCCTGAGCCAGAAGACATTACAAGATTTAAAACTATGAAAGAAAACCATTATATCAATTTTAAAAGCCCTCTTAAGGTCATCTCCTCGAATTTTTTAAATAATTGACAATGTAACTTTCCTACAAATTCTAAAGATTATGTTAGTCATGTAACTCCAAATAGTATTTTATCAGAAGCAAATCTACTCGTAAAAGCTCTTAACTACTTTGGTCCTATTGCTAGAATTAATGTACAAAGAATACACTGTGTGGTAGACAGCAAACTATAGGAAGGACCAAGTATAAATGGAAAACATACTGGGGAGAGAAGCTCCTCCTTCTTCATGGAGGAAGAATTCTATCAAAAGTCCTGATGGGAAATGAGTTTAATGTATACTAACGATACACCTGTTAGCTAATGGGTTAGTAAAGTTAGTAAGGAAAACAACTTGGCTCAGTGTTTTCTGAAACTATGTATATAATAACTTTTTTCCTATACTGAGTAAAAGGCAAAAATTTCAATTCACAAAATACCACAGAAGGTAGACTTCCTCTTACAAAGAAAAAAATAAAACATGACAAGAAATTAGTTATACACACAAAGACAATTCTCACCCGATCTTCCTTCTTAGGCAACTGATCCTTGATAAGAGTCTTGGTACGCCTGAGAAACCAGCCAGACATCTTTTTTGCAAGCCTCCGCATGGCCTTTCGCCCAGTGGCTAGCTCTCTTTTCGTTGCTGTGTGTCTCTGTCCATGTTCTACTGGGTCAGAAAACTGCTTCTTGAAGTGGGTCCTGCTACCTAAAAGTCCCGGCACAGCCCTTTATAAAGCAATAAGAAAAATGTGAGGGCTTTATTAAATTATCTAAAAAGAAAAACCAGACTTCTTTTCACTTTTAAGAGATATAGTAAGTCACTTGTTTATTAATGACAACAAAAACAAAAGCAAAGAAAACAGAATGTTTTTTTTTTTTTTTTTTTTTTTTTGAGACGGAGCCTCAAGCTATCCCCCTGGGTAGAGTGCCATGGCATCACGCTCACAGCAACCTCCAACTCCTGGGCTTAAGCGAGTCTCCTGCCTCAGCCTCCCAAGTAGCTGGGACCACAGGCACCCGCCACAACGCCCGGCCATTTTTTGGTTGCAGCCATCATTGTTGTTTGGCGGGCCGGGCTGGGGATTCGAACCCACCACGTTAGGTGTATGTGGCTGGCGCCTTAGCCGCTTGAGCCACAGGCGCCGAGCCAGAATGTTCTTTATGACAGTTTTACTTTATAACCATAAGAAGATGTGGGAATTAGTAATTAATGTGTATATTTATTTACTTCAGGGACCAAAAGAAATACATACAAATAGGTTTTTATGAAACTCTATTCTGTATACCATGTTTGGGATCAAACATCTAAAAATAGACAAGTGATTGTTTCAGAAACTAATGATTAGCAAAAAAGGCAGCATTAAGCTAAAGTAGTATTAAATTTTTTTGAGCGCTTTCTACTCACCAGTCCATAACACACCACAGTTCTTTCATGTTATTTTGAAGAATGGTTCCAGTGAGGCCAATGCGGACATTACATTTTAAAGCTTTCATAACTTCTGTTACTCTAGCCTTTGGATTCTTGATTCTATGAGCTTCATCCACAATGACACCTGACCACTCCAAACTATAAAGTAAGATAAAAAGGAGAAAGATTGAGAAAACTTCTCTTTCTTAGTTGATATTATTTTTAGAGACCAGCTTTTTCTACCAAAATTTTGCAGGTATTTTTCCTCTTAACTCTTTGATAATTTCTTTGGAATCTCATCTACTTAGTTCTAAAATGGTCACAGGTTTAGAGATCTTACAAAAATAATATCTGAATGGAGAAGATAAAAGGGTATAAACATTCTGTTCAATGATGGTGATATGAAAAACCTCATTTAAATGTCACTACAATGACAATAAAGGAATTTTTTAAATAACAAACCAGAGAAGCTATTATAAAAGCAAAACTTGTAATATTAAAAATGAATAACAAATACCAATATAAACTCCTAATTTTTAAAAGTTATAATGTATAGCCCTGTTTATTAAAACGATTTAGAATTAATTATTGCCCTCGTAGTAATGAGCACCCATAGTGGTCTATCCACCAAAAGGAACTAGAGCCCCAGAGAAAACTGGAGAAATGGTTGATGTCAGGCTTGTCACTAGGGAAATACTGAAGAGCCAGAAATCACACAGGTATCCAAAGACCAATGAGGACATGTATAAGGACATAGGGGCCAGCCTAATTGGAATATTTGAGCATCATTATGAACAATGGGTATAATTGAGAATAAAACACTGAATAAATATAAATCCTGGAGTTTTAGATTCTTATTTCACCATACATAAAAATCAACTCAAACTCTATCAGAGACCTAAATATGAACTAAACTGATACAACTTATAAAACATAAGGAAAACCCTTTGTGACTCTGGATTGAATTCTACTCTGGACTTCTTGATTGAATTCTACTTTAAAAATATTAGCTATTAAAGATACTTTGAAAATAATTAAAGAAATTTTAACTGCTATTAATTTTCATAAGTGTGACAATAAATGTGGTATGAGAAAAAAATTCATGCTAAAATATTTAGAGATAACTTGTCATATGCAACTTACTGAAATGATTCAATACCACCACTGTACATGATAAAAGCACACACACATCCAGGCGCTAACTTACATTTTGCCAACATAAGAATATATATATATACACACAAATGTTGCATCTAATGGTCAGTATGTGAATATTCATGTGCCATTATTTCAACTTTTCTATAGTTTTCATAATTTTCTTAATAGAAAGTTGAAAAAAGGTGTAAGCCTTCAAAAAAAAGAGAGGGAGAGGAGAAAACAACCAGAAAATTCTAGAAGCTGAACTTCTAAACAGTTCAGAGAAGAGAACTTACAAAGGCAGAGAATAAGAGAACTTATAAAAGCAGAGAAAGCAGCTGGAAAGAGTCAATAAGCAGTCTGATTTAGATTATTTAGCACTTAAAAAGTTAGGAATTGGTGGCACCAGATGCCTCCGGAAAATGAAATCATGTAAACGTTCAACTGTTGGACCTCCCAAATACCATTCCCCCCACATCACAAAGCAGACAAACGAGGTCATCCTAAGTAAGCAAGAGAAGGGCAAAATACTCATTTTCCTTCAGAGGAAATCAACAGATAATGCTAAAAACTAAAGAAAAATTTTAAAGTTGTGTTATAAATACGGTCTTCAGAAATAGGGAAGTAAAGGCTAAGAAAATCAGTAAGAGTTGAAGGAAAAGGTAATGGAAAGGCAGGAGTGAACTACAGTTTTTCACTAAACACCTTATATTATGTTTGGGTCTTTAAATGAAGTATATGTAACCTCGATAAACTTTAAAATGAAGGAAAAATATAATAGAAATAAAAAAGATACAGTTTCCTTATATAGTGTTTTTCTACTGTGCAAATTATCTATGATAAATGTACACAGCACTGTTCTCAAAAAAACCTAGTATTTGCTCATTTTAAATATTTGTCGAAATAAAGCCATTTTAATTAATACAACAAAATCAACAAATAAGACAAAAATTACATTTTCATTCCTCTAACCTTATAAATATGTGATTTATAGTTCGGTAATCCCATTTTAGAATTCTTGTTTAACATTTATAGTAATCACAGAAAAAATAACCCCTTAAACATCTGTTCAGAAACCAGTATGTGCTAAAAGTGTAATATACACTGAAATACAAAAATGAAAGACACAAGTCTTCTATATCAAAGAGGTTATATTATAAAGTGATAGGTAAAAAATAAATATGATTGCTACTATGAAAAATAAATTTATTATATCTATTTAATAAATTTACAATAAATTTATTATATGCAGAACAGCTTTTGGGGGGGTGGTACAGCACATTGATTAAAAACCCAAAGTCTGTGTCAGATGGTCAAGGTTCAAATCTAATTTCCATCACTGACTTAGTTGTATAGGCTCAGACATACAACTGTTATAAATCCAATTAGTCACATTATATTAATATACACTAAATACCCCAAATGAAAAGCAAAGATTATCAGAATGGATAAAAAAGCAAGATTCAACTATGCACTAACTACAAGAGACTCACTTCAAATATAATGAACAGATATGTTGGCCTGGTGCAGTGGCTCATGCCTATTATCGCTCTGGGAGGCTGAAGCAGGAGAACTTGTTGAGCTCATGAGTTCAAGACCAGCCTGATCAAGAGTGAGAGCCACCCCCCACTGCTCTACTTAAAAAAGAAAAAAAAGAACGAAAAAAAGAAAAATGACCAGCCTGGCATTGTGGTGGGCACCTATAGTCCCAGCTACTTGGGAGGCTAAGGCAGAAGGATGGCTTTAACTTAGGAGTTTGAGATTCCTCTGGGCTAGGCTGTTACTACTGCCCTCTAGCCTGGGTGACAGAAGGAGACAAAATATTAATAATAATAATAATAAAACAGATACTTTGAAATTAAAAACATGCAATAAAGCATAAGAAGAATTTATTGGCCATGTTAATAATCAAACAAAATGTCAGCTAAGAAATATTATTAGAAATAAAATGATACATTTTCTAAGATAAAAAGATCAATTCATCAATTATAAATGCCTGTGTACCTAATAACAGAGCTTTAAAATACATAAATTGAAAACCAACAGAGCTAAAAGGAGAAATAAACAAATTAATGATTATAACAGAAGATTTCAACTCTCTTCTCTTAGAAATTGTAAACCACTGAAAAGGAAATCAGTGAAGATAGAGAACGCTTGAATAATACTTTAACCAACCTAGTCTTGTTGATATTTATAGAACACTGCTCCTGACTGGACAATAAACATTTTTTTCAAACAGATGTCAATGGGTCAGAAAAATGCAAATTATACTACAATGAGATACCACTATACACCTACTAAAAGAGCTAAAAACAAAAATGTTGGCAACTGAACTCTCATACATTGCTAACTGAAGTAAAATGGTAAAATTATTCTGGAAAATAGTTTGGCAATTTCTTCTAAAGTTAAATCTACAGTTACTATATAATCTAGAAATTCTCCTTTTAGCTTTAACCCAAGAAAAATGAAAGTATGGATCAAAAAAAAAAAAGAGGCTTACACACAAATATCCCTTGAAGTTTTATTTATAATAACCCAAAAGTAGAAATACACAAATATGCATCCTCACATGAACAGGTGACAAAACATGGTATACTCATAAAACAGAATACAATTCAATGTTAAAAAAGAACAATCACTGATATGCTCAATGACACGGTGAATCTCAAAAACATGTTGAACAAAAGATGTCAGACACAAAAAAGGTACCTGCATAATTCCATTTATATATGATGCTCTGGAACAGCTTAAACTAATCTCTAGCGACAGAAGCCCAAAGTCAGTGGTTATACACATACAAGGTGAAGGTTGAGGAAAGGCTGACTGTAAAGAAGTCAAGAAAGAAATCTGTGGATGATAAAAATCCTTTATACCTTGTTTGGGATAGTGGTTAGTTACGCTTAAGTATCTACTTCCCAAAACAAAACTAGGAGTCAGCAAACTATTGCCAAATCCAGCCTGTGGCCACTTTTATATAGTCGGCAAGCTAAGAATAGCTTTTACATTTTTAAAGGCTTGTAAAAATATAAAAGAAGCATATGCAACGGAGACTGTATGGGACCCCAAATCCTAAACTATTTACTATCTGGCTCTTTTACAGAAAAAGTTTGCCAACTCCTGGTCAAGATTCATCAAGCTATATACAGCAGAACCTCTGTAAGTTGACCACCCAAGGGACTGTAACAACTGGTTAATAAAGAGAGGAGGTCAACATGAGGAAGTAGTCTATTGTATTGATATGCATACATGGTGTATATCCAGTGTATAAAAATTAGGCCAACTTATGGAGGTGGTCAGTATAGGGAGGAGGTCAACTATGGAGTTTCTACTGTACATAAAATGGGTATATATTATTGTACATAAATTAAATAAACCTCATTACAGTTTATTTTAATAAAACTTTCCAGATGAGCTTAAGGAACTAGTTTTGACATAAACTAATTTAATCTATTCTCTGCCATTTTCCAAATGTGTTGGTTTACCCAAAGCCACATAACTAATTGCTGACTTCTGCTCTCAAATATATCTTGTGCTGGGGCAATGCCTATGGCTCAAAGGAGTAGGGTGCCGCCCCATATACCAGAGGTGGCAGATTCAAACCCAGCCCCAGCCAAAAACTACAAAAACCAAACATATATACATATATACACATATAAATACATATATATATTGCTATGAAATTTATGAGACAACTATTGATTGTTCTTTATTTTTATCTAATACCAAGGCATTTTAATGCTATTGTGAATCAGTGTCACCTTTAGAAATAACCTGATTCTCTAAATTTCAATCAGCTTCAAGGGAATATCATTAAATCCTTCATTGGTAATAGTTCAAATTGACTATAATCTTAACATTTTAAAGACTTAACTAGATAACTTTTTCTAATGCCACACTTTAATCTTCACTTAATGGGTATAATTGTATCCTTAAAGGGAAAAATCTAAGCTAGAGCAGATCAAATTTAATGACTTTTCCAAAGCCCAACCTATTGCTGGAACAACTATGAAGAGTTCAGACCTGACTACCATCGTCCTTTGACCAGACTATTATAAAAATCTTGTATTAGTTTGCTATGGCTGCCAAAATAAAATACAGCAGCTCTCAACAACAGAAATTTATTTTCTCACAATTCTAGAAGCTAGAATTCCAAGATAAAGATGTTTGCAGTGTTGGTTTCTTCTGAGGCCTTTTTCCTTGGCTTCTAAAATAACTGCCTTCTTCCTATGTCCTCACATGTCCTTTCCTGACTATGTGTGTCCCTGGTTTCTCTTCTTATAAGGATATCAGTCATATTGAACCAGGCCCACACAAACGGCCTGTTTTAATCACCTCTTTAAAGTCCTATATTTTGAACAACTGGTGTTGGGACTGTGATGACCCAGACCCCTTGATTCCCCACTAAGACAAGCCCTCTACCCTTGAGACTTCTCCTGAGTCTCTCAGTCCCAGCCCCTTCAAGGGTGGAGAAGCTTAAAGATAAGGGAGAGAGGAAAGGAGGGGTTGATGCCAGAAGGTTGATGCCAGAACATGAGGTAATATGTACCCCCGTTTTGAACTTTGCAACCTCCAACATGATTTACTTATATGACCTAAGTCAGCATGTACCCCCTCCCTGAGTTGTGTAACTCTATATGAGCATGTACCCCTTACCTTGTGACCCCTGAGCTGTGCTGAGCTGGCTAATTGTAACATTTGGCTTCTGAATTAGTTTGCCCACTTGCTTCAGCAGAAATAATTTACCATTCGGGGCTGCTTGCTTTTCAGAGGCAACAGCCCCCTGTACAGGTGTATCAAATTTCTAAAAAATTGCTATTGATTATTGCTTCAGAAGTGGGGTCCAACTCTTTCTCAGCTGCGTGAGATTACAACAGGACCTGAACCAATGAATTTGGGGAGTAGGGAGGACAATCCAGCTCATAACAAGCCTCTCAATTGATCTCTCTCCATTCAACTAGGCTATCCTCTTTCTATACATATAGCAGCGAGAGTATTTATTTAAAAGTGCAAATCTGATCATCTATATGATGTCAGTAATTTGCTGAAAACACTTCAGGGGCACTCCAAAGATCAAAATCCCCTAAGTAGCTTTCAATACTCTTTATGATCTGTCCCTGCTTATCCCACTGGTGTTATCTCCTGGTCACTTCTCTCTTACATTCTAGGCTACAGTGGTTCCCACTGGGTATGTCTTGGGGGGGAGGGGTGTGTATGTATGTGTGTATTTTTGACCATTCTACATTCATAACAGATTTCCATAATTATAATCATTTATGAAATCACTGTCTTTTGTTTTTTCCCCAGAGGCCCTGTATGCATAAAAGGCTGTACATGAGATTTAGGACAAGTCTTACCAACTCTTCAAGCATTGTTTGGAGAGGAATCCTATATGGGGTTTAAGAAATAGAATAAGAGACTGTGGAAAAATTGAGGCAGATTTTTCCTTCTCAGAAAATAAGTTACTATAACCTATCTATCTCCATAACTCTGAAATAAAATTATCTGCAGCTAAAGAATAGGAGCTCTGTAAAAAATAATCACAGCATAAAGACACAAAACTTATAATTGATATAAGCAGAAAATTAATGCAATCACTCCCATTATTTCCATTACCTGTTAAGCTCATCCAGACATAAGCGCAGTGTTTCATAAGTTGTTAGAGCAATTTCACATTTCCTCTGCTTTATACGAATCAGTTCATTGTCTTTTTTGTTTCCATGTAAAACTGTAACTCTGAAATATCCCCAGGTGTCTAATTCATCCTTCCAGTTATAGAGGACAGAGAGAGGAGCAACTATTAAGAACATCTAAAAGAAGAATAAAAATTTTGATTTTTTTAAATGAAAAAGAACCACCATTATGTTCTTAGCCCCAAATGTTCATAAGCCATATTGTCTAATTATCATCTAATAATTAAAAACAATTTTGAAAAAAAAATGTTGATGACCATGAAAAAAAAAAAGAAAGAAAGAAAAAGAACCCCCAAATGAAAAACAGAATATTACTAGTATTCTGCCTTAATTTTGACATTCTAATAAATAAGAATAACTATGTTTGGACATAGAAAACTCTCAAAAATACTTTGTTGTATAATTAGCTTTTTATTAGGACAAAATAGATACATTAACTTGTCTAACGGAGCAGCTATTTTTTATTTCCCTCTACAAAAAAGGCATTAAGAAATGACAAAAGTAACTCTTGAAAAGAGAGAAAAGACTATAAGCAGGGCCCCGATATTAACTTCAAGTGACCAATGGGTAATGGAAATATGCAAAGCATGCCATGTATTTTTATTGAAATATAAGGTCTCTGGAGTTCTCCTTCCTTTTTCATCTTCCCAGACAAGATGGGATATGTTCAGGGTGATGTGAACAAGGCCAGGGAGGGTAATATTTCTTATTGTGAAGCTGAGACACAATTTTATAAAACTGTATCTAAAATGTAAGATAAATAAAATTAAAATTCATTAAGTTAAATATTATAAAATTAAGAGGCTAGGTTAAATTAGTGTAACTAGAAAATATTGAATTGTTTTTCATCTTTTTCAATAAATCTAGCTCAATTATTAAGGAATATTCTGTTATAGTGTGAATCCTTATGCACTATGGCATTAGAAACATAATGTGGATATGGACTGTGTCAAGATGCTTTAAAACATTTAATGCATGATAATTTTTGTGTCAGAAATAGTCATTGTATTAATAATAACTACCATAATCACTATTGAGCACTTACCATATGCCAAGGACTGTACAAAGTAGTTTACAGACATTAACTCAGGACTTTACACAGAAACACCATAAAGTAGAAATATTTATTATGCGGAAACTAAGGTACAGAGATGTTAAATAACATGTAAGAGGTCATACCACTATGAACGGCAAAGTAAGTATCTGAACCCAGGTCTAATTTTAAAACTCTTAACCGCCATGACACATTAGCACCTTAAACCGCAAGGCCATGTCCTTGAGATACAGAACTTTCTTATTTACCACTGTAACTCCAGTACTTTGTGAAATGCTTAAAAAATATAAAGTGTTCAATTGATAAATGAATTAATAAATGAAACCATGCATGTCAATGCCAAATAAGACCCACATTGTGGAAGCAAAGGTTTCACATGGAAGGAAGTAGGATATAAAATAAAAAATAAATTGTACCTTTACAGAAAAATTACAGAATATAAAATCAGAATTTTTGCTATAGAACTTGAGGGTTCTAAAAAAATACCCTCTATATTTATTGCTACAATCTTAACTGTTTTGAAAATGTTCATCTTCTACTGTGCATACTTGATAACTTTTCCTTTGGTATACTGTGGCAATTTAATATATAGGCATTTCAGTTTAGTACCCATTCTATTTATGACCACCTTTTACAAAAATGATATTTCATCAAACAGAAATAAACTAAAACAATAAACATCAAATCTTGCAATTAAAAAAGAAAAGTAACTAAGAGATTTAAGAATGGAAATGACAAGCAAAATTATCATTATTTACAGAAATAAGTGAACCAACTAAAGGAATAATAAAATCAACTATTATGAATGGTAAAAGAATTAAGGAATTACAAAATATACATGACTTTAGAATTTACAAAATATACATGACTTTAATACATACAAAAATGCGACCACTTAAAAAGTAAACCAAAAGGCTTGGTGCCCGTAGCTCAGTGAGTAGGGTGCCAGCCACATACACCAAGGTTGGCAGGTTCAAGCCTAGCCCAGGCCTGCTAGACAGCAATGACAACTGCAACCGAAAAACAGCTGGGTGTTATAGTGGGCACCTATAGTCCCAGCTACTCAGGAGGCTGAGTCAAGAGAATCGCTTAAGTCCAAGAGTTTGAGGTTGCTGTGATGCCACAGCACTCTACTGAGGGTGATATAATGAGACTCTGTCTCCAAAAAAAAAAAAAAAAAATTCTATTTATAATAGCAACCAAAAACATAGAAGACCCAGTAAAACTTGGTGAACAAGTTTAAAATATATTATAATACTAAAATAACTAAAATTGTTTAGATCTGGAAGAGTGAATAGGCCAGGTGCAGTGGCTCATGCCTATAATCCTAGCACTCTAGGAGGCTAAGGTAGGACAACTGCTTGAGCTCAGGAATCAATATCAGCCTGAGCAAGAGTGAGATCCTGGTGCCACTAAAAATAGGAAAATTAGCTGGACATGGTGGTGTGCACCTGTAGTTCTGGCTATTCAGAGGCTGAGGCAGGAGAATCACTTGAGCCCAGGAATTTGAGGTTGCAGTGAGCTACAATGATGCCAGTGCACTCCTAGCCTAGGCAACACACTGAAACCCTATCTATCTCAGAAAAGAGGAAGGGACAGAAGGGACAGAAAGGAATGGGAGGGGAAGAGAGGAGAAGGTGGGAGGAGAAGATAGGAGGAGAGGAGAAGGAGGAAGGGAGGAGAAGGGAGAGAGGACCAGGAGAAAAAGAGAAAGGGAGGGCAGGAAGGGGAGAAAGGATAGGAGGGGAGTGAGGAACAAATAAATTTACAGGATAGAATAACATGTCTACAAATAGAAATAGAAATGATTTTAATTTTATACAAAGGTGGCCATTCAAATCACTATGGAAAAGAGGGTTATCCAGCCACCTGGGAAAAATAAAGGTGATTACTAGATATAGCAAAATAAATTCTACCTGAACCAAAGATGGACACATGATGAAAGAATTTTGAATTAATGTATTAGCATTTTTAGAGATAAAAGGCTTTTCTAGGCAGACATAAAACTCAGCAGCTATCAAGACAGATAAATATAAATACTTAAAAATTTTTAATCAAAATATGAGTCAAAAACTGACTCTGAAAAAGTGGAGAAGAAATATTTTCAAAACACATAAAAAAATTCAATATCTAGAATACATGGTTAAGGGCTATTAATTAACGACCATGTCTAAAAGAACAAGATTTTAAAATGGCAAAGCCATTAAAAATGGCTTTTTATGCACGTAAAAACCTACTCAACTTCATTCATAATTAATGAAATACAAATCAAAGCAAGATATAATTTTATTAATCTCTCAGATAGACATAAATTTATGTTTGTTAATACCTACAGCAGACGAAAAAGTGGGAACAAGCACACACCATTGGTGGGAATAAAAATTGTCATAATGTCTTAAATGGATAATTTGATTCCAGCTATCAAAATGTAATATGCACAAACTCCCAAATCCAGTACCATCTACTATATAATTCCAGTAATAAGAATTTATCCTTATATAACTTGTACCCATAATAATTAAAAATAAAAAACTTTAAAATTTTTAAGAAAGAATTTGTCCTATAATTATAATTGCAAAAGTTGCCAAGATAAGGTATAAGGATGTTTATGATAGCATAATTTGTAACATCATCTTCTGGGTACATATGAGGAACTAAAAAAATAATGTACAGCAAATAAAATAATTGAAAATTATTTTCTTTCTTTTTTCTCTCTTTTTTTTTTTTTTTTTTGACCATCACAGAAAACTTTTATTACCACAGAGATTGGAAATCAGGAAATGGAGGCCACGTACAGCAGCTTCCTTAGTGTGTGTGAACAGGGAGGAGGACAGCAGGCAGGAACCCTGTGTCATCGTCAATCATGTCTGCACAGTCTCCTAACCAGCAGATTTGCTCAGTTCAGGAGAGGCTTCTGGGGAGCTGTGTGTGTGGCTCAGGAAGCCTCAAGTGGGCTTCTTCCTGGACAAGAGACAGCCAGAACCAAGGAAACTTACACACACCAACTTAAAATGGAAATCAAACTGGGCTCATTACACGAGGAAGTACATTGCACCCTGATGGTTAAACAGGAGGGGAAAGGGAGCACTGGGCTCCACAAAGATAGCCTCTCTTTTAGATGAGATGCTTTTAAAAGTTAAACATCGGTAGGGCCTTCCCCTTACTAACAGCAACCAGCACACAACTTCCAAGTCACCCTTTAAAGCTACTGTCATCTCTGTTATCTGTTATTATTTGAATTTTGAACAAAATTAATGGAGTAGGAACCAGTGGAGGAATCCTGTATGATCTTGGAAAGTTCTCAAAATCTTTTAGTTCACCTGACATTTCTTCTTTCAGTCTTTCATTTCGTTCTTCAATTTGCTTAGGTAATCTCATACAAGCTTCTCTTGTTTGATGTATTGATGGATCCTTTTCTAATATAGATTTATAATCCTCTAGGGCAGTGGTTTTCAACCTTCCTAATGCCATGACCCTTTCATACAGTTCCTCATGGTGCAGTCTAGTTTCTTGACTTCCCCCCAGTGCTGAATCCAATAAGGGAGGTGATGCCAAACCTAACCTCCCAGATCCTCCAGTCTCCACCTTCCTGGCTTCTGAGACCTTCTGAAAATTATTTTCATTCGATTGCTTCTGATGCTGGTATTATGATCTCTTGAAAAATCTTTCTCCTCTAAATTAATTATGAATTTTATCTAGAATCTCTAAAGTTTTTCATCTAAGATAGTAATATTTCAGAATGAATGTACTAGCTGGGCACAGTGGCTCACACCTGTACTCTAGGAGACCCAGGTGGGTGGATTGCTTGAGCTCAGAAGTTCAAGACCAGCCTAAGCAAAAGGGAGACCAGGTCTCTACTAAAAATAGAAAAACTAGTCAGCTGGATGTTATGGTGGACACCTGTAACCCTAACTACTCAGGAAGCTCAGGCAAGAGGACTGCTCAACCCCAGGAGTTTAAGGTTGTTGTGAGCTATGATGATGCCATGGTACTCTACCCAGGCATTAGGGTAACAGAGTGAGACTCTTGTCTCCAGGAAAAAAAAAAAATTGGATGAATGTGCTATGATTCATTTTCATAAAAGCTGAATTTCAATCAAAACTTAGCTTAAATCTAAAAAATCACTCCAAGAATCAATATTTGAAATACATAGTTTGTATCTTTTCCTTCAGGAATTCATTCTTGGCACAAAACATTTATTTCATCCATTCTTTGTTGAATTCACACTTTAAAAATTGTTAAATGTATGTGAGCTGTACTGTATCACACACATACCTCAAACCGGCCACTCCTTAATTTGTAATGTTAAGTTCATTAAAGGACTAATTTTTTAGGATTCTGTTGTGATTCTGACATTTGCATAATTAATCTAAAAGAATTTATTTCTTCCTTTCATAAACTGTCTTTTTAAAATGCACACTGTTTCAAATGGACCAATACAAGTTTATCTTTTGAAAATGTCATCAAAGTTACAATTTTTGTTTGGATTTACTTCTGGGAATTACTGTAGGTTGTCACTGGTGAGCCCAATAAAATCTTTGAATTGAAGTTAAAAGGACTAACTGAACAGATACATGTATTGATGCCAAACATACAAAAGAACAAATATAAAAATAAATCCATAAAGGTGTTAGAATGCCTGAAAGAGCACTACCAGCAGATCTGAACAGTGTGAGAGCATGTGAGAACTGGCATACCTAAAGAACTGAGCATACCATCATATATCTATGATAAAGAAAATTTCCCTAAAAACCTGATTTTCCTACAAGGAACCTAAAAACAACAATAAGCAAAACAAAACAATAACAACAAAAATCTCAGTAGCTGAGGAGATTAGGAGTGGGTTGAGAAAAATAATGGCTCATAGAATTTTAAGAAGGAACAATTAAACCAGGTTTTCTGCCTCAAAAAAAAACCTCAATTTTAGCATCAGTACCCAACTTCCCCTAAATAAAGTACTATATACACGTGTGTGTGTGTGTGTTTTTAAGCAAAACTTTTTTGGCAAAATTCTACATTGCATGTCAGTGTTGAGGGTAATTTTTGAATTATAGGAATAGAGAAAAAGTCCTATACAGCATCAAACAACAACAAATTCCTTTCCAAGGAAAAAAGTGAATCTGGCATTAGACCCCCCATCTACAATGTGGAGTGATAGAAGAAAAAATTATTTTGGTCAAGTATAAAAGAAAATTTTGACTTTAGAATTCTATGGGCAGATAATCTGCCAATCAAGGTTGGGAGTATTATATAAGTATACAAATTTCTAAAACAAGAATTGAAGATGCTAAACAAGCAAAAACTAGTACAAAGACAGAAATAAATGAACTTAAAGTCACAACAGGAAAATTTAATACATTTCTCTCCAGATCCAACTGTCCAAACATTTAAAAGGAAAATCATTATGTTACTAAGAGTTTTAACAATGCATAATTAAATAGAAATATATAGAATGATGTGGTCATGATAACAAAGAATGCACAATATAAGCAAATGTTTTAAAAACAATAGAAACTACATAATATACAACATCAGAGCATTAAAAACACAAGACCATGTCTTTAACCTAAATCAAGGCTATCTTATCTGAGGCAATAAAACAAGAAATCATCAACAAAAGAGAAGCCCTCCCATCACTCCCTGCCCTAATAATATCCATTCACTTGGAAATTTACAAAACATCTCTTTTAAATAGTATTGGGTAAAAAAGAACAAAAATTGAGGTCATAGATAATTTAGAAAAGACTAATGAAAATACTACATATAAAAAAATATAGAATGCAGCCAAAGTAGTACTGAAAGGAATATTTATAGACTTTATTAGAACACAAGAAAGAATGAAAAAAAACGAATTAAGAAATCAACTGGGCTGTGCATTGTGGCTCATACCTATTATCCCAGAGTGCTGGAAAGCCAAAATGAGAGCATCACTTGAAGCCAGGAATTCAAGACCAGCCTGGGGCAAAACAGTGAGACCCCCATCTCTACAAAACAATTTTTGAAATTAGCCAAGCCTGGTGGCATGAACCTGTAAGTCCAGCTACTTGGGAAACTAAGGCAAGAGGATCATTTGAGTCCAGGTGTTTGAGGCTTAAGTGAGGTATGCTCACACCACTGCACTCCATCTTGGGCAACAGCACAAATTCATTACAGAAAAAAGAAAAGAAAAAGAAACCAACTAAAGAAGGTAGGATAATAGCAGCATTTTTAAAAAAATTTTGTCTGTACTGAACAAGGACAGATTCTTTTTCTTATTATTCCCTAAAGAATACAGTATAACATCTATTTATATAGAATTTATACTGTATTGGTATTATAAGCAATATAGAGATGATTTAAAATATACAGGAGGAGTTATATGCAAATACTATGCCATTTTATAACAAGAACTTGAGCATTCCTGGACTTTGGTATCCACAAGAGATCCTGGGAACTAACCCCAATCCCCCATGAATACCAAGGGACAACGGTTTATGTGTGTGTGAATATATATATAGAGAGAGAAAGGAAACAAAGAAAGAAAGGCATTAGTGTCAACTGAGGTAGTTATTAGCACGTTTTAATCATACCATCAAATGAATAGCTTTCTTTACTTCCATTTCTCCCATTCTTGTTCTTTCTAAAACATTTAAAATATATTTAAATATCAGAATATTACTTTTCCTTCTTTTTTTCTCTCTCCTCTGTCTGATGTTACAAGTGGCAACTAAGAGTTATATAAAGTCAGCACTGACATTTAGAGCCAAGAATAACTGAATCCATGGCTAAAAACAGTATGAGAACTCCTGAATACTTAAATTACATTAAGAATCATTATGAATGAATCCTAATCACTTTAGGATTACTCTGAATCTAATGCTCAGGATGTATTTATGCTATTAAAAATAATAAGAGAATTCAAAATAACAATTATAATATCTTAAGCCACTATATCTCAAAATTTTGTATTAAAATGGTCCTTGTGACAGATAAGAGTAAACTTGGACTTCTTAGCAATCTTATATCTAAGACTTCCTTAAAAGAGTTTCTGTTTTAAAATGTGTAGTCAGTTGTTATCATGATATATTAAATGTTATCATAATATATTAAATATTTCATAAAATCACTTCATCTTTATTCCTATCCAGTTTCCTGGACGCTGAGGATAATATAAAAGACATACAGTTATAATACCATGTTTTTGGTATTTCATTGTTTTACTAGAAATCTCTTATTTTTATAAGATTTCTCTGTAAGATGTTTATAAACATACATTAATATAAGGAAAATCTGAAGTATGGATTTGATTAGTACTTACAGCCACATGTGCAGAGGCAGAGACAAGCATTGACCTAGTCTTTCTGAATCCAACTTCCTTGTATTGATAGTATTTGTTTCACATTTTTGGAAGACCCAACAAAAAAAGAAAACTACAGGGCAATAATGCTTATGAACACTGATATAAAAATTCTCAATAAGATATGTAGTACCAGCAAGCCAAATTCAGTAACACATCAAAAAGATAATTCACCACGATCAAATGGGTTTCATCCCAGGTATGCAAAGACAGTTCAACATACTCAAATCAATAAATGTGATTCATGACATAAACAGAAAAAGGAAGCCAAAACAAAGACCATATGATCATCTCAATAGATTCAGAAAAAGCATTCAATAAAATCCAGCACCCTGTCAGGATAAAAACCCTTAACCAAGTAGACATAGAAGAAACATACCTGAAAATTGTAAAAGCCACATATGACAAACCCTCAGCCAACATCATACTGAATGTAGTAAAGTGAAATCATTCACCAACAACTGGAATAAGACAAGAGTGCCCACTGTCATCACTTCTATTCAACATAGTACTAGAAGTTCTAGTCAAAGCAATGAGTCAAGAGAAAGAAAGAAAGAGCATCCAAATCAGGATGACTATCTTTGTTTGCCAATTATACAATCTTATATCTAGAACACCCTAGATATAACATCGTAACAAAAGACCCCTAGAATTGATAAATAAATTCAGCAATGTTTCAAGTTACAAAATCA
The DNA here is from genome assembly GCF_000181295.1 of Otolemur garnettii. Lineage (NCBI taxonomy): Eukaryota > Metazoa > Chordata > Mammalia > Primates > Galagidae > Otolemur > Otolemur garnettii. The sequence continues at coordinate 44,630,576 of NW_003852401.1, forward strand.
GTGTGCATAAATTAGTAGCATTTTTATAAACTAATAACAGTCAAGCTGAGAGTCAAATCAAGGACTCTTATGATGTTACTTACAATAGCTACAAAGAAAATAAGAATAAAATACTTAGGAATATACATACTTAACCAAGGAGATGAAAGATCACTACAAGGAGAATTACTAAATACTGATGAAATATGGTAGATGACATAAACAAATGAAAAATCATCCCATACTCATGGGTTGGTAGCATCAACACTAAAATGTTCATTCTACTCAAAGTGATGTACAGATTCAATGCACTTCCCATCAAAATATCAATGTCTTATTTCACAGATCTAGAAAAATAATCCTAACCTTCATTTGGAACCAAAAAAAGAGCCTGAATAGCAATCTTAAGCAAAAAGAACAAATATGGAGGAATGATATTATTTGATTTCAAAGTATAACACGGGGCTATAGTGACCACAACAGGACTGGGTACGCTTACACCTGTAATTCTAGTACTCTGGGAGGCTGAAGCAGGAGGATCACTTGAACTCAGAAATTCAAATAACCAAAACAGCATGTTATTGTACAAAAGTACAGAACAGAGAACCCAGAAATAAAACCATATAACTATGAGCAACCAATCTTTGAAAAAAGCAGACAAAAGACCGGGAAAAGGTTACCCTATTTAATAAATGATGCTGAGAAAATTGGATATCTACATACATAAGAAGGAAGCAAGACTTCTATCTCTAGCTATATACAAAAATTAATTCAAGAAGGATTAAAGACTTAAATGTAAGGCAAGAAACCATAAAAAATTATAGAGGAAAATGTAGGAAAAACTCTTCTGGACATAGGCCGAGACTAGAAATTTATGACTAAGACTCCAAAGGCAATACAGGAGCAACAAAAATAAATGAGATTCAATTAAATGAAAAGGCTCTTGCAAAAAAAAAAAAAGGCTCTTGCACAGCAAAGGAAATAATCGATAGGGTAAACAGGCAACCCACAGAATGGGAGACAATATCTAACAAAGGACTAATATTCAAGAACTCAAACAAGACAGCAAGAAAGCCTACTATTTGATCCAGCAATCCCACTACTAGGTATCTGCTCAGAGGAAAAGAAATCTTATTATCAAGACACCTGCATTCAAATGTTTGTCACAGCATAATTCACAATTGCAAAGATATGGAACCAATCGAAGTGCCTATCAGTTCATGAGTGGATAAGAAAATGTGTGTGTTCGTGCGTGTGTGTATGTATGTATATATGCACACCATGGAGTACTGCTTAGCCATAAAAAGGAATGAAATAATGTCATTATAGCAACTTGGATGGAACTGAAGAGCATTATCCTAAGTGAAATACCTCAGAAATATACCACATGTTCTCACTTACAAGTGAGAGCTAAACCATAGGTATACATGGGCATGAAGGGACATAAAGGGTATTGAAAACTAAGTGGGTGGAAGAGTTGGAGGTGGGTGAGGGATAAAAACATACCCATCAGGTACAATGAATACATCCTGATCACAGGCATACTGAAAGCCCTGACTTGAGTATTATACAGTGTGCCCATGTAACAAAAACATTTGTGACCCCTTAATATGTTAAAATGTATTTTAAAAATTTAATTTAATAATTTTAAAAAAGAATTTGTTTCATATTGGGGGAATGTAATTACTCTGCTAAGGAACTTTAAATATCAAATGACACACCTTTGTTACCAATATCTATAATTCTCTCCATTTCATTCTCACATACATAAAAAACAATATAATGAAGACTTCAACTTTGCATATATGTTCATAAAAATTTAACAAAGTAATCAAAGTGAATCATGTAAATCCAGCCAACCAACAGACTGAAACCCCCAAACTAGCTCAAGCTAAAATTACATTTTGTCATTCTGAGAGTCAATGAAATTTAACTTCAGGATAAAATCGGTATTCTTTCAAAAATTAGATCTATAAAACAAATCTTTTAATAACTTTCAATTCTTATTTTAAAATGTATACGATAATGTACGATATTTTAAAATTTCTATATGCTTTTACAATATTAGCTTCATGAGTGGAACATTGCCAGGTATTTTACCTTTCTTGCTGTTGATGAAGGGGGTTCCTTTTTCATACTTCTTAGTAAAAACTCTGGCATATTGTTTTCGATATCTTCACGGGTTCCCTTTTTATGCAAAACTGCAGCCAGAAATGAAATAACCTGGGGGAAAAAAGTCAATCACTATATATAATGTATCATAATGTACAAAATTTCACTGTTTACGTGACTACTCAATTAGTGACAAAGTATACACAAACAAATTTGTTAGGGCAAAAATGTATCATGAAACACAAGTATTGATTTTTCTTTATTGGTTATTACCAACAAATGTTTGCTACCCTTGAATACATTAAAATATCCTCATATTACCAACTTTTCCGTGATAAGTTTTACCTACTAGATGAATTTTTTCTTAATTCCATCACTTGGGACATTACCTTCTTATTTGTTTCTATCCATGGAAACTATCTTTTCATATCCTGTATTTGAATAAACTGTATACATTCTTCTTTCCACGTAGAAAATAAACTCCATAGGGAGGGTATTATTTGGCTCATAAATTTGTGCACTTCTGTTTATCTAATAAATATGAGGTGGAATGACAGGATGTTATTTTAAGATAGAGTAATTCATCAATACACATACCATTTTGAATTACAGTTCTTCTCCAAAAATCAAGTGAGAAACACAGATTTTAAGGAACCCAAAGCTCACACAATGGAAAGAAAGAAATACTGAAGCAATTACACTTCAGAACAAATTTTAACTGGTTGCTTGGCAGCTGTGTGAACTCGGGCAAGGTAATTAACCTCTCTAAATAATTCTGGTGTGTCCATGTAACAAAAAAATGGCAAAAATAATATCTGCAGGATTGTTTTAAAGATTGAGGGGAAAGGTATATGAGGTACCCAAATGGGAGAAAAGAAATGATCATTACCTTATAAAAATAAATAACAACATTTAAACCTAAAGAAAAAAAATATGAAAAATTAGAAGAACTATAGAAAAAAATATTTTTAACATGGGTATGGATACATATAATCTGAATCCCAAATGATGGGGAAAAAAGAATGGTACAGGAGAAGTACTTGAAGAAATAACAGCTGATTTAAAAAATTTAAGTCATAGATTCAAGATTTACTAAGAACACCAAGTCAAGACACAAAACAAAACAAGAAGGTCAAACAAAATCCAGAAGTAGATACTACACAGAACAAACACGAGACAGAAATATAGTATTATTGATAAAAACAGCTAGAGGTAAAAACACAGATTACTGGGCGGCGGGTTCAAACCCAGTGGCGGGTTCAAACCCAGCCCTGGCCAAAAAAAAAAAAAAAAAAAAAAAAACCCCCACAGATTACCTACAAAAAAAAAAAAAGCCCAACAATTGGACAAATAGCTGACTATGCAGCAAAAACAAAAGACGACACTATACAATAGAATATTTTCAAAGCCCAAAAGAAAATAAAAACAACTAAATTTTTATACCCAGTGATAATATTGAAGAACAAAGAGGAAAGGTGTTCAGATAACCAAAAACTGAGGTAATTCATCACCAAATGGGGCACACTAAAGAACATAATTAAAGATTGTTTTCAGGTGGCTGGGCGCAGTGGCTCATTCCTATAATCCTAGCACTCTGGGAAACCGGAGGTGGGTGGATTGTCTGAGCTGGCAGGTTCCAGACCAACCTGAGGCAGAGCAAGACCTCATCTCTAAAAATAGTCAGGCAGTGTGGCAGGTGCCTGTAGTCCCAGCTACTTGGGAGGCTGAGGCAAGAGAATCACTTGAGCCCAAGAGTTTGAGGTTGTGAGCTGAGCTGTGACACCATGGTACTCTACCAAGGGTGACAAAATGAGACTCTGTCTCAAGAAAAAAAAAAAAAGAAAGCTTGTTTTCAGGAATAAGGAAAATGATCTTAAACAGAAGATTAGTGATACAGGAAAACAAATTAAGAATAAAAATGGTAGCCCAAGCAACAGAGTGAGACCTTGTCTCAAAAATTAAATTAAATTAAAAAGCTATGACAACAAATGTATATAAGTCAGAAGGAGCACAAATGGAGTTATACTACTGAGGTCCTTATGTTGTCCAGGACGAAACAGAAGTACTAATTTATATCAGATTATGATAAATCAAGGATGTCTGTTGTAATCTCTGACATAACTACCAAAAAAAGAATAAAGAATGTATAATTACCAATCTAATGGGGGAGATAATAGAGTAATACAAAATCTATCCAAAAGAAGGTAAAAAGAGGAAGAAATTAAACACTGATTACATGATAAATAAAGAGAAACTAGTAAAATACTAGGCTTACATTCAAATATATCAGAAAGCACATTACATGGATATGGACTAAATGCTCTAAGTAAAGCACAAATTATTATTATTAGACACATAAAATACATGCCACTTATAAGTAAAACATCTAAAATGAGATAAAGTTGTAATTAAAAAATGGAAAATGACACACCACACAACAAAAAAGGAAAATTGATATAGCCATATTAATGTCAAAGAAGGCAAAATGCAATACTAAAGAAGAACAATTTAAGTTAATATTGATAATTAATTTATGTGGAAGTCATAAAAAGTCTAAGTTGGTAAATAAGTATAGTTTACTGAAATAAAAGTAGACAGATTCACTAGCACAATGATAGATTTTTAAATATGCAGCTAGAATAAACAAAATAATCAATAAAGATGTAGATGTGGTTAACATGGTAAGCAAACTTGAACATTAGATAGACTGCTGTACACTACTGCAAAATGCCATTTCAAGCACACATGAAATATTGACCAAAGTTCACTTATGCTAGGCTAGAGAAGTCTCAATTCACTTCAAAACATAGAATAATAAAAAATAGGTCCTTTGATCATAATGTAAAAAATTAAAAAACAAAACTAAAAACAGAAAATCTCCAAATGTTTAAACAGTAAGAAATATACTTCAATGAAAAATTCACCATAAAAATTAGAAAATATTTGAATTAAATAATAATGAGTAACAATCACATATTGAATTTGTAGAATATAGCTAAAGCTATGAGACTTAAATGCATATATAGACAATCCTCAATTTATGATAATGGTGTGAAAGTGATATGCATTCAGTAGAAACTGTACTTTAAATATCCATATAACCATTTTCAGTATAGTATTCAATAAACTATGAGACATTCATCACTTTATTATAAAAATAGACTTTATGATAAATGATTTTGCCCAATGGTAGGCTCCTATAAATGTTCTGAGCACTTTTAAGTTACGCTAGGCTAAACTATGATGTTCAGTAAGTTAGTTGCATTAAATACATTTTCAAGTTATGATTTCTTTTTTCTTTTTTTTTGAGACAGAGTCTCACTTTATCAATCTCAGTAGAGTGTGGTGGTGTCATAGCTCACAGCAATCTGAAACTCTTTGATTCAAGTGATTCTCTTGCCTCAGCCTCCCAAGTAGCTTGGATTAAAGTGGCCCACCACAATGCCCAGCTATTTTTAGAGACAAGGTCTCACTCTGGCTCAGGCTGGTCTCCAACCTGTGAGCTCAAGCAATCTACCCACCTTTGCCTCCCAAGTGCTAGGATTACAGGTGTGAGCCACCCTGCCTGGCTCAAGTTATATTTTTAAACTTACAGTGGACTTACAGGAACATAACCCCATTATGAGTCAAGGGAAAGAACCCCATCATGAGTCATTAGGAAAGAAGAGAAGCTAGTTAACAGATATTTAAATATCTGTCTCAAAAAAGTATAAAGATAATAGAAAATTTAACATAAAAAGCAGAAATTAATAGAAACAAAAAGGATCAATAATGCCAAATGATTACTCTTTAAAAAGATTTTTTAAAGTAACAAACTCTGGGCAAAATTGATACAGAGAGAAATTACAAGAAAAGGCAAACAAAAATTAAATTATTAGCATAATTAAAAATGTTATGCTAATAAATGTGAAAAGTGAGATAAAATGGACAAACAGAACTTACCAAAACTGACACAATAAAGAAAATTTACATATTCATATAACCTTTAAAGAAGCCTGAATACATAGTAATAAACCTTCTACAAAGAAAATTAAGGGCCAGATGCTTCACTAACAAATTCTACCTAATGATTAAGAAAAATATAATACCAATCTTAAACAAACTCTTCTAGGATTTAGAAGAAAGAAAAAAGTATTCTCAACTCATTTTATGAGTTCAGCATAACCTTATTAAAAAAGCCTGACAAAAATACTAAGAGACAAGAAATATAGAAGTCAATTTCTCTCATTCATTCTCTCAGTTTTCTCTCATTCATATAGAAGCAAACTCTTAAACAAAATATTAGCAAAGAGGATAAGGAAATAAAAACAAAATACATAAGAAAAGCAAGTTGGGTTTATTCTGCAAATGTAAGTTTAATTTAATCTTCAAATTTTAAGTGTTAAGTAGTTATGCTAGGTATCTTGGGCACTTAGTTTTCCTAACTCTTTGTTTCCTTAAAATGGGACTAAAATGGTCTCTTACATTATAAGAAATCTACATTTTACATGAAGTGGTACATTTTTTAATTTTAAGCACACTGTGAAAAGTTGAACATGTGTATTTTTTATCACTAGAGCAAACCACTAAAAATACAAAGTGAAGAAGTATATCTAAAAAGTAAATAGAAGAATTAACATGTAATTGTAAAAAATATCCTATCAATCCAAAGGAAGGCAAGAAAGGAGAAGTAGTAGAATAGAAAACAGACTATTCAAAAAGAAAACAAACACTAAAATGTTATATCCAAATTGATATATAATAGTATTACATTAAATATAAATGAACTAAATGCTCCAATTAAATAACAAAGATTGCCAAATAGATAAAAGAGCTGTTTACAAGTCATGTTTTTATTTTTTATTTTTTTTTTGCAGTTTTTGGCTGGGGCTGGGTTTGAACCTGTCACCTCCAGCATTTGGGGCTAGTGCCCCACTCCTTTGAGCCAAAGGTGTCACCCTTATTTTTTTAATTCTTTATTAAATCATAACTGTGTACATTAATGTATTTGTGGGATACAATGTGCTGATTTGATATCCAGTATAAAATGCTTACATCTAACTGATTAACATAACCGTCTAATTGCTTATTTGTTGTGGCAAAAACATTCACACTCTAATCTTAATAGTATAGAAATGTATCATTGCATTATGCACATTAGGTTGGATCCCCCCCCCCAAAAAAAACCCTCCCTCCTTCTACTCTTCCCCTCCCCATCCCTTTCTCCTCTTCCCTCCTTCTTTCTGGACTATAGTTATATTTTACCATTTCTATGAATGTGTAGGTAATATACTGATTTAATAGTAGTATTGAATACGCTGGATACTTTTTTTTCCATTCTTGAGAAACTTTACTAAGAAGAATATGTTCCAGCTCCATCCAGGTAAACATAAAAGATGTGAAGTCTCCATCTTTTTTATGGCTGCACAGTATCCCATGGTGTACATGTACCATAATTTGTTAATCCATTCAGGGGTTGATGGGCACTTGGGTTGCTTCCACAACTTGACAATTATGACTTGGGCTGAAATAAACACTCTGGTGCTAATGTCTTTGTTGTAAAATGATTTTGGATCATCTGGGTAAATACCTAGTAGGGTGAGGGCAGGATAAAACGGTAGGTCCACTTTTAGTTCCTGGAGTATTCTCCAAACTTCTTTCCAAAAAGGCATATTAGCTTGCATTCTCACCAGCAGTGTAGAAGTGTTCCCTTCTCTCCACATCCATGCCAGCATCCATTGTTTTGGGATTTTGTGATGTGGGCTAATCTTACTGGAGTTAGGGGATATCTCAAAGTGGTTTTGATTTGCATTTGTCTGATGATTAAAGATGGTGAGCACTTTTTCATGTGTTTGTAAGCCATGCACCTGTCTTCTTCAGAGAAGTTTCTGTTCAAGTATCTTGCCCACATAGAAATGGAGTTACTTGTTTTTTTCTTAATGATTAGTTTGAGGTCTCTATGGATTCTACTTATCAGACCTTTGTCAGAAGCATAACCTGTGAATATCTTTTCCCATTCTGAACACTGTCTGTTGCTTTATTTACTGTTCTCTTGGCTGTGCAGAATCTGGGAATTTATCTAACAAAGGACATCAAAGATCTCTATAAAGAGAATTATGAAACTCTGAGAAAAGAAACAGCTGAAGATGTTAACAAATGGAAGAACATACCATACTCATGTTTGGGAAGAATCAACACTATTAAAATGTCTATTCTACCCAAAGCAATCTACAGATTTAATATAGTCCCTATTAAGGCACCATCATCATACTTTTTAAAAAGCTTGAAAAGATAGTGCTTCACTTTATATGGAATAAAGAAAAACCTCAAATAGCAAATGCACTACTCATAAATAAAAACAGATCAGGAGGTATCACATTACCAGACCTTAAGCTATACTATAAATCTATAGTGATCAAAACAGCCTGGTACTGGCACAAATATAGAGAGGTAGATGTATGGAACAGAATAGAGAACCAAAACATGAACCTAGACACTTATAGTCATTTGATCTTTGACAAACCTATCAAAAACATTCAATGGGGGAATGTGGGTGAACTGGCTGGCAATCTGTAGAAGAATGAAACTGGACCCCCATCTCTCACAATTAACAAAGATTGATTCTCACTAGATAAAAGATTTAAACTTAAGATGTGAAACTTTAAAAATATTAGAAGATAATGAAGGGAAAACACTTGAACAAATTGGCCTTGGAGAATTTTTTATAAGGAAGACCCCCCCCTAGGTAATTGAAGCAACACCAAAATTATATTACTGGGTTCTGATCAAACTATAAGCCATATTCTTAAATATAAAAACACAGATAACTAGAAATAAAGTGTTGAGAAAAATATGCAAACATAAGTACAGGATAACCAAGTGGCTATCTGCATATCAGATAAAATATATTTCAAAGAGTACTACTAGAAATAGAGGGACATTTCATAATGATAAAACAGTAAATGCATCAGGAAGACATAACAATCAAAAAGGTTTATGATCCTAATAACAAAGCCTCAAAATATATGAAGGCAAAATTGACAGACTAAAAGAAGAAATAAATAAGGCCATAATCATAATAATATAATCATAATAATATCATCTCTCTTCAATTAATAAGTAAGATAGAAAATCTGAACATTATCAATCACCTTGATCTGCTAATTAGTACTTATAGAATACTAAACCTAATGACCACAGAAAATATGTATATTCTTTCCAAGTGTACATAGCATGTTCAATAAGATAGTCCATAGAACAACTCTTGAAATAATGTTCAAAACATTGAAATTTTACACAATATGTTCTTTACTATAAATCATTAATGATATCTAGAAAAAAGTAAACCTTGTCAAATCAAACATACACTTGTAAATAAATAACAAGTAAATGTTGGCAAATCAAACACACACTTGTAAATAACCCAAAGATGAAAGAAAAATATCACAAGAAATATTAGAAAACATTTTAAATCATATGAAAATAAAAACATAACACATTAAAGTTTGTGAGATACAAATAAAGCAATGTCTAGAGGAAATTTACAGCAAAAGAAAATATGTATGAAATTAATGACACAAGGTTCTACCTTAATAAACTAGAAAATACAGAGTAAAATACATCCTAAGTAAACAAGAAGGAAATAATAGAAATAATTACAGAAATCAGTGAAACACCAGACAAGGGACAGGGAAAATTAAGAAAGCTAAAAGTTAGTTGCTTGAAAAGATCAACAAAATCAACTAATCCCAAGTTAGGCTAATCAAAAATAAAATAGTAAGAATACAAAAATATCTACATTAGAAAAATTCTAGGAAGATGGCTGACTGGTAGCAACCCTCAGCAGAGGCTCCTGACCAGGAGAAAAACCGGATGAAATCAGACTCTATGAAGCCAAAGGTAGGGAGCTAAGCAAGAAAGAAGTTAGTCAAGCTGTAACTCCAAGAAAAGCATTCAAGAAAACAAATTATAGGTACAAAGCCTATCAACTAGAGGACATAGATCCCTCCCCCAAGCAGGAGGTCCGCCATGGGCTATCTGTGAGCAAGCAGGGAACAAAAAACCTCTCATTTTACCTCACTGGAGAAGCCGCTAAATACCAGGTCTCTTTCTTCAAGGAGGTCCCACTTATGAACTTAGACACCACCCTGACAAGCATAAAATTGAATAGATATTTTCCCCCACAAGTCCAAACTCCTAGTTCACCCTTCCCCCCTTGCATGGTGGTCTGAAGTTCTGCCCCTTGCCGAATACAGAGTATTTGGTCTTTTCCTGAGAGATCTGGACATAGGCTGAACCACCAACCATCAGGATGGAATCTGTGACTAACAGGAAAGAAAGAGGGTGTGGGAAGAAAGGGACACCCAGCAGAAAGAGGAGCAGTCCCCTGAATATGACTATGCCTGGCCAGTGGTGGTGTTGACCCTCAGTTCAGGCTGTGTCTGATGGGATGGGGTACAGATCCCCCAGCTCTGACAGCATCCACAGCAAGAGAGTGGTTGCTCCTTGTGGATTGAGTTTGGCAGGCAGGGCTGGTCCCCAGCCCTTACTGGGCCTGTGAGCAGAGGCTTGCCAGGCATGGACTGAACCTGAGGGTAAGGGTTTGGTCCCCTGACTCCAACAGAACCCTCGAGCAGAGGCTTGCTGGGTGTGGACCAAGACCTGAGGGCAAGAGGTGGTCCCCTGTCTCCAGCTGGGCCATGAGCAGAGGCTTACAGGGTGAAGACTGAGACTTGTGGGCAGGGTGTGGTGCACTGACTCCAACTGATCTGGTAAACAGAGGTTTGCTGGGTGTGGACTGAGACCAGTGGGTGCAGACGTGGCCACTGGCTCCAAATGGGCCTGTGAGCAGAGAAGCAGACAACAGTGTGGACTGAGTCTGGCAGGCAGGGGCATGGATCCCTGGCTCCAATTGTGCAGTTGGAGACCCTTGAATCCCTTTCTGTTGGGCAGGGTTTGCATTGCCTGAGACAATTTAATTGGAACTCATGTCTGGGAACGTCCGCCCAGGGACATTCTGTGGTTGACCTTCAAAATTCTGTAGTGGAAAAGAACTGAAGAGTGGGGGCTGGGTGCCACAGGTGTTTGTATCTCTTCACAGCTAAGATTTAAACCTAATACCATGGCTTATTAGGATAGGGTAAAGGTTGGCTGATATCAAAACAGAGCTAGCTGGCCATATCTCACCAAGGAGGTCCTCAGAGTTCCCAGCCAAAACTCTGAAATGGGCCTTTGTAGGGTTGTCGGAGATAAGACACAATTACAAAGCCTAGTGCTTTGGTAAGAGGCTATCTCAACTACCTGGGAACTCCAATTCAATCTCACCCTACCAGCTCTAATAACCAAATGGTGGAAAATAAACATGGTGCAGACCCAACAGAAGAACTCTGGCAACATGAATAACCAGAGTAGATCAACTCCCCCAAGAAATAACAAAGGGGATACAACTGAAGATGCCATGCATGGACAAATGGCTGCAATGTCAGAAATCGAATTCAGAATATGGATGGCAAATAAGATAAATAGAATGGAAGAAAAGATAGAAATTGAATTCCAAAGAGTAGTTCTAAAGTTGTCTCAAGAAATTAATGAATTCAAAGACAAAGTCACCAAAGATAAAGACATAATGAGAAAAGAGATAGCAGAGATCAAGGAAAAGAAAAAGTTAGTTGCGGAGCTCCAAAATACAGGAGAATCCCTCAGTAATAGAATTGACCAGGCAGAAGAAAGGATCTCTGAAACTGAAGACAAAGCTTTTGAATGTTCTCAAATGCTCAGAGGCAGACAAATGGAGCGCAAAAACTGATGATTCCCTGAAAGAGTTGTGGGATCACTCCAAAAGATTAAACATTTGTCTTACAGGAATTCCCGAAGGAGAAGAGGATGGTCCTAAAGGTACAGATGCTCTAATCCAAGAGATCTTGGGGGAGGATTTCCCAAGCATTGCAAGAGATACAGCACTTCAGATAGTAGATAGTTTCAAACCCCAGCAATACTCAATCCAAACAAAGCATCTCCTAGACACATTGTGATTATCTGCGCCAATTAAGATGAAGGAGAAAATTCTGCAAGCAGCCAGATGTAAGAAAAACATCACCTACAAAGGGAGAAATATCAGAATGACTGCAGATCTCTCAGCCTAAACATTTCAAGCCAGAAGAGGATAGTCATTGACTTTCAATCTCCTAAAACAAAACAACTTTCAGCCTAGGATCCTGTATCCAGCTAACCTGAGTTTCATTTGTGATAGAGAAATCACTTTAATGACATAGACATGCTGAAGAAATTTACCATAACTAAACCAATTCTTCAGGATATTCTCAGACCTATCCTCCACAATGATCAGTGCAATGCTCTTTCTCCAAAGTAAACTCACTCAGAAATCTTTGAACAAAACCCAACTTCCATAGTGGTGAAAGGATTAGAAATGTCCACTGGATATCCAAAAATCGTGACACCCAAAACACAACCAGGCTTATCAACTCTCTCAATTAATGTGAATGGTTTATAAATTGTCCTTAAAGAGGCACAGACTGGCTGACTGAATACATAAACTCAGACCAGATATCTGCTATATAGAAGCATCTCACCTTACCTTAAAGGATAAAAATAGACTCAGGGTAAAGGGATGGACTTGTATCTTAAAGGTAAATGGAAACCAGAAAAAAGCATGGGCTGCAATTTTAGTAGCAGATAAAATTGGCTTTAAACCAACAAAGATAAATAAGGAAAGTCACTACATATTTGTCAAGGGAAATACCCAACATGAAGAGATTTCAATAATCAACATTTATGTACTCTACCAGAATGCTCCTCAATTCATAAAGCAGACCCTAAAGGATATGAACAACTTGATATCTTCCTGTACTATAATAGTTGGAGATTTTAACACCCCTTTAACAGTTTTGGATAGATCCTCCAAGAAGAAACTAAACTTAAACCTGACCCTAGAACAAATGGACCTTACAGACCTCTAACAGAACATTTCATCCTAATAAAAATGAATATACATTCTTCTCATCAGCCCACGGGTCATCCTCCAAAATAGATTGCTAAGAGGATTTAGCTGTAGGATAGATTCCTAAAGTGAAATCTCAAACTCCTGACCCGAAGTGATCCTGCCACACTGGCTTCTCAGAGTGCATTTCTGTGTGAAGTTTTAATGAGTTTGCCAAGTTCTGTGAACAGTCTGTTGGGATAACGGATTTCAACGGTATTGAACTGTGTTGAATTTATAGATCAGTTTGGAAAGAACTGACATTTTAATGATTCATGAATCACTCCATTTATTTAATTTCTCTCAGCAGTGTTTCATAGTTTTGTGTGGGCATCTTACACTTTTTTTTAAGTTAATTTCTAATTATAATTTTGATATTGTCAGTGAATTTATTTTTCATTTAGTTTCCCAATTTCTTTTTTGCTGGCATGATAGTATATAATTTTTTTTCCAAAATATCAAAATAATTTTTTTTTTTCCAAAATGAGGTCTCTAGCCTAGAGTGCAGTGGCCTGATCACAGTTCACTGCAGCTTCAAACTCCTGGGCTCAAGTAATCTTCCTGCCTCAGTTTCCTGATTGACTAGGATTACAGGTGGGAGCCACAGTGCCTACCTAATTTTAATTTTTTTAATTTTTTTTTTTTTTTTTTTTTTTTGGCTCTAGCCAGTCTTGAAGCCCTGGCCTCAAGCCATCATCTTGCCTTAGTCTTCAAAAGTGCTGGGATTACGGGTATGAGCCACCATGCCTTGCCCTCAAAATTTATTTTTATATATTGACTTTATATCCTGCTACCTTGCTAAATTCTTCACTTGTTACTTCTAGCAGTGGTTTTGTAGATGTTTTTGGATTTTCTATGTGAATAATCAAGTCATCCACAAATAGAGACAGTTTACTTTTTCCTTAATCATTTTATTTCTTTCCCTTTAGGCAACTGGTCCTCAAAGGCTACTGAAAAGTCAAACAATACCTATGATTATAGAGGTATCTTTTAAATGATGTAGCTTAAGATCTAATCCATTGATATGTCTCAACTTACCTATAGATTGTTTCATTTCCTAATTAAGAAAATCACATTCCTAATTAGGATGATTTGTAATTCAATCTGTTCACCTATACAAGATGATATACCAGGTCGCCATAAAGTTCATGTGCAAAATTGCCACCCTTACAATCTTAATTCTAATCTCATGTAGCCACCTTTACAATCTTAATGCTAACCTCATATGTCCAATTCCCTGAAACAAATATACATGAATTATATCTTTTACTTAAGAATCTCAGATCTTTACAAGATGTTTCACAGGTGACTAAATTTATAGACTCTAATTATGGATCAGCTTTATTCAATTCACTAAATCTATTAATGATTTTATTTTATCTCTGCATCTCATTTAAACAATCTATACTACCTCCTAATATTACTCATCCACTTACCCCCCAAAAAAAGTCAGTTGAAATAAAAAGGTTGACTTTATGTGAGAATAAACACTAGGCTGAGAGGCCAACAAAATCACTGACAAACTCTTAGCTATATATTGATTCTACTGATTAATAAATATTAAGTTGTTAATGAGATACTAATTAATGCTAGCAGTAATGTGTCAATATCCAAAGACAGATAGGGAAAGGGAAAATGTGAACAATAGCACAGGTGGGTTTTATGGACCAAGGCTACATATGGTACTTATCACTTCTACCCTATTTCTGTTGGCCAAACCTTGTCACAAGCCCCACTGATGTGCAAGGAAATCAGGAAATGTATCTATCCCCCAGCCCTAACTCTGAAAAGGCAAAGGGAATATGTGTTTTGGGTGGAGACCCAGCCATCTTATCACACTACATTGCCACAGTACAGGACTATCAAAATTTTAATTCACAAAAGATGGATGACAAATTTACAATGAAGGTTTACCAAACTAATCTGCAATGAAAGAAAAAAAAGAACATTTTTCATTGTGCAATAGTTAATTGCTTACAGATGAAACAACAAAATTAAATATTTAAATTAGCCCCCTCTAGAATAGTGAAAGGACAAAAACTGCATTTCAGAAATGAAATACCACTCTGGGAAAGCTTTCTGTTTTTACAGGCATTCCTTTCTAAACTCTGTCAGGCAACATTTTTATAGACCGTCTTTCCTCACACACAGTCAGCTCATGATGTACAGAACTCTGAGGCTGGGAAACACTGCAATAAACCTTCCCTTAGGCCAGTATAGAAGAAGGCACAGCAAAAATTGCCTATTTCTTATAGGGCAAAAAGAAAAACGGGCTTACATTCTTTACTTTTCAACTTCCTGCAAAAAACCCTCATTTTTTGATAATGTAATATCTAATAACATCTAAACAAAAAATTTCAAAGAAGTCTATAGTTTGCAAAATTCTACATCTGCTCCTGAAAAAGTACTAATTTCATCTTACTTCACATAGCAGATGAGGAAATAAAATACACTAAGATGTATCATCATACTTGCTCAATAATCCTTAAGACTTTGTGACCATGAAAGCTAATTAGCAATTGAGATGAAAACATAAATTATTTTGATCTAATGAATTTGAATCAAAATATGAAAAGCTATGAAACCTTCAAATACTATACTAGAGCTATGCCTTCTTTAGAAAATAAAATAAAAAACCTTAATGTCCTAACTGATATCACTCAAATTACTCCTAAAGTTTGGTTGGTTTTCAAAAACAAATGATGGATTGTACACAGTTACCATTCAAAAAAAAAAAAAATGATGGAAATGCCAATTTCCCTGTGGTGCCTTCTTTGACATCTGCAGGCAGGCTTGCTTTTACCTTCCAAATCCCCTTATCAGACTAGATTAGTGTTTTTAACCTTTTTTATCTCATCACACACTTGAACCTATAGTTAAACTTCCTCAGAACACTTAAATTACGTTGATCAAAAAGAGAGTTAAAAAAAGAATATACTTACTGGGCTTTGAACTATTTTCTTAAAAAATTTAATTAATTATCTTTAAAGATTTTCTTGGCACACCTAAGATCCTCGCACAGCACACCAATGCACTGTGCAGTAATATTGGTTGAAAACACTGGACTAGATGATGACCCCTTGCTACACTTCTTTTTATCATATTTTTGTGAACTCTCTTAGGGTAGTGATCATATGCATTTACATTAGGTCCTTCAGTGCCAATCAGAGTGCCTAGCCAAGAGTAGGTACTTAATATATATCAACCCACTGAATGAATGAATGGTTAATTAAAAGCTTTTTACTCAGCTGATTAACTGATTTTAATTAATGGTATTCATTAAATCACAAAATGGAGGCAGCAAATGGTTACAGGGAGTTAAAGAAAAAGGGGGATCTAGAAGGGGAATGAAAAGGGCTACTTCCTGTATGTGACCTTAGACCGAGAAGTTATTTTGCACTCTTGTGCCTCAGCTTCTTCATTTATTAAGAAGCTGAATAAGGGGGCCGTACCTGTGGCTCAAAGGAGTAAGGCACTGACCCCATATGCCGGAGGTGGCAGGTTCAAACCCAGCCCCAGCCAGAAACTACAAAAAAAAAAAAAGAAGAAGAAGAAGCTGAACAAGATTATCTCTCTTATCATTTCCATTTCTAAAACTGTATTTTTAAATGATCATCAGCCTATATTCACATAGACTAAACATCTCTTAACCAACCTGCACTGAACTACCTCACCAGATTAATCAAAACTTTCTACCCCGTCTGAAAAATATACAGTCTGAACAAAGGTTATCAAATTGAGTGGCCCTCAGAATTACCTGAAGTGTTTGTTAAAACAGAGATTGCTGCCCTCCTTCCAGGTTTCCCAGAGTTTCCCACTCAGTAGATCAGGATTGAAACTCCTGAATTTTATAATTCTAACAAATTCCAACTGACAGTGGTCCAGAGATCACTTTTAAAAATCATTGTTGCATTGTAAGTAGGCACTGACCTCCCTCCCTACCACTGAGTTGTCTGATTCCAAAGGTCAGGTTCCAAACCTGTATACTCTAGTTGAAACTGTTTATTGCAGTCATGTTAGTTAACTATATATCATGTAAATGTACAGAGGGATTAATTTTCAGATTAGCTGTTGAGTTAACATGAGAATTCTATAAAATATTGGGATGTTTTCATAAAAATCTTGGATTTCATACTCAGATTCCCTCCCAAGGAGGGAATTTCTCAGTTCCACTATACATAAAGTTAGTAGATGATGAATTACTGGTGTTTAACCCATCGTGGGCACAAATGGACATAAGAAAATTTGGGGTTCAATTATCTTGGTTGTGGTATCATGGTGATCTTTTCTTAGGTATATATGTATATATATACATATATATATAAACTTATCAAATGTGGTATTGTGGTGATATTGTCTAAGGTGCATATATGTAAAAACTTACCAAATGATATGCTAATTTATTATGTTAATTTATCCAGTTTATTATATGTCAATTATACCTCAATAAAGTATACAAAGAACATACACACATAACAAACAGAACTGCTAAGATTAAAAAGACTAACAAAAAAATTGGCAAGGATATGGAGCACCTATAACTTACACATTGTTGGTGGGAATGCAGAATAATACAAACACTTTGGGAAAAGGTTTGCCAATTCCTTACAAAATTAAACATACATCAGCCCTAATATGAAGTACTGTAATTCTATTCCTAATGATTACCCACAATAAATAAATAAAAAGAGGTTTGGTTCAAGAAAGTTTATAATATCTTTATTCATAATAGCTAAAAACTTCAAACATCTAAGGAGCTCATGAGCAGGATAGATAAAATACAGCATCTATTATAAATAATGGAATACTACTCAGTGAAAAAAAGAAACAAAATACTTCTGTCCTCAACAACATGGATGAACCCCCAAAATATTATCTTAAGTGAAAGAAGATTTACACCAGTGTGCAACTGTATGATTCCATTTACACGAAAAAGCAAAACTAATCTGTAATATAAAAAATCAAAACATAGGTTGCCTCTTGGGGTTGGCAGAACTACAAAGGCATATAAAGAAATTTTCTGGAGTGAAGATAACTGTATCTTAAAAGTGTTTATTTGGCTTACACAGAGACAAATCAAAACTTATAGAATGAAGGGTACCCTTATGCGTTGTGCATTTCAATGTAAAATTTACCTAAAAATTTAAAAAAGTGTAAATAAATACTGAACTCTAGCTGATGTATATGCATACTCAAGTGTTTGGGGAATAAAAATCTACTAATGTCTGTTACTTCAAAACACAACAAAAGAAGGATTGATAGATGAATGGATATGAAAACACCATGTATAAATTATTAATAAAATCTAGGTGGTGGGTACATGGGTTTTCAGCATATAATTATTTCAATTCTTCTATATGGTTTGAAAAATTTCATAAGATGATGGGGAAAAATTAGTAAATAAACATGCCAAAAATAAAGAAATTCCTTTTATAAGATAATAGTTACTACATGACTTCATATTTTGCTTATTTATATTTAGGTGTTTACAGTCATACATAAATGAAGTATACATATTGTATGCATATATTTATGTATCTTGTCTATTCAACTGTTCCCTTTTAATCAGAACCTTCTAATTCACTTAAAAAATAATCAAGTCTCTCCTATCCCCAAACAAGAAGAAACAAACAAAAGAGAAACTCTCTCAAAATCTCATCCCCCTTCAGCTACAACTAGGCCAATTTTATTCTCTTTCAAAGCCATATTTCTCAAAGAGGGAAATACACTTTTCGTACATCTGCCTTCTCCATTCTGGTTTGTAACTGTATACCTTTGTCACAGACAGTAATTTTACTGAAAGCCCCTTTCTTTATTCTTGCCAGCTATTCTCTTGAGAAAGGAAATTCATTTATTCTACAAACAATTATTTAGCACCTCCAAGATGCAAGCCTAGACTATCTGCATTGCATAGGCTTAAATATATATAGCCAATGGTAACATTATTATTGAAAAACTTCATTTTACCTGAACTTTTCACATCAAACCTTTACACATTAGCAGCATTATTTGGCTATTTTTAAATGTTAAACTTAGTTTTTCATTTACTTTTGAGTTCCACTAAACAATGAGGTAACATGAAGAATAATTCAATTCAATTATAAGGAAGAAAGCGCAGAATGACTTAATCACAAATTAGGCAAACACTCCTGAAAATCCAAAGTAATTACTACAAAATCTAGGTTCAAGGTGGCGCCTGTGGCTCAAAGGAGTAGGGCACTGGCCCTATATGCCAGAGGTGGCGGGTTTGGACCTGGCCCCAGCAAAAAACTGCAAAATCTAGATTCAAAATTCAAATCTTTTTGGATCTCAAAACTTTGAAAATCTAAGGACCCTGTGGTAGGCAGCCTCTGACGGGTAGGGCCACTCAAAATCCCCACCTCTTGGTATTCACAACCTTGTTTAACCTCCCTTCGACTGCTCACTAGACCTAGAAACTTGCTTCTAATGAACAGAAATGGCCAAGGTGAGGGGCTATCTCTTCTGTATTTTACAAAAGATCATGACTTCCATCTTCTGTTCTGTTCTGTACTGTTCTGTTGCCCTCTTACTTGTTCTTCTTGCTGAAGCAAGTTACCATGTGTGAGATGCTCTATGAACAGGTCTGTGTGGCAAGGAAGCAAAGGAGGCCTCCAGCCAATAAATAGCTCAAGAGAAACTGAGGCCTCAGTCCAAGAACCCTTAAGAATCTAAATCATGCCAACAACCACATGTGCTAGGAAGTGAATCTTCCCCAGTCCAACCCTGAAATGACTGCAGCCTTGTGAGGGGCAGAGGACCCAGCTAAGTGTAACCTGGATTCCTGACCCACAGAAACTATAAGATAATAAACATATTGTTTTAAGCTGCTACATTTTAGCATAATTAGTTATATAGCAACAGATAACTAACATGGATCTACAAATTCTGGTACACATTTTAGGGAATTAGAAGACCTCTTTAAAGTCCTCAAATAGAACAGTGAGGGGTCCAGGGATTCCACATTAAGAAACTTGCTAATATAATAAACCCCAATATTTACAAAAGGCTTACAGGAAATCAATTTAACTCTACTATGTAGTGTACCAAATGTTAGAATACTTTCCTTCCATAAAGTATTATTATGAAAATTAAACTACTTCAAATATATTGATATCTTAGTATTATTAGTGTTAGAAAAGGCAAAATTAAGCCAAGTTATACTAAAATGTTTTTTTGAATAATATACCATAGGTACAAAGTAAGTGTTGAGGACAAAATAACTGAGACATTGTCCTCAACTTTAAGGAAACTACTATCAGGTTGGTGAGACAAATAAAAATACATATGCACACACACAGAATAGCTATCTTAACAGTAGTACAAATAGAGATTTTGTACATGGTATCCCTTCATGTATATAATAAAATGACTTTACTTAATTTAACTATAAAGTAATTAAAATGAATACCTGTACTGTTTTTCCAAGTCCCATGTCATCACCAAGAATGCAACCTCTTCCTTTGATGTAGTGTCCGTAAAGAAACTGGGCTCCTTCCCTTTGGTAGTCTCTCAAATACCTATTAATGGTATAAGGAATAGAATCTCCATCTTCAGATAATTTAAAAGCAACAGCAGATGATGGAAATTTTCGGTCTGGGAAATAAGGCTTTTCCAAATCTTCATCATCAAATATAAAATTCCTTGAGCAATCTTTGATAGACTTTACTTCTTGAAGTCTCGTAAGAGGTATTTTCCTCTCTTGAAAATCTGAATATAAGACAATTGCAAATGATTTGCCATTTTCATCCACTGTAATAGATTTTATGCTTGCTTCACAAAGTTTTCCGTGATCTGTAGAAGGGACAAGACATCTTTCTCCTGGATGCCATCTGTCTGCAATAATAAAGAAGAAAATACAGTTTCAAAATCTAACTCCCTTATCCAATAACAGGAGGAAAAAAAACGTGCTTCACACAATTTTCCAAATAGCTGAGACAAGATAAATTATGACACATTTTTCTAAAGTATACTATCAGATGTTCTCCTACAATAAATGGCATAAAGGGAACATAATTTATTTCCAGTGGTTCTTTAGTGGAGTCTCATAATCTCCACTAGTTTTAAAAAATATAAATGCTTGGACACCACCCCTGGTCATTCTGATTGGGTGAAGGATCATAGGAATCTGGTTTTATTATTTTGTTTGGTTATTATTGTGGAATTAAAAAGATAATGTATGCATAGCCAGGATTAAGAACCACTGATTTAAATATTCTTGCTAATGTTTTAGATATAGATAATTTATGATGTGGGAGAGTAATAGTGAATAGGATTTGATAAGGAAGCTAAAATCCTCTGGGCAGTAAAGCTTTTACAGTTTATCTATCTGTTTTTTTTATAATTATTCCATCTCCTTTCTCTGGAGACAGTTGTTTCTTCTCACTATTAATATTGCTGTTACTTAGCCATTGCTTTAACCAAGGGAACGTCCAGTTCTACTACAGAGTGATATCACAGCTTTATCACAGCTTTTTCTCTTCTAGGTTTTCAACACTTGAGTTTTTAAAAGATAAATTCTAAGATTTGTATCTGCTAAAATTCTGTTATTCTTTGAAGAGTCTGATCTATACAAACTTACTCTGTACTTAACAGTACAGCTATTTTATTGTCTATTCAGAAAATACAGCACTATGATGAAGAAGGGGGTCTCCAAAGAGTATACTATTGACATAATTTAAAGGTATCAAATAGAGAAAACTAAGCAAAAATAATTTTCCAAATGTATGGCAAGAATCCAAGAGCAACTAAATGGCTATAACTATTAAGAATACTAGGAATTATTTTTCTTACACATTTCCCACAAAAATAAGATGATTATTAATAGTTTTTCTTGATGAACTCAAGATAAGATTTTTTTACAACATTCATGATTACAATATGACATGTTTATATTGCCTTAAGCTCATTATATTTCTGATCAGTTGTTCCTCAAAAGTAAAGCCATTATTCCCATTAACCTTGGTGAGGTTGTTTACCATAACAATCATGCGTACATAGGGAAAAATTTGTTCTCCCATTCTAATCTTTGGATATAAACTGAGAACTGTTATACTGTTCTAAAAGACAGTAGTATTTTAATGTGAAACTAATACTTCAATCCACTATGCAAGTAAAATAACATATAGCTTCAATGGGCCCTATTTTCAGAATGGTACTATTTGACCTTAAAACTACACAGCAATTCTTAAAACACTCTGTTTCACATCATTTTTTCCCCTCCCACACAACTGTCTTCCCATTTTTTATTACTTATTTATTATTCAATATGTATGGTTTAAGCACAAATTATTCAGCAGGTATGATACCACGTGATGGATATAAAATGAAGAAAGCCAATGTCAAAAATGATGGTGACTTGTCTTCCTGCAACTCATTAACTGGCGTCCTCATCTCCAACTTTTCATCAAACCCTAATCCTCTTTTTATATTATTTCTTTCATATCAGAATGTCCCGGTTCTACTTCAAAAATCCATATCTTTCACCCATGCCATCATCTCTCTGAATTATAAGTTGACAAACTTCTTCTGTAAAGACTCAGATATTAGCTATTTGTTATTTTAGATTTTGCAGACCATACATTCTCTTGTCCTTGTAAAGTATAAGAAAACACGGACAATACATAAACAAATGTGCATGGATGTATTCTAATAAAACTTTATTTACAAAAAGAAGTGTCAGACTAAATTTGGCCCACAAGCAATAGTTTCTTGACATCTGCCCTAAAGCACGCCACTATCAGCTTTTTCCTAAAGTATTCCTACCCAGTCTCTCTGCTCCCAGTTCACCTTACTTTAATTAAGATGCCCTATTATTATCTATCTCAGCATCTTCTTACCTCTATATCACTTACAATATTTAATTATCATGTTGATTTGTTTTTGTCTTTCTCTTATACTAACAGAGTAATTTCCTTTAAGAAAAAGTCTTGTGTTGTTCAGAATTTGATCCCCAGGCCCAACACACAGCAGACAATCAATAAACATGTTCTGAATTTATTAATGAAAACAGATTCTTAATTTCATAGATCCTTGGTATGTAGTGAGAGAGACAGAAACTAAAAATTACACAAACATGTAATTATAATTAGTATGTTGGAAAAAGAGAACAGAACGCTATGAGAAGGAACTTTAGGAAACATAATCTAAAAAGACTAAGAAGAGTATTTCAGGTGGTACAACATGTGCAAAAAGCCTTAAGGGAATTACACAATTCACGGGAACCTTTTTGGTTCCCAAGTTTGGATAATTTCTAGAACTAAATGGATTCAGTTAAGTTTGGGCTAAGAATGAAATCTCTCAGCCACCAAACTCGAGAACGAATTGTTTAAATTGGGAGGATTTCCTGCTGGATTTCACAGGACAATGGAGGTAAGGCTCCTCATGATCTGGTCCCTCTTCCCTTCCAAACTGTCCTCCTTGCTATTGCTCAACTATGGAAAGCACAGTCTCACTTCAGGGCCCTCAGCTTTCTGTTCTTTCCATCAGTATTCTTTCCTTAAATACCAAAGTGACTGATTCCTTCATAAATTTAACTTAAGAATGAGCATCCCAGTCACCATAATGACCACTCAGCATTTATTTTTACCTGCTAGGCTACTATAGGGATTTAAATGTGTGGTCCATGAATTACAGCATCATCAATTTCTAGTGCTCAGGGTTCAGGCTTGTTACTTACCCTCTCTGAGCTTTA
This sequence comes from Otolemur garnettii, assembly GCF_000181295.1. Classification (NCBI taxonomy): domain Eukaryota; kingdom Metazoa; phylum Chordata; class Mammalia; order Primates; family Galagidae; genus Otolemur; species Otolemur garnettii. The sequence goes on from NW_003852401.1 coordinate 44,654,353, forward strand.
GCCTTCAATTCCTCATCTATTTAATGAGATGGATATATTCCTCAAAGTACAGCAAACAGATAAATCATCAGCATATTGCTGGGCACTGAACAATCACTTTTGTTATTTAACTATCATTAACGGAAGCCATAGATTTGGAGGCCATAATACATCACAGATGACTTGGGGCAGATAACCACTCTTTCTTTAAATCCTCTCTTGGTTACCCATTAAGAGTGGGCTATAAGGCCAGAACTCAATACATCATATAGTTCAATAAAAGTAAACAACTAAATATCTCATTCATCTACTTAACAACAAACTTGTACCACTCACTAACAACTATAGCATATAAGGGTTAAAGAATTAAAATATCTAAATTTACTGAGTGCTTACTATGGGCTAGACGCGGGGTCACATAAATGCTCTGCACATCCCATCTCATTTAATCACAAGAATCAGCATTAATTAACCCAGTTTTACATATGAAGAAACTGCCCAAAATTGCTCCCAAAGTAACTGTCCGAGCCAACACTAGATCCAAGGGCTGACTCCACAATAACGGTTCTCAACATTGAATGGCAAAGAATTGGTCCCAGCCCGGGAGAGGTTCACAATCTGCAGCTGTCATTCAGAGGAGCTACAGGGTAAAACCCCAAACCGAAGGTCGGTCCAGCGCTACGCAGTCAAGAAGGCGTCTGGGCAGAGAGGCGAACTGGGAGCTTATACCTTTGCTGGAGATTTCCGCACGGGACTTCTGGGCGGAGGAGGGATCCATCTGGCCAGGGGGAGGGGCCTGGCAGCCCGGCTGCTTTTAACACCCGGAAGGCAGCGAAGGACAGCTAGGAGGCTGGCAAGCGGGCCAGTCGCGGCCAACACCACTCCCTGCCGCCGTCCTCCGTTCATTGCTCCCTCGGAGCCGGAGGCCACGGGACGGGGCAGAAGGTAGCAAAGGTGGCGTCTGAGGGGACCCCAGGAGAAACTGAGGATGGAAGGGCAGGTGATGCCGAAGCAGCAGCAGAGCCGGGGGGCTCTGTGTGAGGCCGACAAGGCGGGGTTCACCTACGCGTCCCGAGCTTCGCAGCCCGGAGAAGACCGGAGGCGGGCACCACGAACCCTAAATCTCCCTCTCGTGTCTGGCCTCCCGCTTCTGCCCACCGCAACTTCCAACCATAACATGGAAAATCCCGCGAGAACAGGCTTCCGAACTGTCACCAGAATCTCACGAGAACAAAACTTTTTTTTTTTTTTTTTAACGTAGGCGGAGCAATCTTCCTGCCGGGGAGGTCGGAGCAAAGAAAGGTCCGCGATAGTTGCAAGTGTCGCGAGGTTTGACGTCGCTGGCGGGGCTGGCGCGCCTCTAGCTGCAGAGAGAGGCTGAGAGGGCTTGATAGGTTTGTACGTGGTCGATGTTTCCACTGCTGGTGAGGAGAGTGGCGGCCTTGCGAATATCATCGTTCCCCGGTCTTTGGCCTTCTGACTTAAATGTAGTGCTTGCTGCTTTTGTCAAGTTGCAGCCCGCCCTCCTGGAGTGCAGCCTCAGGACACCCACGGGAAGCCGAGTGAAATTTGTACATTTTCTTGGGTCATACACCGTATAGTAAATCATAAATATCTTCTTTAACTGCAAAACCAGCAAAATTAAGCATATGTAGAAGGTAAACGTAAAAATGCTGTTAACAAAGCATTTTTCTCTGTACCATCTGAAGTTACCAGTGGTTTTTATATGATGCATTATGGAGAAACTAAGCAAGCCATCTAGACGGTAACTGTAAGCATCTTCAGGGCAGCATAGCGCTCCCGAGTCTAAAAAATGGATGCTGCCTATCTAGTCCTTTTCCGGACATTAGAAATTAATCCAAAAATGATACCTACACATGTTTAAAACGTTTTTGTTAAAATGAAATCAACATTAAATTGATTTAGGTTAGCCTGAATTGGCTTGCATCCACTTCCTATTGCTGCTATTACCGATTACCACAAACTCAGTGGCTTAAGACAGAACACATGTATCTTACAGGTAACGTTAATTTATCTTACAGTTCTGTACGTCAGAAGTCTTACACAAGTCTCGGGCTAAAATCAAGGTTTTAGCAGGGCTGCATTTATTTCTGAAAACAGCCACCAGAGAATAATTTCCTCGCCTTTTCCAGCTTCTATGTCCATTCCGCAGCTTAGTGGAGAATAATTTCCTTGCCTTTTCCAGATTCTGTCTCCATTCTGCAGCTTGGTGGTTTTCCTTCATCTTCAAAGCCAGTGAAGTTGCATCTGGCTAACTTTGCCGTAGTCAAGTGTCTCTATTGCAGCTGAGAAAAATTCTTTCATTTTAAGGGCTTGCTTGAATAATCCAGTATATCTCGTTTCTAGGTCCACAGTCTTAAACACATCAGCAAAGTCCTTTTGCCATGTAAGGTAGCGTATTCACAGGTTCCAAGGATTAGGAAATGAACATATTTGGGGGCATCATTATTCTACCTACTATGGGGCCTTAATTAGGAAAACATTATGTCTATTTGCTATCCAAATAGATCTCAGTTTTTTGGCAGAATATTAAATATTAAAATAATATTAAATATTAATGTTAATTATATAATTAAATAAATAAATCTTTAAAATTATTAATGTTTAATTAAATTTTAGAAAATATTAAAAATCAGTAGTATGTTTTCCTAAACTACTTAATCTACAATTTCACTTATTTGCTCAGTGGCAGGTAAAATTTTGATTCTAAGAGAAACATTAATCTTCTGTATGTAAGATGTTGGCCAGGTCACTTCTCTGTGTTTCAGTGTCCTCACCAGGGATCCTAATCATCAGTAACCTACCTAAAAAGAGAATTTGTAAGAAATAAGATAATTAAGTAAAACTCCTAAAACAGTGCCTAGTCATAAGTAAGAAATATATACATTGCTATTACTGTTGTTACAGTGGAATACATCCACTTGAAAGTTGCATTATGCATACATAGCCATTGCTTCAGATTAATATTTTAATGGTTAGTAGTTAGTAACCATTAATGGCTAATGGTTAGTAGTACATTATTACCTAGATTAGGATTTTAGACTAGATTCTAACATAAAACATCATAAATTATAGAACATTTTGTGTACAGCTAAAAAGAGAAAAAGCACTGCTGATTATGATTGTAACTATTGATCGTAACATACATCCTGATTTTGGAAATCTTTAAATCTGGAAAACTCTGTTTCTTGGAATTTATGAAATATACCTGTTCTACTTGAAGTCTTCACATTTTCTCTAAAATCAAAATGGCAAATGGAAATTTTAATCAAGCTTACATCCCCCCCCATAACTACTGCAGAAGTTTGATTTCTTTCCTCAACTGAAATGACTAGTTGTATAATACTGTCTTATTTTTTCCAGAGGTCCATTGATTTAATTGCATCCAGATTGCTAGAAAGAAGCAAACACATGCTTTCTAGAGGAAAACATATCAAAATATAAAGACTACTCAGAGCTCCCAAAGATAAGGCCTCTTCTAACAATTCAGAATGCAGAAACTAACTACAAATATACACAGAAACAAGATATCGTGAATACCAGCCAGTAGGGAAAGCGTGCACAGAAAGAATAATTTAAATTAAATCTTAAATTTAAATACAAATCTTTTAAAATATGGTTAAAATATTTATTGATATTTTAAAAAATGAGCCAAAAACATGAGAAAGGAAACAAAAAAGTATTAAAACACACCAAATTGATTTCTATAAAGAACCACAACTTTGGGAAATAAAAACTTTAATTACTGAAATCAAAACTTAATGGTAAGTTAAAGAGCAAATTAAACATCCTGAACTCCTGACTCCATACTGAACCTCAGAGTCAAAGCATTCTATAATAGACATACTCTTATTTGACAATGTGAATGTTACTTTCTTTGCATTACTATTAGTATTATTGCTTAATACTTCGTTGCAGCAATCGTCTAATTTCTTGTCTGAACATATTTATCTTCATTCTTTAGGAGGTTTTTGTTTCTAGTCCTTATCTTTAACATTGTTATTGTTAAAATTTAAGCCTTTTTAATTCTGTGAAGGCAAAAAGTGGAAACCTAATAATCACATGTATACATAAAAATTTTTAAAAAGCAAATTAAACACATCTTAATAAAGAATTCATGAACTGAAAGTTCTAAATAAATGACTCCACATGCTGGTCAAAAAAGTCATGTAGATGGAAAATACAAAAGAAAAACAAAAAGAAGTGGAGCCTATGAGGCAAAGGTCTGAAATGCCATCTAATTGGATTTTCAGAAGTGCTGAAAAGATTAGGGATGGAAAATGTTCAAAGAAATAATAGCTGCCATCCTTAGATTTGGGAACTATAATGAATTGCATTCAGTATAAATAAAAAATATAAAACTAAAATTATAGAAGAAAGTAGCAATCTTGAAAAGCCCTTACAAAAGACACCTTCCCTTTCTTCAGTGAAATGACAATTTAAATAACAACAACAGATTTCTCAATAGTAACAACGAAGCCTGGAGACAATGGACTAGTAACTTCAAAGTGCAAAGAGAAAATAACTATCAACTTAGAATTTTGTAGAACTTCAATGAGGGCAAAATGAGAATATTTTCACACAAAATGAATGAGCGCATAACTAGAAGGTCTTTTAAAGGGATTTGAATTCAAAAGATCTGAAATGTAAGAAAAAATAGTTTAGCCTAACAAAATTGATAAACAACTATTGACTATAAAATAACAATAATAATTACTTATTTTGGATGTATAAAAAAGGAAATTTAATAGTGGACAATAACTTAAAAAATATGACAGTGAAAGAATGAAAGGTGTTTGGGATGCCTACATTGGACAAGAAGGGTAAAGATATTGATAACGAACAGTTCACATTAAATGTCAGGGTAAATGTAATGGACTAGTAAAGAGACACATAGTATGTTCTCATTAGAAGAAAGAAGAATAAAGAAAATTCACAATCCAAATACAAAGCAGAAAAGGGGGAAAAATAAAGCAAAACCAGAAATAATAGGAAGCACAAAATAGTAAAAATCTGTGTATCTCAGTAAGAACAACAAATGATTAAATAAAGGATTGAATTTGTCTGGCCAAGGGTACTCTCATTGGGTAAAAACTAAATCCAGCTGTGTATCACTTATAAGACATACCCCTAAAAAAACAAAGGCAAAGTTGTTGAAAGTAAACAAGATAGAGAAACAGTAAAGAGGAAAAATAGAGTTAGGAAGGCTCAAAATATTAATATCAGACAAGATTTAATGCAAAAAGCTTTAGGGATAAATAAGTTAAATAAATGATAAATTTTGTTAAACCCAAGAAGGTAAAATTGTTCTGAACTTGTTGGCATGTGGTAACAGTCTAAAACTAAATGCAAGTTGCAGAATTTCAAGAGGAAAGTAATAGGTCCACAAGCACAATGAGAATTTTTAATATACTTCACTAGTAATTATCAAATTAAAAAGAAAAGTAAATATGAACCAAACATTTAACAGTCTGGCTTTAATGGACATATATAGAATACTCCATTTTATTGTCAGAATAAACATCTTTGCAAACACCTGGGAACATTTACAAAAACTGATCATGAACTATAAAGCAGGTCTCAACAGCTTTCAGCAAACTACTTAATATAGATCATGTTCTATGATCCTATTATTGCAGGAAAAGGAGGCCCAACGGAGAGAAAGAGCACCCAAACACCATGTTTATAAGAGGAAGGGCTTTATTCACTGGCTGGGAGCTTCGGCAGAATAATTCCAAATGGCCTCACTCCCCACCTGACTTGGTCTCTCCCTTTTTATCTCCAGTCAAAAAAGTTCCAACCCACAGGTACCTTTCTCATTGGCCAGTTTGAATCAAGCAGGGCTATTCCAGCCCCCACACAACTATAGGATTTCACAGAAGTGGAAATTTCCAAGTTCCAGGAAGTTAAGTTTACAAATTCCTCTACCATGGAGAGGACCGTGGCAGGTGTATTCGTGTAGTCTCCTTGAGAAAACCTGTTATCCTAGACCTCACCCTTCCCAGGTATCCTCTCTATGAATTGAGAAGTCAATATTTAAAATATTTTTTTGTTTGTTTTGTTTTTGCAGTTTTTGGCCAAGGCTGGGTTTGAACTCACCACCTCCAGCATATGAGGCTGGCACCCTACTCCTTTGAGCCACAGGCACCGCCCAATATTTAAAATATTTTTTAAGATATCTTTGGAATTGTAAAAAACACACTTCTAAATAATTTATGGGCCAGAGAAAAAAATGATGGAGATTAAAAAATAAGTATGCATTTGGGTTAAAAAATGGAATGTTTTTAGAATGGTTTCAGCTGAGATCTAAGATGACAAACCTCACATTTTCATGTAAAATAGTATTCTATGTAAGATTTCCAAGGGAAGTCATTAACATAGATTGTATTATCCTATCTCTTCACCTACATGGAGATATAAAAGGATTGAGAATGGGAGATTAGATAAAGAGAAGATGTTTTTGATGGAACTATTGCATTGCTAAATCCCTCACCTCAAGACAAACAAAAGGGCCTTCAGAGGGATCACTTGGAAAGTTTGATGTGCGTTCCTCAAATTTGTGGGATATGATGGACTATTTGACACAAACCTTAGAAATCTGAAGGTCGGCTCGGCACCTGTGGCTCAAGCAGCTAAGGCGCCAGCCACATACACCTAAGGTGGTGGGTTTGAATACAGCCCGGGCCTGCCAAACAGTGACAGCTGCAACCAAAAGATAGCCAGGCGTTGTGGCGGGCACCTGTAGTCCCAGCTACTTGGGAGGCAGAGGCAGGAGACTCGCTTGAGCCCAGGAGTTGGAGGTTGCTGTGAGCTGTGATGCCATGGCACTCCACCCAGGGGGACAGCCTGAGGCTCTGTCTCAAAAAAAAAAAAAAAGAAAAGAAAAAAGAAATCTGAAGGTCAAGTGCTGTGTCTGGCTAACTGCTCTGAGTTGAGTAGGAAAGATTCACACATTTGGGGCCACCTTACTCTCAAGAGTTTATTGTGACAAAAGCAGGCGTTTTCTCTGCAGCACATGTGGGTTAGAGGTAAATGAAACCTAACCAAGGCTTCAAGATGACCTTAATGGAGCACCTGGGGTAAAACAGTGACTCTGAAGAACATGGAAAAGCATCCAATAGAGAAAGATGTCCAAGGTGGGCCTATCCAATATCATGGCAGTACTAGTTAAATAAGATCTTTCCTGTTCCTTACTTTATCTCCCTTCTTCCAAATAAGCCCTAGTCAGAAGCAGAAGAGAAAAGAAGATGAAGTATAAGTCTCATAAAAGAAGTAATCACTACTACATTTTCTATAGCAAGCAAGTCACCAATAGCAAGTGTGAGCTCCTAAAGGGGAAGTCTTAACTTTTGCATTGCAATGGATTTATTAACTACCAGACTAAGACTTTTGGTTTGTCTGTTTTCAGTGGCTACAGGTCACCACAGGTATTTTTTATTATTGAGCAAGATCAGAGAATTTGTCCTAGTTTCCTTTCAAGGGTCTGGAGAAAAAAAAAGCTCTCAATGTAGATCTGAATAAGTATTATGTAGATAAATGAGTCTTGTTTCAACATCCATTAGGACTGAATAATAACAGAAATACTACATAGCAAAGTTTGTGAGAAATTGTACTTAGAGCATAATAAGTGCTTATATTTTTAAAAAGCTGAAAATAAACGATCTGTGCTTCTGACTTAATTTACAAAAAGAGCAACAAACTAATTCTAGGGAAAAAAATAAAAAGAAACATTGATGAAAGATTAAAACAGAGATGGCAAACAAAGACAAAAATCTATTTTTGAAAAGATTAATAAAGCAAACCGCTGGTGAAATGCATCAAGCAAAATAAAAATTCAAATAAACATTAGGAATGGAAAATAGGGTAACACTAAAGAGAATTCAAAGATTAGGAAAATGAGTATACTCTAAAAAACTTTGAAAGTTTTAAGATGTATATCTTTTTGAAGATATATCAAAAAGAAGAAGAAACCCCAAATAAGTCTGTTAACTTTCAGATAAACTTGTAGTCAACAGTTGAAAATGTCCTAGGTGTGTAATACTAGGGGATCTAATCCTAGTGCTTTGGGAGGCTACAGTGGAACAATTGCTTGAGGCCAGGAGTTTGAGACCCGCCTGGGCAACATAGCAAGTTCTCATCTCTTCCAAAAATTTATTTTAAAAATTAGCTAGGCATAGCAGCATGCACCTGTAGTTCCAGCTACTTGGGAGGCTGAGGCAAGAGAGTCACTTTTGCCCAGGAGTTTGAGGCTGCAGTGAGATATGGTCATTCCACAAGGAAAAGAGCAGATCCAGGGACTGTACAGAAAAGTTCTACCAAATAGTAAAGGGAATAGATAAATATTACATAAATTCTTCCAGAGAATACAAAAAAAGGAACACTCACAACTTATTTTATAAACTTGTTAAATCTTGATAGCAAAATCTAATAAGGTCGTATCATAACAAATGAATTACAAGCAAATTTCACTAGTAATTGTATACAAAAATTTTAAACAAAAGATTCTCAACCAGATCTAATTTTGAATAATAGTAATAATAATGCATAGCTTAAAATTAGAAAATCTAGTAGTGTAATTTACCACATTAATAGATGAAGGGGGAAAATTCTGAGATCATCTTATAGCAAAATCATTTTATAAAACTCTACCAAATATTAATCAAATAGCTATAGAAGGAAAATGCCTTAATGTAATAAAGGGTGTCTATTCCAAACCTGTACCACACATAATAGTGAAATATTAGACACTCTCTTTTTAAAACTGTGAAAATGAGAATGTCTGTTATCCCTACTTCTGTTCAACATTGGTCCTAATTATTTCACAAATAAAAGATTGCCAGATGTAAATTATAGGTATTAAAAAGAAATACTCAAAACTGTAGATACAAGTGCAGTTTATAAAAATCAACTGCATTCCTATACAGGAGAAACACAAATTAGAAGATATCAAATTAAAAAGGGCACTTTGGGGCAGTGCCTGTGGCTCAAAGAAGTAGGGCACTGACCCCATATGCTGGAGGTGGTGGATTCAAGCCCAGCCCAGGCCAAAAACTGCAAAAAAAATAAATAAATAAAATAATTTTTTTTAAAAAGGGTACTTTTATAGTGGCAACCAAAAATATATAAGAATGCTAGTAATTACCTTAAAAACATGTGCAAGATGATTACAGAGGTAATAATGAAGCCGTTTTGGAAACCTACATAAAATGAGAGATATACTATGTTCATGGTATGAAAACTCAATATAATAAAAGATGTCAGCTTTATTCAAATTAATCTATAGTGAAATTCCTTGCCAAATTACTATCAGGGTGTAATATATATAAATTTTATATAAAGTACCAAGAAGGATCAAGGCCATTTTGATAAGACATCAAAAAGGAAAGGAGGAACTGTTCAATAAATAGTGTTTAAACAATTGTTTTCTCACAAAGGAGGGAAGTAGGGTTGGATGTCTAACAGTATATACAAAATTAAAGTTCAAGTAAATTTAAAACTAAAATGAAAAACTTTTAGAAAGGTTTAAATTTAGAAAGAAAGTAAAGAACAATTCAGCAAGCTTTTTTCACATTTTCAAATTTTCCAGTCAGCCTCTCATAGCTATCAAATACCGTATAAGTGGTAAAGAACCAAAATAATGAAAGCAGTAGCATAATTATACATTCCTAGAAGCACTTACAAGGTAGTTGCCTTACAAGACATGCCTTTATTCTCTTTTAAATCAACAATTTAAACAATTTCATTGTATACATGTCAAAATTTGCATGTTAATGATACCTAGGTGATTATGTTCAAGGCCTTTCTTTTGGCATACTTTTATTTAACAAAGATCTTAATTTTTGTAAGATTTTAACTTAATGACAATCAAATGTACAAATATGAAACATTTATTAGAAGTCTATTTTATATGATCAACTTTTATGAAAAAAATAAGCATAAAACACTAACACCCATATAAGAACATGCTACTCAACTTTGTTAACCTAAACAAAGGTATGTTGTTTAAAACTTAAATGTAAATCAATAGATTATTATTGCTTTGAATAATACAACAAATACAGGCTTTATTACAATGACATTTTAAAATGTCAGAACTAACTCTTGAAAGCTAAATTGAAAATAGAATATGATTTCAGATAAAATATTAACAAATAATACTTGGATTTGATCCTTACTCCCTTCCCTCAAATATATTAATATATTCAGAAACACTGTAGTATAGAAAATGGGCTGACATAAGTGCCATAGAAATGCTTTTGCCCATCCAGGAAAATGACAACGAAGATACTTAGCTCCAAAAATTCATTACATATTCATAATACAAGTTTCCTCCCCCATAAAGATTCTAGTTATAGTAACATGAATTGCATTTTAATAACATTAAGATGATCCCCGTAAATGTAGATTTATTATACTTTATCTATTTTTATTAAGCAGGACAGAAACATTAGATATCTGGATCATATTAAATATTGTAGGGTGAAAAATCTTTTCTGTCTTAACCGTGGGCTCCCCTAGTGGTCTTCAGATTACATGACCTATAGGGTTCATTTCAAGTCTAAAATTCTATGTGACTTTTGCCGAAGATAAAATTTTCATCAGTTATTTTAGGCCACATTACCTCAAGAGAAGCTATATAGGCATGTTTTTAAATTTTTAAGTTTAAATTTTATTTTACTTATTTGTACTTTTATTTATTTCCTTTTTTGAGACAGAGTCTCACTCTGTTGCCCTGGGTGGAGTGCTGTGGCATCATATCTCACAGGAACCTCACATTCTTGGGCTAAAGTGGTCCTGTTGCCTCAGTCTCCCAAGCAGCTGGGATACAGGCAGTCACCACAATGCCTGGCTAATTTTTTCTATTTTTAGTAAAGACAGGGTCTTGTTCTTGCTCAGGCTGGTCTGGAACTCCTGAGCTCAAGCAATCCACTTGCCTCGGGCTACCAGAGTGCTAGGATTACAAGCCCGAGCCACCATGCCCAGCCTAAGTTCAAATTTTAAAGTGTATTTATTTTAAAGTGTATCTATACAGTAGAACCTCTGAACATTGACTAGCGAACTGGTCATCATATGGATGTGGTCACCATTAGGAACTAGGCCTACTGCACTAATATGTACATGTGGTGCATATCTGGTCTATGAAAATTAACTTGAGGTGGTCAGTGTTGGGAAATGGTCAACTATGGAGGTTCTATTGTATTTCATAAAAGTGGTTGCCAGAATTTTACTTTTCAAAAATGTTTCCAAAGTGACTGACACTTTAGCTACCATTAAACCATGATAAAATGGAGTTGTATGGCCAGTTTAGGACGTGCAGACTTGATTAGTTTATTCTAAACACACATATGGTATTATGTTTCCTTTGTAAGGATCTTTTTTCACAGTGCCTTAAATTCATCACTACATTTGAATAAGATGCACAATCCAAGAATTGACAGTATGTGGTAGAAAAAAAATTAACTTGAGGAATTAATTAAGACAGGGAAATATGAAAAGCATGTAAAAGGTAAGTGAGTTTATTTTTAAACTGGATACTATTTTTTTTAATATAAAGCAACTCTTTCAGGGGAACTCTCTCTCCAATTTATGCATAGATTATTTGACAGACTGGTTGAAATATCCCACACCACTTTTGCACAGTGGAAATGCAAAACCCAAAGAATTCATATTTTCAAGACTGTTAACACCTTCTCAAATTTCGATAATTCATTCAATTTCTGTAGAAAAACATGGGCTTTATTTTTCTTACTGTTAATTATTTATATAGCCCAGTTTTACAAATAGGTTCTCAATATCTGAAAGCCTGCAAGAATTACACAATGCAAAACATTTTCTTAAGGTCTTTTTGCATTTACCAGTGTTATCACAATAATGCTGCTTATGGCTGTGAATTGTCCTCTGGCTTTTTATATTCACAACTGTGAGATGATCTCTCTTTTTCTTTTTCTGTCAAGCTTTGTAGTAATTTTCTTCAAGAATATGTTAGTTCCTGTCTGTGGCACCCTGCCAATGTACAGGACTGGCAAAGATGGACATTAATGCTGTACCTTTAAGTGGTAGTTAAGAAAAGTGATGATGGTGGTGGGGGAAGGTTCACACATGGTCGAATAATCATTTCTCAAAGCAAAATAAGCCCAAATCCATAACAAGAATGATTTAAACAAAGAATGTCCCCATTCATTCTCCTACATTTGTCTTTTAATTTAACACTCATTGATATAAATGGATATTTTTGAAGGAAGTAAACTACTTTTTTTTCCACTTGTAAGCATTTTAATTATCATGTAGTGGTATATACTATGAGTCTAAAGGACCACAGTACAAATTTTGTCATCTGCATTATTCCTTCAAAAACATATGGTTCCTCCATGCTGGTCACACGTTAGTAGGGAAGAAAGGGCTATAGACCAAGTACAGTGTGATACTTGTAATATATGTAAGGGCATGCTAATGCACTTTTGATCAGGTGTGGGTGTACTACATATAAAGGTAATGATGCTTTACTTAACTGATAAAGCTCAATTTTCATGGTTCATTTCTTAACTATATATTTTCTTGTATTTCATATAGCTCATCAACCATTTTCTGGAACTAACTCCATTTAGTGTTAAATTCTATTAAGTATTTTCTACATTTTTACTATAAAAATTGGGATAAATTATAAAACAAATATTAATGAATTTTAGAGAATCTTAGAAAAGTTATGAGTCACTTGGGTATCTATTTTTCATTCATCCAACAATTACTTATTTAACACACCAACCATATACTGGGAACACTGCTAGGCACTGAAGATATAGCCCTCCATCAGAAAGACATGTGTCTTGCCCTAATAAAACCTGAAAACATTAAAAAGTCCAAAAATTGCACCTAAAACATAGAGAATAAATAGATTCTTACATAGTTAAATGATACAAGTTACTGTTGTTGGAATAATTTTCACACATAGACCCATTATAGTAAAATTTAAGAATATAAAAAATAAGAAAAATTTCTAAAAGCTTTCAGAGAGAAACAGAAGATCGTTTATAAACAAACAGGTAACATATTCATTTTAGACACTTCTGAAAACTTCTGCAGAAAGAGCAAAAAAAATCTGTGAAGCTAGAATTTTGCACTCATCCAGGTCCTCATTGTAATATGAGAGTGCAATAAAAATAATCAGCCACATAAAGCCTCAGAGAGTTTGCCACATGAAGACCCTACTGAAAAAACCCTCTGGACTACAATAGTAGTAGGAGACTTTAAGACCCCACTCCCAATAATGGATAGAACAATTGGACAGAAGATCAGTAATGGAAGAGAGGACATACTGGATCTAACAGTCAAATACAGAATTCTCTACCCAAGAACAGCATAATATATATTTTTCTCATGAGCATGTAGAACGTTCTTCAGGATAGACCACATGTTAGACAATAAAATAAGCCTTAATGAACTTAAAGAGATAGAAATTACACTATCTGCCTTTTCTAATTACAATGGAATGAAACTAAAAGTTGACAGCAGAGGGAAAAAAAGAATTTATAAATGTGTGGAAATTAAACAACACACTCTTTAGCGACCAAAGGGTCAAAAAAGAAATCACAAGGGAAATTAGAAAATATCTGGAGACAAATGAAAATGAAAACACATTTAAAACTAATAAGATACAGTGAAAGTATGCTAAGAGGGAAACTTATAGCATAAATGCTTATACTAAAAAAAGTAGAAAGATCTCAAATCAGCAATATAACTTTCTACCTTATGGAACTGAAAAGGAAGAACAAACTAAACCCAGTGCTAGCAAAAGAAGCAAATAAAGATTAGATCAGAGATAGGGAATAGAAAAAAATATCAACAAAACTAAGAGCTCTTTTAAAAGAAAATTGACAGATCTTTAGCTAGATTAGCTAAGAAAAAGAGAGAGAACTCAAATAACTAAAATCAAAAATGAAAGAGGAAACATTGCTACTGATTTTACAGAAATAAAAAGGATTTTAAGAGTATCCTGAATAATTGTTCACCAACAAATTGGGTAACCTGGATAAAATGGGCAAATTCCCAGAAATACACAAGCTACTAAGACTGAATCAAAATAAAGAAACAAAATCTGAGTGGACTTAAAAGTAGTAAGGAGATTGAATCAGTAATCATAAACCACCCAACAAAGAAAAGTCCAGGATCAGATGTCTTCACTGGTGAATTATACCAAACATTCAAAGAAGGATTAATCCTGATCTTTTTTCAAACTCTTCCAAAAATTAAAGAGTGAACACTTCCTAACTTATTTTATAAGGCCAGCTTTACCTGATACCAAGCCAAAGACAATACCAGACAAGAAAGTTACCCACCAGTCAATATCCTTTATGATTATTAATGCAAAAACACTCAAGAAAATACTAGCAAACATATGAAATTCAGTAAATGTAATAAACCACATTAATGAGTAATGAAATAAAAACACACAGTCATCTCAACTGATACAGAGTTGATGCATTTGACACAGTTTAACACCCTTTCATGGTAAAAACACTCAACAAATTGGAGCTAAAAGGAAACTACCTCAACATAATACAAGCCATATGTAAAAAACCCCACAGCTTAAAAATCATGCTCAGTGATGAGACTAAAAGCTTTTCCTCTGATATCTGGAATGAGGCAAGGGTGCCTGCTTCTTCCACTTCTTTTCAACATAGTGCTCGAATTCAGAGAACAATTAGGCAAGGAAAATAAAAGGAATCCAAAATGGAACAGAAGAAGTAAAATTACGTGCTCACACATCACATCATTTTATCTGTAGAAAACCCAAAGCTTTCACATATACAAATCTGTTACAACTACTAAACCAATTCAAGAAGTTAAAAAATCAACATGCAGAAACGTCAGTTGCATTTCTGCACACAACTAGCAATGAATAATCCAAAAGGAAAATTAAGAAGATAATTCAATTTACAGTAGCATTACCCCATAGCCTAAAACAACGATAACAAGCAAAACACAGGGATTCATATTAAAAAAGGAGATAAAAAATTTAGACACTAAAAATTGCAAAGTGTTGCTGAAAGATAAGAAGACATAAATGTTTATATGTATTATATCACAATTAAACATTATAATGGTTAGCATTTTATGTCATGAATATTGTACCACAATGTAATAAACTAAGTTTAGGGAATTTTGTACTCTACTACAAAAATAAATAAATTCAGAATGATGCTATAGAGATATAGGAAGAAAAGTAAGCAAATAACTTTTCTAAATATGTTGTCTAAAAAGGGGGCAAAAGGAAATAATGGAAAGAAAAAAAATGATAAATAAATAAACAAAACACATCCATAACACTTCCAATCTAAAATTCTAGATTTAGATGACATGAACCAACACATTTTAAAGAGGAATGGAAGAGAGGTGAGTGAATACTAAATTACTTATATTTTCTGAGGAAAGAGGCAGATGTTAATACACTTGGGAAATTAAAAAATAAAAATTGTAACAATAGGTCTTAATAAGTTATGGACAACTTTCTAGAAGAATAAAATTAGAAAATAAATCTCAAACCAGCAGAAGTCATTTTTGTGTATTTGAAAGAAGACAAGAAAGATGAGAAAGACTAAGAAAAGAAAGAAAAAGCAATGCAGTTAAAGGGAAATATGAAATGCAAAAATAAATCCTGATGTAACAGTAATTACAGTAAATGTAAATGGTACTCAGATTACAAAACAAAGCACTAAATGTAAGAATGGAGGCAGTTAAAACAAAAAGACACAAAAAAGGTAGAAATTAAAGGCATTAAAAATATACAAAAGAAATATAAACAATTTTAAAAGGTCAGAGTATCCCACTGCATTTAAGTTTCCAAATAAAAAAGCCACAGTACCAGTCTTAATATTAAATCTATCAAAAGAGTTCAAGGCAAAAATATTGTATAAAGGCAAAAGGAAGGACTATATATAAATACTATAGATATTATAACAGGTTAAGAGGGTAAAACAAATTGGAAGTTCAGCAAAGTTGCTGGGAACAAGATCAATATTAAAAAGTCATTAACATGTTGGCGGCACCTATGGCTCAAGGAGTAAGTAGGGTGCCGGCTCCATATGCCAGAGGTGGTGGGTTCAAACCTAGACCTGGCCAAAAATTGCAAAAAAAAAAAAAAAAAAAAAAGTCATTAACATGTCTTTATACCAACACTGAATATCTAGAAAACATAATAGAAAATAAGCTAATATATATAGCAATAAAAAACCTATGACACATCAGTAAACTTTGGAAAGAATATGTAAGACCTCTATAGAGTGAGTTTTAAACCCCTTCACAGGTAGATGACCGTCCTCTTCTAGCCCAGAATGATGGAGAGAAGTGGAGTGGGAAGGGGGTGGGGGGTAAGTTCAACAGAGGAAGGGTAAAGGCAGGATCACACCTATGGAATATATGACAAGGGTACAAGTCAAATCTGTGAAAAGTAGAACATAGATGTTTTGGCACAATAGTCAAGTAAATGAGGCAAAAGTATGTTGATTGGTTAAATGTAATCATGTTAGATTGAATAAAAAAAAATCAGCACATCGTACCCCACATATGCATGAATGTATCTATGATCTATGTGTATTTGACTTAATAAAATAAGGAAAAAAAAAACCCTTCACAAGACATAAAGTTCTAAATACAGGATATCCCAAAAGTCACCATACACACATACATAGGGAAAATGGGAAGTTATAGCTAAATATACTTTATTATAAATGTTCCTTTCAAAATTTTATAAAATATTTACAAAATATTTCTCTATGTGTTTATATGCAAATATAAAAAATATTAAAAATAGAGAATATAGTATAATACAGTATGAGTTTGTTAATTTTCCTCTGTATGGCCTTTGGGACCCCCTGTATATAGAAATATAGTTGGCTTGGTGCCTATGGCTCAAGGGGCTAAGGCACCAGGCACATACACCTGAGCTGGCGGGTTCGAATCCAGCCTGGGTCCACCAACCAACCATGACGGCTGCAACCAAAAAATATCCGGGCGTTGTGGCAGGGGCCTGTAGTCCCAGCTACTTGAGAGGGGGAGGCAGGAGAATCGCTTGAGCCCAGGAGTTGGAGGTTGCTGTGAGCTGTAATGCCACAGCACTCTACCCAGGACGACAGCTTGAGGCTATGTCTCACAAAAAAAAAAAAAAAGGAAAGAAAGAAATATAGTTTATCTTCATGGATAGCATTCTGAAAAATAACCATTTTCCCCCACACACATTATGCATAAATTTTAGAGCATGCCAACTGAAACTGTAGTTAGGTGCTTTTGAGGACTTCAAATATGTATTTTATAATGTAAACAGAAGAATAAAGATCCACAAATGGCTGAATCAACTTTGAAAAAAAAGAGTTAAGTGGGAAGGGAGGGGAATTTGTCCTACCAAAACTTAAGATATACAATAAAGCTATAGTAATTTTTTTAAAAAAAAAGTAGTGTGGTACTGGTGCAAAAACTGGCAAATGAAGTAATGGAACAGAATGGAGATGTTAGATGGTATATAACAAACACAGTACCACAAAACCTTGGGCAAAGGACAACCTGTTTACTATTAATATACGGTAATAGGAAAAAACGGTTCACCATATTGAGAAGGAACAGATTCACATCTCACACCACATACACATATGTTTACATTAACATGTGTGTGTGTATATGTGTTCACACATATTTATCTATTAAAGACCTACATATGAATGGTAAAACTATAAAGCTAAAGAAGAAAATATAGGATAGTTTTATGACCTTGGTGTGGAGAAGAACTTCTTAAGGAAGATGCAAAGAGCAGAAACAAGAAGTGAAGAATTGATGATTTGATTTTATCAAAATTATTAGTGGAAGACCCATAGCCAAATTAAAACCAATGTGCTGGCCAGCCATGGTGGCTCATGGTGGCCAGGAGTTGGAGACTAGCCTGGGCTACATAGTAAGACCTTGTGTCTACAAAAAAAATTTCTAAATGTAGGCACCATGATAACACATCTGTAGTCCCAGCTATCCAGTGCGGGGTTGAGCAGGTTCTGAGGCAGGAAGATTCCTTGATCCCAGGAGTTCAAGGTTACAGTGAACTGTGATTATGCCACTGCACTCCAACCTGTGTAATGGAGTGAGAACTTGTCTCGTTAAAAACAACGAAACAACAGCAACAAAACCCCCACTGATGTGCTAACTAAAGTTAGGATGTATAAGAAGATGTGTGCAAATCAATAATAAAAAGTCAGTAATTGAAACAGACAAAGAATATATACAGGCAATTTACGTAAGTGGAAACCTAAATGGCTAAAGGACTTATGAAGAGTATTCAAACTCATTAAAAAATCAGATGAGAGTAATTTAAACAAATACACAAATTACAACTACGTATCCATTAGAAAATCAGTATATGTAAGGATGTGCTAAAATAGTAACCTATGTTCTCTGCTAGTGAGAGCAGACTGGTACAGCTAGTCAAATTCAGTGCTGAGTCGATTTAAATATGCATGCACCTTATTAACCAGCCAGCCCTTACCTGGGTATATACGAGGTTGGACAATTAAGTTTGCAAACTCATCCTAGAAAAAGTGCTACATACCGTGTTGCTGAATATCACTGTGCTCACCAGAAGATCAAGGGGAGTACTTTGAACTTAATCCAACCTTGTACATCCTATAAAAGTTTTCACATATAGGTGTCATGTATTAGATAGTCATTGAAGCGTGTTTGTTACTTCAATCATTAGAAGAAATCTGGGTGTTCATCCCTGGAAGAATGGGCAGGGGGTGGAGGGACGGATAAAATGTGGAGGGTGCATATTATAGAGTACTCTTTGGCAGCTTGAAGTAACAAACCAGATGTAAACAGAGCAATATGAATAGACCCTAAAAACACAGTTCTGAGTGAAAAATAAGAAGTAAAGAAAGTCCACTAAAATATACCACACCACATTTTACACTCATTAGAGCAGTTGGCTATGGAAAAGGAGAGGAATGGGAAAGGGAATGGTAAGGGGGAATGAGATGAAAAGGAATAAATATTTAAATTAAATGTTTTGCTTCCACTCTAATGATTGGGTAATATGAACTGAGGAATATGATTAGTTCCACTCTCCACCCCTGTGATCAATTAAAAAATACAGACAAAGGTCTTTTCTGGTTCCATATGAAACAAAGTACTATTTTTTCAAATTCTTCAAAGTATAAGGTTGGTGCTTTGATGGGGTGTGCATTAAATCTGAAGATCACTTTGGAGGGAGGGCAATTGGCAGGATCTCACCTAATGTGCACAATGTGAGGGTGTTCAGCACGTCCCCTGGGTGAAGGGCTCAACCACACTTGAACTTTACCTTAGAATAGAAAACAATGTACCCTCATATTAATTTTAAATAAAAATATATAGATGAGATATAACCTCTGTATTTGATGACTGTGCGGTGTATTAAAGGAAGATGATACAAAACATACTTTACAGTAAAAGAAAATGCTGAGTTATATAAGTCAAATAAATACAATTAGAGATTAGCGTGCACTTGATTAGATTCAAGTGCACTTGAAGAGATGGAGCTTTCAGCTAGCATTGAAGAATAGTTATATTTGCATGTAAAAATTGGGTAAAATGTTATTTAATAGAAAGCAAACTTTAAGGAAAGTCAAAAATGGAAAAGGTTCATGGCAAGGATGGAAAGCAGTAATTAAGTTTTGCTGGAGTATTTGCTGCATGGAGAGAACGTGTTCTCGGAGGATCTCAAAGGTAGAGATCCATTGAAGGTTTTACAGTAGAAAAGTGTCATCCCAAGGACAGAAAGGTCATTGCTGATGCTCCCAGAGTGTCTGCTGATCTGAACTGCCAAGGCCATTTGATTAGTGGCAGTGACTTCAGGGACTCACCTAGAGTTCTCACATATCCTCACATTTCCCTTTGACTGAATAATAAAAGATTCAGCAAATTGGAGCTACTTCCAAGAATCAGTCTGGGAAAATCCCTGGAACCTAAAATTAAGCTCTGCTTGTTCTCAGTTTCTTGTTCCTCTGGCAGCTTCATTAAGTTTCTGTTCCTCTTTCCATTCTCAGACGTTGCAGCCGTTATATTACGCCTTTAGATTTGCGAGTTCAACACCTTTTTTGTACTGTAGATATGAAGACCCAGCTTTGAGCTATGTAACTTGGGACAAGCCAGGAGGCCAGCAGTTCCTGCACCAGGTCCATACAGGGAAGCAGATACCAAAGAGCTGAGCCAGAGCCCTGGGTGCTATGCTGAGAAGAAGGCTGGTCTAGCAACCTCAGTGTGGTACGGTACTGACAAGTGAGAGCGAACGTGCAGGACTATGGGGGACTAGTTTGAAGTAGCCAGTTTGTCCTGACCTGTGCACTTGATTTCATGTTCTTTAAACTTAGTCCAAAAATTTTAAAGGAACAATGAAAAAAAGTCCAGTTCAGTTATCCTGCCTTTTCTCTTGTCACCAGGTGACAATCCTGCATACAAAGATTCCTTGACCATGAATAGCCCTTACATCCTTGATCTCAGTTGTTTAAATCCACAGGAAACTGACCTCCAGCATTTAGACATTGTTTCCACACATCTTCCTTGCCTCACTCTTGCAGGCTTCCTGTAGCTTGCTCCTCTTTGCAGCTGAAATTCTCACTGAATTCTGAGGCAAGCTCAGCCTCACCCTAGTCCCTAGAATCAAACCAGGTATTAATGGGAGTTCCTGGTGCCTGCTTCAAAAATGAAAGGAAGACAGACTGGGCCAGAGATAGGTCTTATAAGGCTTTGAAGATAAAAAGCCTACAGATGGTTTGGGGATGGGATCAAATACCAGAAGGGCATACAAGCCCCAAACCCAAATTAGGTTCCAGGGAGTTATTGCCCTCAGATACAATATTCAATATAATCCTTGACATGTTGTACATGAAATCTTTTTTCTATCATTCTTTCAATAAACATGCATTAAATGCCAATTCTATAGCAGGCATAGCTGCAGATAAATTGGCCAGAAATCAAGTGGTGAAAGCCAGGCCCTATAAGCCAACTTAGCAAAGGATCCATTTGCTTGCCTAAAACGAATTTGCTGAATTTACCAAATATTCTTTTTTAGTATATTAAATGTAACATTCATGGGGACATTTTAAGGAATATTCAAATTGTAGCAAGAGAAGACATCAGCAGTCTAGTGTTCTTATAACTTATTTTTCTTAGTCTAATTGTTTTAATAAGTATTGATTAAGGGGGTTGTCTTCAGGTTCATTGTATTTGCTATTCCTTTACCCTGTGCTGCTCTTCCCTAGTCACATAGTCACGTTCCAAATTGCCTAAATGTCTTTTGTCAGATGAATCACTAGACCCAACTATTTAAAATAGTACCTCCCTTAGTCATCCAGGCTGGGGACCATGGATGTCATGTGGGTCCACATATGACTTTACCAGTGTCGCTCCCTTTCTTGACTCCTCTCTGAGGATAGATACTAGATCTAGACCACTGACATCTATTCAGGGAAGAAAGGAAGAGGGGAAGGAATATAGTTGGGACATTATAGCATGTATTGTCTGATGCTACATTTTATTTATGTGTTCATTGTCCATCTCCTCTAAGCATGAGAAGGACAGTGACTTTTTGTTTTTGATTATCCCTGTTATGGGCACAACACCTGAAACGTGCTTGGCCATAGTAGGTCCTCAATAAATATTTGTTGAATGAACTAATTGAATATACAATAATTTATATAGAATAAGTTATTCCTTATTCTAGTATATTCTAGAATAATATCAGATAAAATTAATTTTTGACAAATTGATCATAGTTAATTTTAATAAACTGATTTTCAGAAAATTGGCCTCCTCTGCCAGATAATCTATCTCAAGGACATACCAGTTCTCTATTGAATTCTCAATTTAAATGACTAATTAAAGACATAAAAATGTCTCCTTTTCTGATTTCAATCCTTTTTTATACTATATGTGATGGTGCTATATATTTTATTACTTTTTTATAATTGAATTTCTGTCCTCCTGGTCCAAAAATATGCTATCTGCATAAGGCTAATTCCCCTCCCTCCCACTATCTAGTTAAAAGATACATTTTGAAAAGACTAAATTGTTGCCCTAAAACTAATATTGTACGTAGTCAAACCAGTAATAAATAAAAATTCAGTTTCCATCTTATCTTGACAAGAGTTTAAAGAATCCACTTATCAATTGTAGTGGATTTGTAATTAGTTTAATGTGCAATTACTCTGAAACCCTCAAACGTCAGTATTTTAGATATTTATCACTTGGGTTAATTAAAAATTTCACAATTCCACAGAGATTATTTTACTTCCTATCACTTACTGTACATTATATACAACCTACAATGTATACAGATTTCCTTCACACTTGGTTGGTACACTAAAAAATTCAGTTATTTTTGTAAATTGCATTCATTTTTTAGGTATTCCTAAAATACATTATTACCCTAGAAGTAGATAACCAGCTATCTAAATACTTTCAGACTTTAACTATCAATAAATAAGATACAGACCTTATGGAACTCTCCCTTAAATATTTCAGGGTCATCAGAACTAAACGTATATTTAATTAAAAATCACAAAACAGATAATCTGAAGGAAAAAATATGCCACCTTGACAAGAAAAGAATAAGTTTTAGCATGGTACATCACATTCTAAATGAAAAATTAGAGATGACTTATAAGAATACAGAAGGGTTAAGTACAAGTGGTGTGATTCAGTGGGTAAAAATGTGCTACATATTTTGCTAAGAAAACTTCAAGTACAGAAGCAAGGTCTCTCTTAGTGGCACTTAGGCTTATATTTTATAAAATCAGAAAGACTTTGGTTTACTGAACAAGGCCAAGTCTTATTTACATGCAGTGATAGAAAAGCCAACATAAGCGGCTATATCTTAGACTACATGTTTAAGATGTATGTAAAGGACTTAAATTTACACTTCAGAAGAGATAAGCAAGTTAAATGACACCATGAAAAAATAATTAAACATGCTAGAAACATTATACTAAACAACTGGTTTGTGTGCTTTAAAAATTCAATGCCAAAGAGAAGAAGATGTATGTGTTTTGAGGCACAGGAGTGCTGGAGAGAAGTTTTTAGTAAAAGAGACTAAAGAAATACAGAGAAAAAATGCAATATATTGACCTTGATTTTAAAAAACAATAAATGAGGAAATTTCTATAAGACCTAAATATTACATAATATTACAGACTTGTTAATTTCTTGGATGGGTTAATAACATTGCGATCACGTGGTGGAATGCCCTTCTTTTAGGAGATGACCCTGAAATATTTAGGGGAGAGTGTCATGAAGTCTGTACCTTATTTTGAAACAGGTTCAGCAAACACACCCCCACACACGCAAACACACGGTAAGCTTATATGGCAAAGTGCTAGTAACTGTTCAGTCCAGATGGTAGATGAGTGATAGGATCATTTATTGTGTTTTTCTTCCACATTTTCTACATGTTAGCTAATGTTCATAATGTTTATAATAAAAAGTTGGAAAAGACAGAAAATTATAAAGCACTTGTAGTGAAAGACAGGTCCTTCTCAAATTTTCAAAAAAGGACTTAAAGGAATTCTCTTTATCAGAGATACACAGCTAGGTGCAAGAATAAAATATCACTCTTTATAAAAAATGTCATTGGCCTATTCCTAAATAAAATGCCAAGAAAACAATGGTAATTATCCTTAAGACATCAGCAGTTGCCCTTGCAAAACCAGTTATCTGTGTTTCTAATCATCATGCATACGCTTAGGATAAATAAGCACACTAATGGCTTAGAGCACGACACAACTTTAAGCTCAGAGAGGTCACTGTATTATAAATTATTCTCAACATGATACTTGAGATAGCTAATCTTTACATAAATGTTAGAAAGGAACCATATGAAATTCTAACAGTACAGAATCTAGCAAACTTTGTAAGCAGAATGGTTGAAAAAAAATTTTACCATTTAGCTAACACGGCACATGAATTAGTTGAATTTACCTGAGTCAGTGTGGATCTCACTGAAGTTGTGTCTTGGCATCTCTGCAATACTGGAGTAAGGGCAAAATGTTTCCCAGATGCTGCTGCTTTTTCACACCTCAGGCTGGAGAACAAGCTTAATAGCAAACTGGTCTACCTACTAAACATAAAAATGAAACATTAAGCTAAAGAAGTATCTGTTAAGTGTTGTACAAAAAAGCAGGTCCTAGCCGTCAGCCCCTTCTCAAGTGCCTAGATCATCCAGGTCTGCTTTGAAACCCACCGTGAGTAATAAATACACAAGGTTTATCTGAGCAGTTAGGAATAGAAGACCTGGGTCATGTGTAGGACAACCTAAAAGAAGTATTTTAGTATTCTAGTTACCTTCAACTGAATGTAGATTTCCACCTTGCATGCAAAAACCCACTTTTCAGTAGCCTGCAGAGATCTTAACACTGATGACCGCTTCTTAGGAAAAATGTTTTGTGTTGTTGTTTTTTTTTAATCTTGAAACACAGGAAGAAAGTATGATTCTTGAACACCAAATAAAGACCTCTTAAAAATCCTTACAGCAACAGAAAGTCTTCTGCTATTTTGAGAGGTAGAACTTGGCAGCAGCAAGCACTTTGCATTAATTAATATTAACATTCTGATTTATTTGAGAGAAAGCTTCCCACTATAGACTTGGTTGTTATAACCAAGTAAGGACCACAGGTGGGGTGGGGGGGAGGACTTCTACACAACACATTTACTAGGAGATATCAAAATAGAAGCTAGTTAGTCATAGTGAGACAGCTTATCACCAGTGCACATGTCAACTGACTCATACAAGGAACCTCTAAAATGGACTTTCCAGAAGTTGAAAGGTTTGCTTCCCTTGATCAGTAGTGCAGGGAGGGGAGAAATGGACATTCTGTAACTGAAGGGCAAACACATCCTGTCAGGAGGAAAAAACTTCAAATACAGAGGAGAATAGCTTTATTTTCTTCTCATTTCCGTGAAGAATGTTTTTTTGTCTGAAGATTCTTACTTTGGCAGCAACCTTTACTTTTAACAAAATTAAAAGATTTGTTTCAAGTGTCTAGTTTTGGTTTTACAAATTCTCCATCTCAATTTGCTGGAAGGTTAGTCCAGGTCCTTTGCAAACTGTGAGATGGGTACAGTTTCTAACA
This sequence comes from Otolemur garnettii, assembly GCF_000181295.1. Taxonomy (NCBI): domain Eukaryota; kingdom Metazoa; phylum Chordata; class Mammalia; order Primates; family Galagidae; genus Otolemur; species Otolemur garnettii. The sequence goes on from NW_003852401.1 coordinate 44,679,489, forward strand.
GCCTTCTTCCTTGTACCAACCCATCCTCTCCAATCCCTAGCTTTTTCTCTCTGTTCCTTTCTGATCGAGTCTTCTCTGTGTACCTTCAGGCTCTTATTTCTCTGATTTCTCTGCCAGAACATCCTTGTTCATTCTCAAGAGTACATTAAGTCGCTTGATAGTCTATACAGCAAACAATTTGAAATCCTGTATTTGTATTTCATGGCAGAGTTGCTTATGGATGATTGCAATTTCAGTTAAAAAATTAAAATAGATTTTTCAAGTGAAATCTATTTTGTGATGGGACTGTTGATTTTCTTGTAAAATTAGAGATGGGGACAATCTAAGGGAAAGCTTCTACACTGTACAGCAAAGTGCACAAAAGTATATACAGTTTGATGAACTGTGTATATGAAAATACCCATGTAACCACCATCCAGATCAAAATATTGAGTATTTTCAGAAGTGTCCATCATGCTCCTTCCTAGCTTAAACCTTCCTCTACCCAAAGGTAATTATGATCCTGATTTCTATCCCCATGGATTAGTTTCGTCTGTTCCTAAACTTTACATAAGTGGAACAATATGATGTATCCTTTCTTGTATCTTTTATGTGTATAGGATTCAACCACTTGCTACATGAAGCTGTAATTTATTCTTTTTCATTGCTATGCAATATTCCATTACATGCAAGTGCTGCTATTTATATTTCCATTCTCTTTCTTTTGTTTTCATAATTTGTTGTTACAAAATATGTCATTTTGTGGACATGTGCACTTTTAAAAACAAATAGACTTTACTTATTTAGAGCAATTATAGGTTCATAGCAAAACTGAACAAAAAGTGCAGTTAGTTCTAATCTTCCCTTGCCACAGACACACAGCCTCCTGCACTGTCAGCAGTCCCCACTGGAGAGGTACACTTGTTACAATCAGTGAACATACATCAACACATCATTATCCCCTTTATCATTATGGAAAGACCTGATATCTTCTCTTGCTCTGAACTCTACTGCTATTCCTGCTCTCTTTTAATTAGTGTTAGCATGGTATAGTTTTCTTCATCTATTTACCTTTTTATTCTTTTTTATTTGAGGTTATTGTGAGGGTACAACCAGGTCACAATTTTTGAATTTGTTAAGTAGAGTCACACTTGTAGCAGTGTCCTGCATCCAAATTTTGTGCCATACACCCCTCCCAACCTTGTGCCCTTTAAGTGGGGATACACTAAGCCTTCGTTTTATCCCTTTCATTCCCCTCTCCCCAACTTGAATAGAATTAAGTTTTTCTCCTATGTGAGTGTGTGTTAGATCATGTGCTGGCTTCATAATAAAACGAGTACGCTGGATACTTGCTTTTACATTCTTGTGATACTTTACTAAGAAAAATGTGTTTGAACTCCATCCAGGTTAATACAAAAGATGTACACTCACTATCTTTTCTTACAGCTGAATAGTACTCCATGGTATACATATACCACAGCTTGTTAATCCATTTCTGAGTTGATGTTTCCATATCTTGGTGATTGAGCTGTGATAACCAATCTACTGCAAATGTCTTTATGATAAAATGATTTTTTTTTCTTCTGGGTAGATGCCCAGTAGTGGGATTGCAGGGTCAAATTGAAGGTCTAATTTGATTTCTTTGAGGACTCTCCATACTTCTTTCCAAAGAGTCTGTATTAGTTTGCAGTCCCACCAAAACTGTAAAAGTTTCCCTCCCTTTCCACACCTGAGCCAATATCTACAACTCTGGGACTTTGGGATACAGGCTATTTTCACTGAGGTTAAGTGATATCTCAGGGTGGTTTTGATTTGCAGTTCTCTGATGATTAGGGATAATAAACATTTTTTCACATGTTTGTTAGCCACTGATCTCTTTCTCAGAGACGGTTCTGTTCAAATCTCCTGCCCAGTGATAGATGGGATTATTTGCTCTTTGCTTCTTGATTAATTTGTTCTCTACAGATCCTGGTTATCAATCCTTTGTTAGACTTATAATATGCAAATATCTTTCCCCATTCTGAAAGTTGTCTATTTGCTTTACTTGTTATGTCCTTAGCTGTGCAAGGACATCCCATTTGTTTATTTTTGTTGTTGTTTCAATTGCCACTGAAGTCTTCTTCATAAAATCTTTCCCCATGCTGACATCCTCAAGAGTTTTTCCCACCATTTCTTCTACAAGTTTTATCATTTCATGTCTTAAATTTAAATCTTTTATCCATCTTCAGTCAATTTTTATAACTGGTATAAGATGTAGGTCTGAAGGTCCAGTTTCAGTTTTTTACATGTGATTATCCAGTTGTCCCAGCACCATTTATTGAATAGGGGTTCTGTCCCCCAGTATATGCTTTTGTTTGGTTTATCAAAGATCAGATGGCTATAAGAGACTGGTTTCATCTTTTGGTTTTATATTCCATTCCATAAGTCTATGTCTGCATCTCTATTTTTGTGCCAACACCATGCTTTTAATCACTGTGGACTTGTCCTGAAATATTACTGTATTTCTTGATCACTTTCAGGAGTGTTGTAGTTGAATCTCTGGCGTTAAATATAATATCATATTGTCAGCAAAGAGAGTTGGACCTCCTCTGCCATTTGAATACCCTTTATAGACTTTCCTTGCCTGATTACTTTAACTAGAACTTCCAGCACTATGTTGAATAGTAGTGGTGATAGAGGACATTCTTGTCTGGTTCCTCTTCTAAGTGGAAAAGCTTTCAGTTTTAGTCCATTCAGTATGATGTTAGCTCTGGGTTTGTTGTAGATGGCTTCAATCATTTTAAGAAATGTGCCACCTATACTTATATTCTTAACTGTTCTTGTTAGAAAAGGATGCTGAATTTTATCAAATGCTTTTTCTGCATCTAGTGAAAGATCATATGGTCTTTGTTTTTGCTTCTATTAATATGGTGAAATACATTTATGGATTTGCGTATGTTAAACTAGCCTTGCATCCCTGGGATGAAGCCTACTTCATCGTTATGTATAATTTTTTTAAATGTGTAGCTGTAATCTATTGGCTAAGATGTTATTGAATATTTTTGCACCAATATTCATTAATGAAATTGGTCTGTAGTTCTCCTCTTTAGCTGGGTCCTTTCCTGGTTTTGGTATGAGGGTGATGTTCATGTCATAGAATGTGTTGGGGGAGATTCCTTCCTTTTCAATGTTTCAGAACAGGTTCTGCAGCATAGGTACAAGCTCATCTTTGAAAGTTTAATAGAATTCTGGTGTGAAGCCATCTGGTCAGGACTTCTTTAATTAGAATATTTTTTATTGTTTCTTCAATCTCAGTGCTTGATATTGGTCTACTCAAGCAATCTAGTTCTTCCTTGTGAAGTCTAGGGAGATGGTGTGATTCCAGGTATTGGTCCATTTCTTCCACATTGTCAAATTTCTGGTTGTAGAGTTTCTTGAAGTAGTCAGAGATAACCTCTTACATCTCAGTGGTATCTGTCTTTATTTCTCCTTTTTTGTTTCTGATTGAGGTTAGTAGAGATTTTAATTTTCTATTTCTGGTTAATATGGTCAAAGGTTTGTTGATTTTATTTATCTTTTTGAAGAACCAACTCCTTGTTTCATTGATTTTTCTGAATGATTCTTTTGTTTTCAATTTCATTTATTTTTATTTAATTTTGGTTACTTCTTTTCTCCTGCTGAGTTTGGGATTGGATTTCTCTGCCTTTTTCATTTCTTTAAGATGATTCGTTAGATTGTTGATGTACTCTCTTTCTGTTTTTCAGATGTAGGCATCAATATGATAAATTTCCTTCTATGGACTGCTTTTGCAATATCCCATGGGTTTTGGTAATGTAGCTTTATTGTTGTTATGTTCAAGGAATTCAACAATTTCCTCCTTTATCTCTTCCTTAACACAGCTGTCATTCAGCATAAGGTTATTTAATTTCCATGCCATTGTGTGAAGATGAAAATTTTTATTGGAGTTGAGTTCTACCTTTTTTGCCTTGTGCTCTAAGAAAATATAAAGTATAATTTCAGTTCCTTTAATTTTGTTGAATTCCTTAGCTTTGGGATGGTGTGTTCTGTTTATGTCTATTAAGCCCTTTTTTTCTAGGGTTGCATTTAAGCCCCCTGTATCTTTGTTTAGTTTCTATTTAGGTGATCCTTCCAGTTCAACCAGAGAGGTGTTAAAGTCCTCAGCTATTATAACATTATAGGACATCATATTGCTCAGAGTAATTAATGTCTATGCCAAAAATCTGGGAGCATTTAGGTGGGTGCCTAAATATTTAGAATTGAAATGTTCTCTTGATGTATTATTCCCTTGACCAGTATGAAGTGACCATGTTGTCCTTAACTTTAATTGCTTTAAATCCACATGTATCTGATAATAAGATTGTGACCCCTCTTTTCTTCTGTTTTCCATTTGCCTGAAACATTGCTTTCCAACTCTTTGCCCAGAGTCTTATTTCTTCTTTCAAGGTTAGGAGAGTTTCCTAGAGACAACATATGGATAGTCTGTG
>NW_003852401.1:44683971-44694657 GCF_000181295.1 Otolemur garnettii
TCAAATTGGACGGCCTGTACCTCTTCAGTGGGAAATTTAAGCCATTAACATCTATTAAAAGAATTGATAAGTGTGGTGGAGTTCTATTTATCTTATTTTGTGAAAGTCTGTTGCTTAGTTTTATTCTTTGCACCACTTTGGAAGCTAGGTTTTGTCCTTTGGTTTATGGGCTTTTACTTTATTGGTGATCCATTGTGATGTTCAGTGTAGAGAATACATCTTAGTATTTCCTGCAGTGCTGGTCTCATTGTGGCAAATTTCCTCAATGTTTGCATATTAGTAAAAGATTTGATTTTTCCAATGATTTTGAAGTTTATTTTAACAGGATACAGAATTCTGGACTGAAATTTGTTTTTTTTAAGAAGGTTGAAGGTAGATGACCATTATCTTCTAGCTTAAAAAGTTTCAGCTGAGAAGTCCACTGTCATCCTGCTGGATCTGTCCCTGTAGGTCAATTGGCACTTACTCCTGGCTGCTTGCAGAATTTTCTCCTTTGGACAGGTTCATTAAATGTGTCTTGGAGATGCTCTGTTTGTGTTGAGATGACCCAGAATTCGATATCCCTCTAAAAGCAGTGTTTCAGAATCTTTAGTGATACTTGGGAAGTTTTCGTTTATGATACCCTTCACTAAGGCTTCTATTCCTTTGGGATATTTTTTTTCCCCTTCATGAATACTTGCAATTCATATGTTTGAACACTTCAGGAAGTCTCACAATTCTCTGAGCAAATATTCTCTTTTCTCTCTCTTCTTTTCTTCCTCTTTAACTGCCTGGGTTAGCTCAAGGATATGGTAGAGCTTTAAGTTCTTAAGCTCTACCATATCCTTTCTATAATCTTGATATCTTTCATCCATTTTTGGTTCTGGTTTTCCACTTTCTTGTCAATTCTCTTTATTATTTTTGGCATCCATACTTCTAATTCTCTTTCTGTCCTTTCCATTAATTCTTTATAGGTGGAATCTTCAGCAGCTATCTCATGATCCCTGGTGGGGGGGCGGGGCTTTGCTCTATTCTGATTTTTCATCTTGTCAGAATTTCTCTGTTGGTTCCTCCTCATAGTGGTTTCTTATTGTTCACTCTTTCCCCATTTTTTCTTTCTTACTATCTCCTTCACTTTAAATTGCCTTCAGAGCTTAGGTATTGAAATAGCCTTTTGGTATAAAGCCAAAAGGAAGATAAGGGTAGAGAGCAAGAGAGAAGAAAGAAAGAAAAAAGATTAAGAGAAATAAAGAAGAAAAAGAAGGGATGGAAGGAAAGAATTGAAGAAAAAGAGATAAAAAGGACAGTAAAAGAGAAAGAGAACAACAGGAGAAATGGTGCCATTTGGCAGGGTGCTCTAACCAGACCCGCAGCTCTAGGACTTTGAAGGGCTAGGCTGAGCAGATCTCTCTGAATCAGGAACTCCTTAAAGCAAGCCCTGGGAAAAAGCAAGACCCCACCTCTGCAAAATATAGGAAAAATCAGCAGTATATCACACTAGAGACCTACCAATACCTTCTTCACAAAGGCAAAAGCTAGAAGAACATCTAAGAGCATGAGCTCGTGGCCTCCTTGCCCAGACCAGCTCGTGGCCTCCAGACCAATGTGATCTCCCCAGCCAGACACTGCCATGACCCCCCAGCCCCCAAAGAAAAGAAAAAAATTAAAAAAAATAATAAAAATAGATAACAAATTAAAGATATAATTGTATAAGATAAAGAAAAAAAGGAATATCTTAGCTATTGTATGAAAATTTTATGTAGTAAAGATGAGAAAAGTAGGAAAATCTCTACCAAAAGAGAGAAAAAGGAGAGAAATAAAAAAGAAAGAAAGAATAAAAGGACTGAAAAACCATAATGAGAAAATGGAGGAGCCCTTGCTATTGAAAAAAATAAAAGTGAAAAATAAAAATACAACCAAACAAAAAAACTAAACAAAAAACAACAAAAGAGAAAAGGAAGAAAAGAAAAACCTAAGGAAAAAAACAAAAGAAGTAAAACTATATATATAGTTTTATATAACCATATATATATATATACACACACATATATATTTTGCCTGGGCATCAAGTGGCACTGTGGTGTTAGCACACAGAGAAGACACTAGATTTTCTGTATATAATGTGGGTCAGAAGCCACTCTGTAGTTGCAAAGGAGACCAAATCTTGTCTTCCTACTTCTTTGCCTGCAATCTAGACCTGTTTGCTGCATTAGCATTCAGTCCCTATTTAACTGGGATCCCAAAGTTCTCATCACACTTTCTAGGAGGCCCATTAGTGTCCGCTGACACAAAGCCCCCTTCCCCAGGATTGTGGGGCCACTCAGCTCACCCAAAAGATGGATGCTCAAGCTCAGTAGGCACACCAGAGCAGGCTGTGCACTAGGACTCCACAGACTGTTCTTCCCACATGGTCTGTCTTCCCACCATGGCAGCACCCCACCAGCAGCCAAGCCAATGGAAGAACTACCCCACCTGGCATTCAGCCTCAGCCACTGGATGTTCTTCAATTATACTCACTACTCCAGTGAGCAGCCCAGTACAAACTCAAAATACTGCACGACAGCCCTTTCCCTCCATGGGAGAGCTGGCCAAGTGCCTGGCCTCAGCCCCTGCCAATCACCTGCCTCATTAGTTTTCCTCAGTTCCAGACCTCCTTGTTGGCTCCTAAAGTCTCCTGCTGCTTCACTGTGCACTGACTGATGTTTCTGTGCAGATTGCCCAAACCAGAGGTGGCTGACGTCTACTTTCCCCTTCTCACCATAAGTAGCTGGCAAGGAGATGTCTCTAGTCTGACATCTTGCTCCCTCTCCTTTTTACTTTATTTACTGACTACTAAAATGGAACGTTTACTTTTAATCTGTATGTATCTTTTTTTTTTTTTCTTTTTGAGACAGTCTCATTGTGTCACCCTCAGTTGAGTGCTCTGGTGTTACAGCTCACAGCAACCTCAAACTCTTGGGCTTAAAGGATCCTCTTGCCTCAGCCTCCCAAGTAGCTGAAACTACAGGCACCTGCCACAACACCCAGCTATTTTTTTGTTGCAGTTGTTATTGTTGTTTAGCTGGTCCAGGCTAGGTTCGAACCCACCACCACCAGTGCATGTGGCTGGCACTGTAACCACTGTGCTAGGGACACCAAGCCTGTATGTATCTTTAAAGTGAGTTTCTGGTAGACAAAATATAGTTGTGTCTCATTTTTGATGCATTATGATGATAACTGTCTTTTAATTGGTATATTTTAGCCATTGACATTTAAAGTAATAATATAGTTAGATTAATATCTACCATATTTGTTACTGTTTTCTACTTAATTTCCCTTTTTCTTTGTTCTTATTCTTTTAATTCCCTTTCTTCTCTGCCTCTGAAAGTTTTATAGATCAGTTTATGTGATTCCATTTTTTCTCCTTTCTTTAGATACTTCCTTTTAAAACTTTAATAGTTGCCCTAGAGTTTACAATATGCACTTGCAGTTAGTCCAAGTTGACTTTCAAATAATTCTATACTCCTTCACAGGTGGTACAAGTACCTTATAATAAAAAAGTTCTATGTTTTCCCTCCTGAACCTTATATCATTGTTGCCATTCATTTTACATATACATAAACATATGTACACATATACTCATACACATACATGCAAGTATGCATAATTAAATGTGCTGCTACTACTATTTTGAAGAAACTTGTCTGTTAGATCAATTAAGAATAAGAAAAATAAAAATTATTTTTTTTTTTACTTATTCCTTCTTCAGTGCTCTGCCTTTTTTGTATAGATTTCAATTTCTGCTCTATATCATCTTCCTCTCTCTGATTAATTTCTTTTAACACTTCTTCCTAGGCAGGTCTACTTGCAAAAAATTCCTTCAATTTTTGTTTGTCTGAAAAAGTATTTGTTTCTTCTTCATTTTTGAGGGTATGGAGTTCTAGACTGGTGGCTCTTTTCTCTCAACACATTAACTATTTCACTGTACTCACTCTTTCCTTGTGTGGTTTCTGAGGACAAGATAATATAATTCTTATCCTTGCTCCTCTATAGGTAAAATATCCACCAGCCCCACTGCCTCTTACAAGATTTTTTTCTTTATCTTTGATTTTCTGCATTTTGAATATGGCATACCTAGGTATGGTTTTTGGCATTTATCCTGCTTTGTGTTCTCTGAGCTTCCTAGATCTCTAGTTTTTCAGTCATTATTGCTTCTAATATTTCTTCTGTTCCTTTCTCTCTTCTCTTTCTTGTAATCTCATTATGCATATGTTATACCTTTTGTAGATAACCTACAGTTCTTAGATATTCTATTCTGTTTTTTTTTTTTTTTCAGTCCTTCCTCTTATTTCTCAGTTTTGGAAGTTTCTACTAACATATTCTCAAGCCGAGAGATTCTTTCCTTATCTATCTTCAGTCTAGTAATGAGCCCATCAAAGGTATTCTTCATTTCTGTTATACCGTTTCTTTAACATTTCTTCTTGATTTTTTCTTAGAATTTCCATCTTTCTGCTTACCTTATACATCTGTTCTTGCATGTCATTTGCTGTTTTTATTAGATCCCTTAGGGTATTTATCATAGTTATTTTAAATTTCCAGTTTGATAATTCTAATAATTCTGCCATATAAGAATCTTCTTATGATGCTTGCTCTATCTTCTCAAACTGTGATCTTTTTGTTTTGCCTTTTATTATGCTTTGTACTTTTTTTTTTTTCTGGAAAGCCAGACATGATGTACAAGGTCAAAGCAACACAAATAAACAGGCTTTCAATCGTGTGACCTAGGGGAGGGGTAGCATTCTATAGTCCCATGAGTAGGCCTCAGTCTCTTGGTCAGCCTGTGCCCCTGAACCATGGTCTTCATATTTGCCTCTCAGTCTCCTTTCACATCCTTTTAGGTGGAGCAGGATATATACAGTGGGCTAGAGTTGGGTATTTTTCTTCTTCTAGGACAGTTAGGCTTTGATAAAACTCAGTATAAGGCTCTAGTTAAATAGTTTCTCAGAAGGCTGGGCACAGTAGCTTATACCTCTAATCCCAGCACTTTGGGAGGCCAAGGTGGGTAGATCGCCTGAGTTCATGAGTTTAAGACCAGCCTGAGCTAGAGCACGACCCCATCTCTAAAAAAATAGCTGGATGTTGTGGTGAGTGCCTGTAGACCCAGCTACTTGGGAGACTAAGGCAAGAGAATTGCTTGAGCCCAAGAGTTAGAGGTTGCTATGATGCCAGGGCACTCTATCTAGGGGTGACAAAGTGAGACTCAGTCTCAAATAAATAAATAGATAAATAAATAAATAAATAGTTTCTCAGAAGGCAGACCCCTTATAAAGAGCAGAATGCTCTGGCTTATTTTGAAATGGTTCCTTTTCTCCTCCTCCTGTTGGAAGCACAAGGAGGATTTCTCTCCAATAGTCAGTGTATAAGAACATGGTAGGGCTCCTGGAGGTAATACTTTAAAAAAGTATGGGGTCTCCCTTTGACTAAGCCTCCTTGGAGTTTTTAACCCTCACATTTGTCCACATGGAGCCTCCAGAAATTTATTAGCTTGTAGTTTAGGTTTTCCTGCACTGCTCCTGGTTCCTGTGGAGGTTTCTGCTCTTTGTTCTGCTCTGGCAAATTGTGATCTCTGCATTTGTCTATCTGTGCCTCCAATTTGGGGGGCAACATTTTGCCCTGCCATCTCACTTCTCTGATAGGTCTAAGAAGAGTTGTTGATTTTTCAGTTTGTTTAAGTTTTTTACTGGTTGTTACAACAGAGTGATGATTTCTAAGCTTCTTTAACTGGAAATTGGAATATGCACTTATTTTTGTTACACTGGAATGAGACTGTTGAATCATGAGGTATATGTTTGTTAATACTGCTAAAGAATTTTCCAAAGTGGTTGAAACAGTTTACATTCAGCAATGTATAAGAGTTCCAGTTGCTCCACATCCTCAGTAGCTCTTAGAACTGCTAACTTTTAATTTGAGCCTTTTAAAATATAATTTTAGCTGTTAAGTGTGTAGTGGTATCTCATTGCATATGTGACTAACAGCAGGTAGCACATTTTCATTCCATGCTGTCTTTTAACTGCTGTCTAAGTCCCTTCACTTTGGATTTATTTATTGGGTCTCTTCTTGCTTTCTGAGTTTAGTTCTAAATGGCATTTGGCTTATATTTCCCCTTTCCCTTGTGCCTTTTATTATCTGCCTGCTCTGCCTAGTAAATCCTGCACCAGATTCTGAAGAACTCAAGCCTCTTTCTGTTCTAACAACTTGTCAAGGTAGTTAAGAAAAAAACAAATTCCAAAATTCTTGTCCTATAATAAATAGCTCACATCCTCTATCCATCCACCAAAGCTCCTTGGATTGCCATGTGTACCAGCCAGGTCTTTTGACAAGTCTGACTATACCCAAAGCTCATGATGAGTACAGGGTCTCAAGCTGGGGCTCTGCTACACTTAAGAAAATCAGGCACCTTCTTGAGATACTTTACTAAGAATAATGTGTTCCAACTCCATCCAGGTAAACATAAAAGATGTCAAGTTTCCATCTTTTTATGGCTGAATAGCATTCCATGGTACACATATACCACAATTCTTTAATCCATTCATGAGCTGATGGGCATTTGGTTGCTTTCATGACTTGGCAATTATAAATTAGGCTACAGTAAACATTCTGGTGCAGATGTCTTTGTGGTAAAATGGTTTTTGTTCTTCCGGGTATATACCTGGTAATGGAATTGCAGGATCAAATGGAAGGTCAACTTTAAGTTCCTTAAGGATTCTTCTTATTTCTTTCCATAAAGGCTGTATTAGTTTGCAATTCTACCAGCAGTGTAGAAGTGTTCCCTTCTCTCCACATCCATGCCAGCATCTGCAGTTTGGGGACTTTGTGATGTGAGCTAATCTTACTGGAGTTAGAGATATCTCAAAGTGGTTTTGATTTGCATCTCTCTGATGATTAAAGACAATGAGCATTTTTCCATGTGTTTGTTGGCCATTCATCTATCATGTACTCAATACCATTATGAAACCAATATATCAACAATTACATACTCATACAAATGATAAATATAGTCTAGCAAGTGGGAGAAGAGAGGAAGGAGAGGAGAGGAGAGCAGGCAGGGTGATTGGTGAAAGGATGAAGGGCATTTGGTAGGATCTCACCTAATGTGCACAATACCAGGGTACATTTCAAAATAATTAAGAGTAAATTTTAAATGTCTTACCACAAAAAATAAGTGAGGTGATGGTTATGTTAATCAGTTTAAGCATTGCACATTGTATATCAAATCACATTGTACCTCATAAATGCATACAGTTGTGATTTTAATTGAAATTTAAATTAATAAATCATAAAAAATATTAAAGAGAAGAAAATCAGGTATAATCAAAGAATTTTAAATTTTGATTCTGTGGATTTTTACTGAACAGAAAATACCAGAGATAAAAACTAACTCCTTTTTGTCATGGCTATAGGGTTTCTTCTAAAAGCTAGTCAGAACTTACAGTTCACAAAGATCCCCAAACAATTTAACTGAGTGACTGTTATAAACTCCTGACATTAAGTAATAGTTACTGTGAAGCTACAGGCTTGATTAAGGCTTTTAGATAATAGAAATCATCTTGTACCTTGTGCTAATAGAAATATGTATCTTTGCCTAGGGTGATTTTAGTTTTAGGAAGTTAATAAAATTCAGCAATAGAATTGGATTAATTTGGAATGAAATTGTTTCCAGTTGCAGTGGTCATGTCTAGTGCTGGTCACTCCAATTAATTGAGATACCCATCTTTTGAGCAAATCAAAACCTATACATTTTGTAAACCATAAACATTTAACATAAACCATAAATAAGAATATGCAGTGTATATCAAATATACCCTGAAAAGAATAGAGGGTACTATGAGTTTTAACTTAAGTGAGCAAAATCTTTTTTTAAAGGTTGAGTCATGATCTGAAGACTGTTTTCAGCCTTTAGGCTGTAAATTGTTCAAGTTTCTTCTGTGTAGCATTGAACTAATCTCTAAATAAAAATTAAAGAATTAGTTTCGAACACATAAGAGTGGATCTCCTATGTTTAATAAGTCAGGAAAAAAACCTACAATAATGAATCATTATGTATCTTTGAACTATTGAAAATTATTTTTTGAAAATTGAAATTAAATCTTAAGAGCTTCAGCAGGTCTTTTTCAGCCTGTAAATTCTAGCATTGATTTCCCAGAGTGACTTGTAAGACAGAGATTCTCAAATAATAACATGCGCCTGGAGAATCTTCTGATACATTAGACCTGAAGGAGGACCTGAAATTCTGCATTTTAACAAGTTCTCAAGAAATGCTGATGGTCCACAGATCACACTTTGATTAGCAAAGCTCAGTGACTCCGATGAACCCTCTTTATTTATGAAGATACAGCTGGGAATGGCTAGGTATGTGTTGCAACAGGAAAAGCAATGCCTCTGTATCAAATGACAGTAGTTCAAGTTTAAGTCCTGCCCCTTCCTAGCTATGCAGTCTTGAACAGATTCATGCAATGATTTTGAGGTTTGGTTTTCTTATCTATTAATTGTGTATTACCTGCCTTACCTAGATCAAAATACAGTAGAATTTCTTCTAACTTGAAAGTTAGGGCCTAAGTAAATGTTTGAGGCAAAAATATATGTACATGTATATGTATGTGTATATGTGTATGTATATGCTTGGAAGTACATTAAAATCTCCCATTAAGCACATGATACCAATAAATTCAACAAGGCTGGTAGAGACTTTGCATACTCATCTATACAGTGATCTCTTCCTGGACAGTTGACATAATGGTTTGTTGGAATGTCTTTGAGCCCCACTAAGGTTCAAATTCCCTCCTGTCACTGAGAAAGGGTGGAGAGTACAGTAATTATCCAAATCCCCCAAGGATTGCCCACTGATCCTCAAAGACATAGAATAATTTCAAATTAACTTTCAAATACATTCGTGTAAACTGTGTATCCTTTTTCAGAAAGAATAATCCACAACATTCACTTATAAACAGAGACTTAAATTCCAACAGATGTTTCCCTTGTTTAAAAGGTTCTTGAATTCATTGACAGATCTTTGCCTAAATTGATGAATTAACTTGTTCAGGCCAGATTTCATAAATCTTCTAATAATTCTTTCTTTTACACATATTGACTTGATTTTTGAGATCTACAACATGTGGTTTAAACGTTTTAACCTTTACTGCTTTAATCAACTAACATTTATTTCAGGGTTGGATGATGACCAACCACTGAAAGATACAGTTAACTAAGAAATAAAGTCCAATTTGTCAGTTCAATAAACCTGGATACCTAAATATTAAGTAGAAATAAGTTTGTGTCACTGTACTTTAAAATGTTTGGCAGCTTTAATGTAACTCTTTATCTTCCAGGGCTATGTTGAAGATAAATTTCTGGGTTATGCTCCAAAGTTTGGACATGTATTATAGTTGCCATGCTTAGATGTGACTGATTTAGTTTGGCTGTACTCAAGCCAGCTTTTAACCACACAATCAGATTTATTCATGGTGTATTAAGCTTTTTTTTTTCCATTAATACTTGAAGGCTGAATACCAGTTTAGCATGCTTCAAATCAGGCTTTAATACAAAATTGAGCTGAGCTTTTTAATATTATTTTTTTAACTCATGACACTAAATTTCTAATGAACATTGCTTACCATAAACAAATTTAAGCTCAAATTTGGTCTAAATTTTTCAAAGCGTATACATAAAGCTTTTTAAGATTGCAGAAAACTTGGTTCTAGAGGCCAGCTAATCTGATTTCATAGTCTTGTGGTTAATTGTAACAGGATCAGAAGAGAAATTCAGGAAATCACTTATTAGTTCTAACTAACGTGGGTTAAGTAGGACATTTTCCTTTTTGATATGAATACTGTCACAGTCTAGGATTCCAATTAGATTATTAACATGAAACTGGTCATAATTTCAAGATAAAATGCCTTCTGTGCATTGTAAAGACCATTTGAGTATGACCCTGTCTTAGATTGGTTAAGTATAAGATAGAGGATAAAACACTCTTAGACTAGCAGCTTGTGTGCACATCTGAATTTCCTAAATGCCTAGTAAAATCACAAATGGAGCCAAAGGTGCCAAAATCATCCAATGGGGAAAGGACAATCTTTTCAACAAAAAGTAATATGAAATCTGGATATGCACTTGCGAAAGAATGAAGTTGGAATTCAAATTTACACCATATATAAAAATTAATTCAAAATGGATAAAAGACCTAAATGTAAGAGCTAAAGCATAAAAGTCTTAGAAGAAAACATAGGGAGACACTACTGTGTCTCCCTATGCAATGGGAGACAATGCAAATTAATTCGTTCCTTTTGGAAAGACATCTGGAGAACACTGAGAGAACTAAAAATAGACCTGCCATTTGATCCTATCCTGCAATTCCTTTATTAGGTATATATCCATAAGACAAAAAATTGAACTACAACAAGATATTTGTATCAGAATGTTTATTGTAGCCCAATTCATAATTGCTAGGTCATGGAAGAAGCCCAAATGCCCATCGACCCACGAATGGATCAATAAATTGTGGTACATGCACACCATGGAATACTATGCAGCCCTAAAGAAAGATGGAGACTTTACCTCCTTCATGTTCATATGGATGGAATTATAAAATGTTCTTCTTAGCAAAGTATCTCAAGAATGGAAGAAAAAGTATCCAATGTACACAGCCCTACTTTGAAACTAATTCATAGC
>NW_003852401.1:44695627-44741243 GCF_000181295.1 Otolemur garnettii
TTTTTGCAGTTTTTGGCCAGAGCTGGGTTTGAACCTGCCACCTCCAGAATATGGGACCAGTGCCCTACTCCTTTGAGCCACAGGTGCTGCCCCAAAGCCCCGATTTTTGGAAAGAATGCACAACAAGCTAGGGAACACCGGAAAACAGGAAGGGAATATACGGTTTTCAGCTGCCATGTGGCTATTTCACCAGGATATGTGTTTTATATTATTTTTGTTAATTTTATAATGTTAAACTTTAATAATAAGAAATAATTGTTGAGAACTGATTATTGAGAACTGCTTATCAAAGTTTGCATTGTTGTCAGGCCCTGCCCCCCCAATGGTGTCCCACTTTACCAATGTTAAAATCTGGTCACCTTAGTATATACTCAAAAGAATCGAAAGCAGAGACACTAAAAAATACTTCTACACCAATGGTGACAGCAGCACTATTCACAATACCCAAAAGGAAAAGCAACCTCATAGCCTTTATTAAAAGGATTTGTTCTGTAAAATTTGCATTCAGTCAAAAGGCTGCACTCCAGGATCTAGGAGATCACTTGTGGCCCCAAGGCCATAGTTCCCTTCCTCTGCTGGACTATTATTCAGCAGCCTTAAAAAAAGAATGAAATTTGGCTGGGTGTAGTGGCTCATGCCTGTAATCCTAGCACTCTAGGTGGCTGAGGCAGGTGGATTGCTTAAGCTCACAGGCTTGAGACCAGCCTGAGCAGGAGCAAGACCCTGTCTCTAAAAAATAGCCAGGCATTATGATGGGTGCCTATAGTCCCAGCTACTCACGAGGCTGAGGCGAGAGGATTGCTTGAGCCCAAGATTTTGAGGTTGCTGTGAGCTATGACACCATGGCACTCTACCAGGGGCAAGAAAGTGAGACTTTGTCTCAGAAAAAAAAAAAAAAAAAAAAGAAAGAAAGAATGAATGAAATTCAAATATTCAAATACATGTTTCAACATAAATGAGCCTCAAAAACATTATGGTAAGTGAAATAAGTCAGACACAAAAGGACAAATATTTTATTCCACTTATACAGAGTACATAGAACAAACAATTCCCAAGATATAAAGTAATATAGAGGTTAACAGATGGTTGAGGGTGGGGCAGGGGTGGATTGGGAAACTATTGTTCAATGAGTATAGAGTTTCTGTTTGGGATAATTAAAAAAAAAAAAGCTCTTGGGAATGGATAGCAGTGATGGTTGCACAATGTTGTGAATGTATGTAACATTACTGAATTGCACAGTCACAGGTGGTTTAAAGGGGAAATTTTATGTATATTTTACCATAATAAAACACAAATATACATGCACATATGTATGTGTACATGCACACACACACTATTGCTGGGCCCTATCCCCAGAGTTTCTGACTCTACAGGTCTGGGCTACAGCCAGACGATTTACATATCTAACAAGTTTCCAGGCAATACTCACGCTGCTGGGCTAGAAGCCATACTTTAAGGAATCTCTCCTTTAGAGAATGGTTCTATTCTCCCCAAAAGAGAAGGAATGAAAAGGGGAGTTTTTTTTTTTTTTTTAAGACCAAGGTCTTGCTCTATTGTCCAGGCTGGAGTGCAGTGACATCATCACAGCTAACTGCAACCTCAGACTCCCGTCTCAGCCTCCTGAGTAGCTGGGACTACAGGCACACACCACCATGCCTGGCTAGTTTTTTTCTTTTTTCATTTCCTTTTTTGTAGAGACAGGGGTCTTGCTATGTTGCCCAGGCTGGCCTCAAAATCCTGATGCAAGTGATCCTCTCACCTCTGTCACCCAAAGCAGTGGGATTACAGACACGAGCCTGACCCAAAAGAAGATTTTTTTTTGAGACAGAATCCTGCTTTGTCACCCTTGGTAGAGTATTGTGGCATCACAGTTCACGACAACCTCCAATTCATGGGCTTAAGGGATTCTCTTGCCTCAGCCTCCCAAGTAGCTAGGACTACAGGCACATGACACAATACCTGGCTATTCTTTTCTTAGAAATGGAGTCTCATTCTGGCTTAGGCTGGTCTCAAACTCCTAAGCTCAGTCAATCCAACTGTCTCAGCCTCCCAGAGTGCTAGGATTAAAGGAATGAGCCACCACGCCTGGCCTCCAAAAGAAGATTTAAAAGAAAGATTCCAAATTGTGAGCCAACTCTGATTGAAGGTAGTAGATACCTGAAACTCCTTGGGGAGGATTCTTTAGTTATGTCATCATGTCTAGGCTTGCAGGCATGTACACCGTGAGTACAGGAGGAGCAGTTGACAGTACAAACACCACATTTTTATCATCCACAGGGTCAGCTGGTCTTAATCTTGTTCTCACAGATAGTCACATTCTTACACTTGAATTAATTCACATCACATAATCATATGTCTTTGGTGCAAGGCCTAAGCAAAAGTTAAATTAATATGGCCCAGCCAGGGTGTTGGGGAAATGGGTCGGGGTGGGGGGGCGGGGATAAGGAATGAAGAGAGAAATCCTAAGTACTCAATTAAAAGCAGACCAAAGCTTGAGAACCAGGTTGAAGACTAAAGACTATGATGTGGAAAAGGGTGGGCAATGCAGTTCAGGGACCAGCCCCATCCCTGGCTCAGAGTCTCTTCAGTACGGCTTTTCTTAGGCAAACTTTACTGGAAGCCTGGGTTACATCTGGAATTCAAGAACTCTCCATTTTCAAATGCACATGTGGTCCACAGGCCACATTTTTGCCACCCAGCACTCTGGGCCACATTTAGAGGAGCCAGTGAACAAAATCAATCTGCTGAGTCAGTTTAAAATTCAACACTTTAGAAACTCTTATCCAAATAGGCATTTGTACATGTTGCCATAATAGGCATGTAAGTGGTCCCATTAATAATAAACTCCTTAGACACAAAAGGCATTTTTGTCACAAATTATGTTACAAGTTATAAATAGAGGATAAAGCAGCTGGGAATGTGAAGTCAGGAGTTGTAAGTTCTGTTGCTGGCTCAAGCACAGGCCTAAAAAACATGTTCATCTCGCAATTTGTTCAGTTTCTCAAGTTATCTATGAGGCCCTTAGTCAAAGGGTATATACATGTAAATAAGACCAAGTCTCTGTCTTGAAAGTTTTAAAAGGGCAAGATAAGTACATAAATCAATAAATGCAAGACAGGGTATTAAAGAAGTTACTTACAGAAGATTAAAGATGTTAGTTACAAAACGTAAGTAAAGTGTTAAATTCTCCATATTATATTGGCATACTCCTGGCATGTCCAGTTCCCAATACAAACTGGGCAATTGATAAATGGCTTTTTGAGTGACCATTATCTCTTCCCAGACCTAAATAACTAATGACCTAGTCTACAATTTATTCACTCTTAATTTGCATAATTAAGCCCAATATCTACTTCTGTGCCACAAAAATCCCATGTAGATGAAGCACATCAGTGGCCATGAAATACTGTCTAGACCTGAGCCCCTCAGATAGACAATGAGCAACTTTAGTACAATCTACAAGCTTAAAGAGGAATTTAAGTAGAAGCAGTTTCAAGAGAGCCATACATGCAAATATAGGAAAAGAGAAGTTAAAATCTGCATATCGTAGGGTCCGTAGAGTTAAAGGAAATGATTTACCTCTAAAACTCATATTTGTTTCTGCTAGAGAAGCAGGGACACATTCTTAAAAGGAGAAGACAGAAGTATGAAGAGCTGTATATGAATCAGGCAGCCAGCTTTCTCCTAGCCTCCGATTCATATCACATATCATATTTGGCACAGGAATTCATTTTTGCAGGCGTCCAAGACAGAATGCTCCTGATAAAGGGAATCCTTTCATTTGCATACTGGAAGGTAATTCCTACAGCTTAAGCTTCATGTGCTTGGAGCCCACGTTGCAAAGGAAAAGCTAAAGGAGTTGAGCTTTATGTCTCTTGGCAGTGGGAAAAAAATTTCAAGAGGCAACATCAGCGTTCTCAAAAGTTGTGAGGTTCTAAATGTACTTTAGCAACATTTTGAAAAAAGAAACACTCAAGACATTATTTTTGTCCTCCTAAAGAATACAATAAATATGTTATGGTTCTTAATCTTACTATGCGAAGGCTAATTTCACTAATTACATAAGCACATAGCGAAACTGATGCAGCAAAGAATAATGAATAGAGGGAAATGAACCCTTTTGGCAGAATATCGTGTTGACGTAATGTTGCAATACAGGATTTTATCATCTGCTTCACAGTTTTCATAATAATAAAGTTAGAATTCCTTTCATTATTCTGTACAATATATGTGTATTTACTGCATTAGTATTTGACACATACGTGAAAATCCAAATAATTAACATCAGGATATCACAGTTTGTAATATCATTTATTGGGTAATCATAAGGCATCCCTTTAACTACTGATCGCCAAATGTCCATACCTAAGAAAATTACCTAGTTTCTCCTAACTTCCATTTCTGTCTTATTTTGTGTTCTTCTAGTAGCAGACCCGGATACAAGAATTTGAGTGCAAGAAGTTTGTTTAGCGGTTCTCAAACTTCCTAATGCCACAATGCATTTTCGTTGTTACTAAGGGGCCGAGACCCACAGGTTGAGAACAGCTGGCAGAGATACAGGGAGTGGCATGCTGGAGGCAGTTTGTCCTGGCTGGGGAGAGCTGACTATGGTATTTCCTCCAGATTCCATGTTCAGAGATGTCCCATTGAGAGTCTGAAATAGGCCATGACAAAAGTATAAACACCACGGAAATCAGGAAACACTGTGCATTAGGGCTATTTCTGTTTTGCTGGTCGTTTTTCTTTGTGTTTTGAGTACCCATTGACTAGCACACCAGGTACAGGAAAAACCACAGAGGAGTGAGCAGTAAGACAGGGAAGAAAAGGCATCCAGTTAAAGGACATTGAGTCTACTGCTCCTAGAATTAAGCTGGAGATTACTTCTATGAAGAAACTCTGAGAAATGTTACAGGAGGTACTGCAAAGTTATACTGCCTGAGGGTAGAGGCAGCTGGGGTATTTATATACCAACTGCAATCAGTCATTTAAAAGGCTGCTGAGGTGGGGTAGTTGGTTCCCCTGGCCCTTCTGCCTCCAGTGAGTGGGGAGGAGTGGCCTTGCCCATCCTCCACAAAGAGGTGCAGCTCCCAGCAGCTGTCTACTGGCACGTCAGCACAAAAGTGATATGGGCCCAGCAGTGGGGTGGGACACCAAAACTACAATGTTTTGCCCATTAATAAAAGAAATCTGCCATCTCATCTTATATTAATTTAATGGAAATATTGTAATGTAGGAAATAGATATAATTGTGTTGTTTTATAGAAAGTATTTGGTATTACTAAGAGAAAGTCAAGACGTTTGTGGTATTTCACCATCCTAAAATGACAATGAATAACCATAAACCATCTATCTAGAAAATAGAGGAATAAAAGAACAAAGACTTCTTGCAAAGAAAACCTAATTAGTTTTTTTTATAAATGGAATGTCACCACTGGGGACCAACAGTCTGTGAAGCTAAAGTTGACACCCACATAAAAAACTTTCTGGGGCTCAGGCAAAGATGCCCACTTAAAATGACCTTCTCCTCTGGACCATTCTGACCCTGGCATTTCCCCCACTGCACTGGGTGTGGAGCATGGAAGGCCCCAAGTGATAATTAAATATGTCATTTTGAAATAATACACAAACCTACGTACTTCACTGATATCCTAGTGATGATGGTTTGTCAGAATGCTGGTTGCCAAGGAAATGGGCAACAAAAGGAAGTTTGTTTGGTAGAAGAAAATTGGGAACATTTCGGAGCCTGCAACCCTGGGTGAGGAAGACTGGGAGAAATAGAGGCCACCCAATTCAGCAGGGACAGGTGATGTTCTGCCTTATAGACCATAGCAAGAATTTAATTTGGATTTTATTTTCTAATTGTGACATGATCTGACTTACACCCTAAAAGGATCAATTTGACTACTATTGGGAAAACCTACTGGAGCCAGTAGACCACCAGTGAAGTGTTGCAGGAAGCCAGGTAGGGGTTCCAGCAGCAGAGCCTGGGGGACAGGCTAGGGAGCAGACCATGCTGGGAAAGTAGGTAGACAGGGGTGCTGAAGGACACTACAGGGGGTGTGAAAAGAAAAGTAAAAGTAAGAACAATGTCTACGACTTTGACAAAGCCACTGGGTAAAATTTGGCTAATATTTGTTGAAATGGGAAGACTAGGATGGGAGGAAGAATAAGTTCAGAGTGGCAGGAAAAGAGTTCTGTCTTTAACATGAGGATTAGTTATTTTGTTGGAGATGTCCGGCAGGCAGTAAGGAGTGGACCCACACTGTCCTTTAAAGGGCTCAAGAGCCTTGCCTCAGTCTAGGACATTGGCTCTCAACCTTCCTAATGGCGCCGCCCTTCAATACAGTTCCTCTAGGTCACAACCCACAGGTTGAGAATAGCTGGTCTAGGGTCTCAGAGTTTGGTACTTCAGAATACACAAGAGATAACTTCACCTAGAACTCACAGGACAAGTTTTTTGTTGTTGTTTTTGTTTCTTTTTTTTTTAGAGACAGAGTCTTACTATGTTGCCCTGGGTAGAGTGCTATGGCATCATAGCTCACAGCTATGGCTCCTGGGCAACCTCCAACTTCTGGGCTCAAGCCATTCTCCTGCCTCAGCCTCCCAAGCAGCTGGGACCACAGGCACCCGCCACAACACCTGGCTATTTTTTATTTTTATTTATTTATTTAATTTTAGAGACAGAGTCTTACTTTGTTGCCCTCAGTAGAGTGCTGTAGCATCACAGCTCACAGCAAACTCTAACTCTTGGGCTTAAGCAATTCTCTTGCCTCAGCTTCCCAAATAGCTGGGACTATAGGCGCCCACCACAACACCCAGCTTTTTTTTTTGTTGCAGTTTGGCCAGGGCCGGGTTCAAACCTGCCACCCTCCATATATGGGCTAGTGCCCTACCACCTGAGCTACAGGCGCTTTAGCTGGCCTGGGCCCATTCAAACCCACCAACCTCAGTGTATGTGGCCAGCCCCCTACCCCCTGAGCTACAGCACCACCCAGGACAATTTTTTTTTTCAGGTTTTGGCTGGGGCTGGGTTTGAACTTGCCACCTCCAGCATATGGGGCCAGTGCCCTACTCCTTTGAGCCAAAGGCAACACCTAGACAAATATTTTTAATTGCTCACTGTTATGGGCTGAATTGTGTCCTCCCCCAAATTCATACACTGAAGTCCTAATCCCCAGTCCCTCAGAATGTGACTGAACTTGGAGAATCAGCCTTAAACAGATAATTAAGTTAAAATGAAATCATTACAGTGGGCCCTACTCCAATATAACTGGTGTCTTTCTAAGAAGAAGAGATTAGGACACAAACACACAGAGAGTTAAAACCATGTGAAGACAAAGGGAGAAGATTCCATCTAAGTACCAGGGAGAGAGGCTTCAAAAGAAGCCAACCTTGCTGATACCTGAGCTCAGAGTCCTGCCTTCAGAAATGGGAGAACATACATTTCTGTTGTTAAACCACTCAGTCTGTGGTACCATGTTATGGCAGTCTTAACAAATTAATATGCTCACTTTGGCAGTTGAAAAGAAAATCTGTATTTTTTACAATCTGATATCTGTCTTCCAGCAAAATAATAGTCTGTTGGAATTGAACTCTCTTTCCCCTCAAAATGAACACACAAAATTGACCTCATTGGAATTATGTACATTTTCTATCTGAATGCTAGAGCCTCTGCACTAATAATAATTTCTGCTTTTTATATTGAGCACTTTTGGCAAAAACTCTTCTTCAACATTCATTATTTCTCTTGGCAACTGCTGGATTTAATTATTAAAAACCATGACTTTGGCATGTTGCATCATTATATGAATTTAACAGGAAGAAGAGAGAGGATGCTCTCCTATTTTATACCACTTAAGATTAGAACCTGATTTGTGTTATTCTGATCTGCACTGCTTCTATTAGTGGTATAGCCACACAGGCTTTGACAGAGTATAATCATATTCTGGAATTTTCTGGGTTCATACAGTTTAAGCTATGGCATCAGATTAATAAATACTAATGAATAACTTCAGCCACCTTCTCAGTAAGAAAAAGCCAAGTATAGAAAGGTATGTAGGTAACTGGTTGTCACTAAATAAAGTCTGCTTAAGCCTCATAAAAAATATTCCATGGAGAGACACTCACAGCTTGTTGAGAATTCTTTCTTTTTTTTTTTCTAGACAGAGTCTCACTTTGATGCCCTCAATAGAGTGCCTTGATCTCATAGCTCACAGAAACCTCAAACTCTTGGGTTCAATTGATCCTCTTGCCTCCACTTCCCAAGTAACTGAGACTATAGGCACTGGCCACAATGCACAATGCCTGGCTATTTTTTAGAGACAGGGTCTCACTCTTGTTCAGGCTGGTCTCAAACTGTGAGCTCAAGGAATGCACCCACCTCAGCCTCCCAAAGTGCTAGGATTACAGGAGTGAGCCACCATGCCCAGTCTTGGTGTTGAGAAGTCTTACCTGGAGTGGGATGCTGATTGCAGGAGATGAAGAGTAGGTCTTCTTACAATATGAAGAACTAACTACTGATGAGTCCATTCTGGAGGAGTGATATTTGTTCTTTCTTTTTTAAATTTCAGGTTACTATGAGGGTATAGACAATTAGGTCACATTGTTTGAGTTTGTTAGGTAGAGTCCAAGTTGTAGCTGTTCCCCTCACCCAGGTGTGCCAGATACCTTGACATTGTGCCTGTTAGGTGAGAGCCCACCAGTCCTCACCCCCCAGCTTGAGTTTAATTGTGTTTTTCTCTTGTGTGAGTATATATTTGTTCATCTACTGCCTTCATATTAGAATTGAGTACACTGGATACTTGCTTTTTCATTCTTGCAATACTTTATTAAATAGAATGTTCTCCAGCTCCATCCAGGTTAATACGAAAGATGTAAAGTCTCACAAAAAATGACTCACAATGGATAAAAGATTTAAATCTAAGACATGAAATGATAAAAAATCCGAGATGAAAGTGTGGGGAAAACTCTTGATGATATCAGCCTGGGGAATGATTTTATGAAGAAGACTGCATTGGCAATCACAACAAAAATAAATAAATAGGACTTAATTAAGCAAAAAAGCTTGACTAAAAAACACAATAGTTAAAGCAAACAGACAACCTTCAGAAAAGGAAAAGATATTTGCATATTACAAATCTGACAAAGCGTTGATAACCAAAATCTACAGAGAACTCAAATTAATCAACAGGAAAAGAGCAAGCAACCTCATTTATCACTGGGCAAGTGATATGAGTGGACCCTTCTCGGAAGAAGACAGACAAGTGGCCAAGAAACAGAGGAAAAAATGCTCATCATCCTAATTATCAGAGAAATGCAAATCAAAACCATCTGAGGACATCACATCACCTAACCCCAGTGAGAATAGCCCACATCACAAAGTCCCAAAGCTGCAGATATTGGCATAGATGTGGAGAAAAGGGAACACTTTACGTTGTGTGTGGGATTGCAAACTAACATAGTCTCTTTGGAAAGAAATACGGAGAATCCTCAAAGAACTAAAAGTAGACCTTCCATTTGATCCCACAATCCCAATACCAGGTATCTACCCAAAAGGAAAAAAAATCATTTTACTATAAGGACATTTGTACTAGAATGTTTATTGCAGCTCAGTTCACAATTGCCAAGGTGTGGAATCAACCTACTTGCTCTTTCATTATGGTAAATTGCCATTAAAGATTCAGGTCCTTAGCAGGAGGCTGGATGTGGTAGCTCACACCTGTAATCCTAACACTTTAGGAGGCTGAGGGGGGATTATCACATGAGGCCAGCTTGGCAATATAGTGAGACACTATCTCTACAGATAAAATAAAATAACATTAGCCAAGTGTGGTGGCACACACCTGTAGTCCCAGCTACTAGAGAGGCTGAGGCAGGAGGATCACTTGAGCCCAGGAGTTCAAGGTTGCCATGAGTTATGATGATGCTGAGAGGCCTTGTCTAGAAAGAAAGAAAGAAAGAAAGAAAGAAAGAAAGAAAGAAAGAAAGAAAGAAAGAAAGAAAGAGGGAGAGAGAGGGAGAAGGAGAGTGAGAAAGGGGAGAAGGGAGGGGAGGAGAAGGGAAGGGAAGGGAAGGGAAGGGAAGGGAAGGGACAGGTCCATAACAGGATGCAGACAGCTAGGAGGCATAAAGATCTTCAACTGAGTGCCATTTTCTAAGTTGTTATTAATAACCATTTGTATTATACTGAGGATAGGTAGAGGAGAGAGCTACCAGTTTCCAACTGTGAAGCACTGAGAATCTCACTCTGTAAGATTGTGTCCCCAAATCTTCATCCATTGGCAGCCCATGTGGCTGTCTCTCTCTGAGATTGAATTTACTTCTTTAGAAAGACTTGTTTATTTTCAAAAGTGGGTGCATTTCTGTTCTTTTTTCAGAGTTTTAATTAAGATACCAACTTGCTTACTTTGCCAGACTGTTCCAGCAGAATCTATTAAATCAAGAGACCGGGTTGTCAGGCATGGTGTACTCACAGCTGTTTAACTACTAAACTATCCATTAAGGTGCCCGGCAATGAAGCTGCTCCCATGAAATAGCTGAATCAAAAGTTCATGAATTCTTTGGTCCACCAAATAAGTTTTATGAACTTGATGACACTGTCTTTTTGTTTTAGTTTTATTAACCTTCATATTTATTCTCCATATATGAATAGTGAGACTTAGGAACCTCCAGTGCTCAGGGGTATTTTAAGTAGGAATTAATGATTCTTCAGCCCTGTCTATTGGCTCATTATAAATAATCCCCAAATCTGATCTCTTCATGAGAGATGACAGTGGGAGTCTCTATGTACTTCTGTGTCAACGAACAGTATGATTTTGTGATTATACATGAATTTGGACAAGCGTTTTCTTCTCTGACCCTTCCTCTTCTGATTCCTAATGAGAGCTAGTTTTTCAAATTAGATTATTTATCGGTACAATATTAGCAGAACCATTGCTTAGACTAGTAAAATTAGGTTTAAAAGATTGTTTGCCCAAAATGTAAATAATGTTTCAACATGATATTCCTGCAGCTGGTGCCTTAATTCCAAGAAGGTGCAGTAATGAAAAGTAGTTAACTCATTTCAAATTCTTATTTAAAAATATGTTACAGATGATTTTATAAAAATCAGCTAGGTAGGTGGTGCCTGTGGCTCAAAAGAGTAGGGCGCCGGCCCCATATGCCAGAGGTGGCGGGTTCAAACCCAGCCCTGGCCAAAAACTGCAAAAAAAAAAAAAAAAAAAAATCAGCTAGGTAGTAGGTAGTTGCTATCCAGGCAAGAGGTAAGATTAGATTTTTTTTCTATGAAAACCATTAGCATTTTATCATTTTTATCTTTAGACCAGTGGTTCTCAACCTTCCTAATGCTGTGGCCCTTTAATACAGTTCCTGTGGGTCGTGACTGTATTAAACAGGTTGGTTTTAGACTGTTTTAGACTTAACTGGAGGAGCAAGGTAAGAAAAGTACATGTCTCCAGGGGTGTTAAAAAAAGAGTAAACATTTTTCTTTATTGGAGAATAGCCAATAGTTTTATTTTCCTAGAAAATCTAAGGCTTAAGGAATCAAAATTGATAGGATGTGTTCAATAAAATATCAGAAAAATATTTGGCTAGGAAACTCAATGGGTATGTTAATTTTACTAAAAATTATGAAGTATGTAGACTTTGTCTTTAATGTGTCCTCACTCCCCTTGCTCCCCTCTCATTATATCAGAAATGCCAACACCTCCAGGGCTTTCCTAATTAGCACATAAAGGTCACAAAATGGATTTCTATTGGTGAAAGTAGTGGCCTGTTGACTGTCATGATAAATGCCATAAATGAGCTCTAACTGTTGAATTTAAAGGTATTCGAGATGCCTGGATTAGCTAAAATTTTTTGTAAGGGTCCTAAGAATCTAGTCCAGTTCTGTTTTCTCAGGGCCAGTCTATAGTACTGGGTCAATAATATCAATTCTTTTGAACGAGTAAATGGATGACTATTGGCAAGCCCATTTCTGTGAGGAAACTAGATGATCTTTCATCTGGAGGAAAAAAGAAAATTAACTCAGGTTGTATAAATTTTCTAACAAAATGTCAACCTAACGATCCATGCATGCAGTATCTAAGACATAGGAAACTTTCCATTCCCACAGCTACACAGATTCCTCACTCTCTGGCAATTTGGCACTGAGGGGAACAAGAGTTGGCAGCTCTGCTGCCTCTGCCTAAACCTGTTCTAAAGCATTCCTGTGTGTAGAAACATATCCTGTTAGATATGCTACATGCTTCACTTTTCCAGGTCTCCAAAGCCCTACCTATATTAGACAACACACTCTCCTAGAGATGCTTGTGTTGTTCCTTGGCCATATTTGGCATTGCTCAGGCAGGGGGGCAGAGTATGAGCTCTCTAAGAATAACCCACATAAATATGTTTCTGATTTTTTGTTGTCATTGTTGTTGCTATTAAAGATATTACCTATGACGTTGCTCAGATACCCTCTGCATCGGGATCTTTGTGACAAATTCAACCTTGAGGTATAGTTCCAGGAAAGTGGTTCTCTTCCAATGAGTTAGAACTCTTCCTTTTAGCAAATGATAACATCCATATAAGATTTGTTTTCCTTTTTATCTTGGCTGCCAGGAAGATTCTTCAACTTTAGCCAAGGCATAACCACAGACCCATAAAAGCACATGTCTCTTCTGTTTACCTAATATAGAGTCGATTAACTATTTAGCAATTATTTAGTTAAAGCTGTCCATTTCAAAATCTAGATCATTTAATTTGAATTTACAAATTTTACACTTGATCTTAGCTAAAAGGCTGAGAAGTGATTTTACAAATTTTAACTTGTAATAAGTCAAAATATTTAAGGTGGTTAAGTATGTAGACAACCTAAGAAAACCTTAGTTGGCATGGCAAACAGAGATAATAACTTTTATGTAAATGATATCTGATCTTGAATCAGAGTAAGATCAAGCTTTAGATTTGAAAAGTAAAATCTTAATTTGTGTCTGAAAGTGAAGCTCATTTTGATTTTTGCAATTTTATATCAATTATATGGATGAACCTCTCTGAATATTATTTTAACTGCCACTACTATACCCTTTACATGGATTAGTCACTTTTATTTATTTATTTATTATTTTTTTCAGTTTTTGGCTGGGGCCAGCTTTGAACCTGCTACCTCCGGTATATGGGGCTGGTGCCCTACTCCTTGAATCATAGGTGCCTCCCAGATTAGTGCCTTTTAATATTATTTTTAGTATTGAGAAATTTAATATTTCATAATAAATAAATGTGATCAATAGTCTTTCCTTAATTGCAAAAATTGCTGGTTGCCCTGGGAAATGGAAAATTGCTATCATATCCATGTCAACATATATTTCTGTCATATATTTATGTTATATGTAGGAAAATAGGGATGTCCCACCCACCCCCCAAACCTACCCATAAAATTTTGTTGAAAAAATTCTTAAGTGCCTATAATATTAAGCAACAATCATTGAAACCTCATGAAGAACAAGTTCCTTTGGATTAACCAAATGTCTCTGTGGGTTCCGGTTGTCTGAAGGATGCTCGTTTGGGGAAACATTGCAACCCTGGTGGCTCATCCGCTTACTTGCTTTCAGTTCCATTACCCACTCTTTCCCTCCTTTACTATTTCTCTGGAGGCTGATCCTCATAAACTTCATTTCCCAAAAGCTCCTTTACCAAGCAGTTTCCTATTAGGTTAGACCAAAGAGGCGCTGGTTAGAGATTGGAGGGTAGGAAGGATAAGGAAGCCAGGATGTTCCTCCTCCATCCTCTGCTCTGACTGTGCTTCCTCTGGGCTCCGGCTGACACTGGTTCCCCCTCCATGAAAAGGCTGGTAGCACCGCTTCCTCCTATGCCCTTCCAGCCTTAGTGTCAATGGCAGTTTCCCATTGACTGCCACCATCTGGCTTTTCCTTGCTGTCTTCTTTGCCCTTTTAGGTTTCTCAACGCCTTTGTCACTCGTGTTTTATTCAGTCTGTTGAACCTTTGTTATCAACATGACTCCAGCGAGACCCCTTGGCATGACTTTCATTTTCCTGACTGGGCTCTGGATTATAGGGGTCCAGTCCCCCACCTAAACTGGGTTCACAGGAGAACTCAGCCAAATCTAAGTGTGAAGGGTCTGTTGTTATGAAGACTCAAGGAGCTTTTCAGAAAACAGCCCCAGAAAAGAAAGAAGGGTCAGCACCAGCGAGGAAGGGTTTCAATCAGCGCAACCTAAAACTAGAGCTTTATCAGAAGGTGCAATCCCAGACAGCAAGAGTGAAGGAAAAGGAGGAAAGAAAAGTAAGACAAGGAAAACGGAATAAAATAAAAGATGGAGATGACAACACCTTTACAAAAAGATGCAATCTAGGTGTGTATAATCTTGTCTTTCAGGTCTTCTAGATAGCAACTACTGTACCTTTGAGGGTTTTTTGGGTTTTTTTGTTTGTTTTTGTTTTTATTAAATCAGAAAGAGGTAGATCATGTATACATGAATGCATTTAGGGGGTACAATGTGCTGATTTCATATATAATTTGGAATGCTTACATGATACTAGTTAATATATCACTCACTTTATTTACTTAATTACTGTATTAAGACATTTATAGTCTGTGCTTAATAGATCTGACATGTACCCTTGCAATATGCACCATAGGTTTGATTCCACCATTCACCCTCCCTCCATCTGACCTCCCTCTGCCCCTCCCATTCTCCCCTCCTCCTTCATCCTGGACCATAGTTGTGATCTAGTCTTCATATGAAAGTGTGAGTGATTGTGAATTGGTTTCATAATAGTACTGAGTACATTGAATACTTTTTCCTCCATTCTTGAGATACTTTACTAAGTAGAATATGTTCCAGCTCCATCCATGTAAACATAAAAGAGGTAAGGTCTCCATCTTTTTTCACTGCTGCATAATATTCCATGGTATACATATACCATAAGTTATTAATCCATTCATGGGTTGATGGGTACTTGGGCTTCTTCCATGACTTGGCTATTATGAACTGAGCTGCAATGAACAACCTGGTGCAAATATCTTTGTTATAAAGTGATTTTTGGTCTTTGGATATATACCTAGTAGAATTGCAGGATCAAATGGCAGGTCTACCTTTAGATCCATGAGTATTTCTTTCCAAAAGGGATGTATTAGCTTACATTTCCACCAACAGTGCAAAAGTGTTCCCTTTTCTCCACATCCATGCCAATATCTGTAGTTTTGGGATTTTATTAAGTGAGCCACTCTCACTGGAGTGAGATGATATCTCAAACAGGTTTTGATTTGCATTTCTCTGATGATTAAAGACGATGAGCATTTTTTCATGTGTCTGTAGGCTGTGCACCTTTCTTCTTTAGAGAAGCTTCTGTTCAATTCCCTTGCTCACAATGAAATGGGATTACTTATTCTTTTCTTAATAAGTTTGAGTTCTCTGTGGATTCTGGTTATCAAACCTTTGTCAGAAACATAACCTGAAAATATCTTCTCCCATTCTGAGGGCTGTCTGCTTGCTTCAGCCTCCTGAGTAGCTGGGACTACAGGCATGCACCATCAGAAATTAGATTTTTAACTGACAAGCAAATTAGGCAAAAAAAACAACAACCAAAAAAAACCCCCATATATCCAGTGTCAACCAGAAGAAATGTTAATTTAAATTTCAACACATCAAATCCATGTTCCCTTTCTTTTATCCCTTTGTACTGTGCTTTCTTCATTATCCAGCCTCATCTTCATTTTAGCCTTATTAGTCAAAGACACTAAAGCAATGGTGCATTTTCATTACATTTTCCCATGATCCTCAGCTCTTTGAAAAAAAGTAGAAAGAATTTTTACATGGGGATCAATTTTCTTAGGGATGTCATGATCAGGAAGGAGATGGAAACTCAGAATAATTGATTGAATTTACTCCAAATAACAGCAAATGCAATCTGGCAGCAGATGCAGACTGCTTTTCTGGAGTATTTCGTGACCTATTCTAGTCCAGCCCAAGGGCTGGAGCACTTAGACAGAAAACAAAGTGTTGAGTGATAGAGACACTGAAATAACACTGGAAATGTCACAGGATGTGCATCAGCAGACTGACCAGAGTCCTTGCAAGGGGAGGGAGATGTATGGCTGGGTAGCCCAGGGTAAGACCCTTCCAAAGAGGCAGAGAAGGCCACTCATTAGCCTTCTAAAAGGGCATAGGCTTTTGCCTAAAGAACTGTGGCTCTACTGACCACAGCTTTTTCCCTGGTCTTCCCACACAAAGCACTCTGATTCTCCTTTAGGTAAACATTGAGGTGCAACTGGTAAAAGCTGAGGCTGGGGCTAACAAATGGTTGGCCTGCCCCAGGCTCTGCCCATTTTCACTTCAGTCCTGGCACTCCTAGAAAGCTCTGGGTCAGGCTCGCCTGGATTCTCCCCTAGCTGGTGGCAATGGTCATCAGCCTGCCTTCTCTGATTCTCCTTCCGCAGGTTCCCGTGCTCACAGCTCTGCTCATCCCACATGCATGTTCCAAAGTCTTCAGCGGTTTCTCCTCCACAGCTCAGTGAGGCCTAACACCTCAGCTCGGAGTTCCAGTGTGTCCAGCACCTGCCTGTGGCCACTGGAACCTTGTTTTCTATTTACTCTCCTTTGGGATTCCTGGTCTGATCACCCCAAAATACCTGCTGCTTTGTCCCACACCAGCTTGCAGCAGCTTTTTATGCTTCTGATCACAAAATTCCTTCTTGCTCCCACTTCTTCACATCCAAACCCATTCCAACCTTCAGTGCCCAGCTCAGCACCACCTCCTCTATGGAGTCTTCCATAAGATACTATATCCAATAGGCATTTTATCTATATACCACTTCTGTAGAATATGGCGCTTGTATAGCTTGTATTATAGCTAATTAATACGTATCTTGTCTCCCAGCCTGATAATTCTTGAAAGATACCCCAGGCACTGTGGCTGACATCTTTGAACCTCTCCAGCTCATGGTTAACAAGTCATCTTGCATTTGACTATTGGAAGAATTTTGGCATTTTGAAAATATTTAAGAGGAAAGGACTATGTGTAATTTCCCTCTCGCACCACCAAAATAAGTTCATCATAACAGATAATGATATCACACACCTTAATAATATGCTAACACGATTTTAAAAGCAAACGTAATCCAGATGTAATCAGAGGATACAGACTGCCTGATGGATCAATGAAAAAATTATCTTCATATATTTAAAATGTATCATTCTTGTTCAGGTCTACACTGTGTGCACAAAAGGTGTAGGGGAGAAATTAAATATGTCCAAGAAAGAACTACCAACTTGATCGGAATGTTAGCGTTAAAATAACAACTGAATGTCTTTATCAAAAGGAATATGGTCTGTCTTCCATCTTGACTTGGGGCAAACAGAAGTGTAAAATCTGATCTGTAGACATATGACTGACTATTACATAAAACAAAGTAACAAGTCCCCAGTGAACAGAGAAAACTAAGGGTACGGTACTTCACATTAGTGGAGGAAATTTAGTAGCCATCTGTTGTCTTAGCCTTGCCCATTCACTCGCTGTACACATGTTTATTGAACTCCTATTAATGGCCAATCACTTCTCTAAGCACTGGGGACGTAACAGTGAACAAAGTCCCTCCTTTTGTTGTTCTTGCATTCACAGAAGAGATACAGACAATGCCAGCAAACACGTAAGCGAAGGGGTTAACTTCAGGTGGTACAGTGTTAGGAAGAAAACAAAATAAGTGTAGAACACAAATGTCTTAACGCTGTAATTGGGTAAATGAGGTGAAGGCTATGTTGATTAGTAGGATGTAAGCACTCCAATTTGTACAAATAATCAACACATTGAATCCCATAATGGCATAGATGTACTGATGATCTATGTACAGATGACTTAATAAAAAAAATCACTAGAAAAATATTAAAGAAAACAACATAAAATCAGGCGATATGATGGTGAGATGGGATGGGGGATACTCGAGCTACGTGATCAGGAAACCCTCTACAAGGAAGTGGCTTTTATCCTGAGACTTGAATGACAAGGAATAAGCCATGAGAAGCTCTGGTGTAAACATGCTCTGAGCAGAGAGAACCGCAGGGCTTCTCAGCATCAGCACTGTGAGGATTTTGGACTGGATAATTCTTGCTTTTGGGTGACCACCTTGTGCTTAGCTGCATTCCTGGGCACCCACCATGAGATACCAGTGGCACTTCTCTCACCCCACCCCTAGTTCTGCCAGCCAAATTGTCTCCTCTGTCAAATGTCCCTCTGGGACAAAATTTCCCTGGCTGAGAAGGATCGAACACAGTCAAGATCAAACGTGGTGTATTCCAGGAACCAGAGCAAGGTCAGGAGGTGTTATGTTAAGCCTTGCTTCCCATAAATGACAAAATAATTTGCTATAATAATCATGTAGCAATCCATAGCCATCATTATTTTTATATATTCTTAAGTTGTGAAATAACAATTAAAAAGAAGACATTTTAATTTTACATTTTGAACACAACTTAGAATTTCCAGTAACCACGCAGAAAATAGAACTGCAGTAAGTCAGCTTCTGTTTTCCATCTTACCAGCATTATGGTATCATCAGATTGGACACGCACTGTTCCCAAAGAGAGCTTAGATGATCTCGAACTGTTCCACGGTCACTCTTGAAACCAGTCTGTGTAGCTGATCCCCAAATTAACATCTACATAAAATACAATGTTTATCAAAGGATAATAAAAACATGCTCTGCCTTTGGCAGAATGAGGATATGCACTGTGGGAAGCCATGATAAAGGCTTGGGCTTTTATTTCTTTTCGTTTTATTTTAGATGCAGTAGAAAGATGATAGAGGGTAAGAAGCAGGGGAAGAACACAACCTGAATTGTGTTTTCTAATCAAATCCTTCTGGCAAGAGTGGAAGCAGGAAGCCTAGAGGGAGATTAACCTATGAATCCCAGGGGGTCACCGTGGTGGCTGGAACAGAGGTGAACTCAGCAATGGGGCAATGTGAGTACAGTCCAGATGTGTTCTGAC
This sequence comes from Otolemur garnettii, assembly GCF_000181295.1. Taxonomy (NCBI): domain Eukaryota; kingdom Metazoa; phylum Chordata; class Mammalia; order Primates; family Galagidae; genus Otolemur; species Otolemur garnettii. Next base: position 44,714,610 of record NW_003852401.1, read on the forward strand.
GGAATCATGCATAGGAACAGTGTAAACCAGGAGTCCAGGGTAGAGCTCCATGTGGAGGCTTTCAATGGGGAGCCACTGGCATGGAAGCTGTACGTAACGGCTCAAACATCCCGGGAGAGTGCAGCTGAAGAAGGAAGGCAACCTGCACTGTTTAGGAGTCGTGCAGAAAGAGGGGAGGTAGCACTGGACAAGACAGAGTGGGGGCTGGCAGGATGGGTTGGGGGCCAGGTGTATGGGAAGGAGGGAGTGGTTACAAGCCCAGTCTGATGAGAAGCCAAGAACAGTGAGGACAGACTTGGGACCTGCTTTTGCATTCTGGAGCTCATCTGAGGTCTTTGGTGATCACCTGTAGAATGATGGAAGAGTGTAATATTAAGAAGCAGAGGTTGTGACAGTAGAAAATTCTTTTGAGACATTGTGCAGTGAAGGGAAGCAAAGAACTAGGACAAGCTGGAGGAAGATGTGGAATATTTACTTTCCTTTCTTCTCGTAATATCAAGAACTTCTTTCAAGGAACCTCTGCCATGCTCAGTGCTTGTGGTTCAAGAAGAGCTCAATCCCTAGCTCCAGGGGCATACACGTGACACAGCTTGGCCAATTGGGGCATCATATTCCGTGGACGCATGATTGGTTAAGAAATGGGATTGTGAGTTGGTATAATCCAGACCTACTCTGGGAAGTACAGGGAATACACCTTTTCTTTTCATCCGAATTTGAACTTGGGAATTTGTGTGTCTAGAGCTGCAAGCAGTCGCCACAGAAATTCTTAGAATAAAATGGAATATTCTGAAAAGCAGAACCGAGAGAATCATATGAATTTCTGAATACATGTATGCCTGGATTCACCTACCTCTTGTGTCAGTAAATTGCTTTTTTTTTATGTCAGTTTGAATTGAGTTTTCTGTTTTTATGTTCATGCAAGAAAAATTGTCCTGCCTAATGATAACCTTCTGGCTTACAAAGGGCACCTATACACAATTTTCTTTCATAAAGGCAGGACAGATATTATTTGTTTTAGTTTCCTAGGGCTGCCATAGTAAGCACCAAAAGCTAGGTGGCTTAAAACAACAGAAATTTAATCTCCCACACTTGTGGATGCTAAATGTTCAAAATCAAGGTATCAGCAGAGCCACGCTGCCTCTGAAAGCTCTAGAAGAATCTGTTCCGGGCCTCTCTCCTAACCTCTATTGTCATCATAAATCCTTGGCTCTCCTTGGCTCAGGGATGCATCACTCTGATCTCTGCCTCCATTTTCACACGGTGTTCTCTCTGTGTGCCTGTTTCTGTGCCTCTTCTCTTTTTATAGGGACATCCATCATGTTGCACTGGGCCCACCCTAATGACCTCATCTTGACTTAATTTACACCTGCAATGGGGATTTCCAAATAAAGTCACATTTACAGGCTCTAGGAGTTACGATTCAACATGTCTTTGGGGGGATACAAGTCAACCTGTAACATTATCATTATTATTCCCACTTTGCATATTATTTACACTTTCCACAACAAGATTAAATTACTTGCCCAGAGTCATACAGTAAGCAAATTGGGAAGTAGAGGAGCAAACCTTACTATTTTGATTTTGAGTTACATATTCTTAAGTGGTAGCATAAGATATTTAAGTTTGAATTTTTTTTTCAAGTATAAATTACTGATAGAATTTCGTGAAGAAGCTCCTTATTTCTCTTAGACTGTGGAAATAGTCCTGTTCACATGTCTGTGAAGTTCATGTGCAATTTAAAATTTACAACTATTTTTGATTGCACACGAACTTTGCAGACACCCTGTATTTCAGGTTTGGATGTGAAAAATCCAGACTATTACTCATCATACTTTTGCTTGAGGCTCATTTGCGATGTTTCTTTTGCATAAACAGCATCCAAGAGGCCAAGTTCACTCCTCCGTGTGGGGACCCTCAATAGACAATTCTCTGCAGACACACAGACATGAGCACATTGATGTGCTCATGCCTCCCAAGGGAAGCACAAGCTCCAGCTAGAAACCCGCAGGGCCCAGGAGTACATGCTGAACTTGGGGACGGTGATAAAACATGGCTGGGCTGTCACTGGCTTAAAGATCTGGGTGATGTTAGTCTAAACCAGAAAATTAAAAGTCATCAAATAAAGGAATTAACATTTACCTCACTTAGGCAATTAGAATCCCAGAGAGATAGGAAGGCTGAAAGAACCTACGTTTCTACAATGCTGAACCTGAGTTGAGATTTTGAATTGAATCTCTCTCTTTCAGGATGGTACTCTTTTTTTTTTTTTTGGAGACAGAGTCTCACTATGTCACCCTTGGTAGAGTGCTGTGGCATCACAGCTCACAACAACCTCCAACTCTTGGGTTTAAGTGATTCTCTTGCCTCAGCCTCCCAATAGCTGGGATTATAGGTGCCTGCCACAATGCCCAGCTATTTTTTGGTTGCAGTTGTCATTGTTGTTTAGCTGGCCCAGGCTGCGTTTGTACCCGCCACCCTCGGTGCATGTGGCCAGTGCCATAACCGCTGTGCTACAAGCACCGAGCTGAAAGATTATACTCTTTTGATTATAAAATACTGCATATTTAACCCCAACATGTGGCCAATTAAGGAATTTGAGAATGCCACACAATGGTAAAAGCTTGCATACAATAACTCATGTTAGAAGAAAGGGATAAATATCGCTAAAATACTGGTGATTTTTTAAAAATAAGCTAACCCCTCCCCTACCTTTTTTTTTTTTTTTTTGAGACAGATTCTCACTTTGTTGCCCTTGGTAGAGTTCTGTGGCATCATAGCTCACAGCAGCCTCAAACTCTTGGGCTCAAGTGATCCTCTTGCCTCAACCTCCCAAGTAACTGAGACTACAGATGGCTATAACACCTAGCTGTTTTTAGAGACAGGGTCTCACTCTTGCTCAGGCTGGTCTCGAACTCCTGGGCTCAGGCAATCTGCCTGCTTTGGCCTCCTCGAGTACTAGGATTACAAGCATGAGACACCACACCCAGCCAAACCTTTACCATTTTATGTGGGTGTCATGTGCTTAGGAGCTCAAGACATTCATGAAAAGGCCGAGAAAAGCAGACAGTAGACCTAAAAGAATATAATCACCAAATTCTATGAAATCCATGCCTTGAGGGGTGATTTATATGAAAATTGTGATTCCGAGCTAGAGAGGGAAGTTTCTGCATCTTGTGGTCCTTTACTCTCCTAGGATGCGGTAGAGGAAAAATTAGGACACGGATAATATTTGAAGAGGCATAGAGCCCTTGGAAAACAGGACCAGTGAAAATTCCTTGTATTTAGCATAGTTTCAAAATAGCTCCTGATGGCTCCTGCCCACCTCTCCAGACTCAGATCTCCCTCCATCCTTCCCAGCCTTTGTTCCAAAGATGTCAACTCATTTACAGACTATATCTTTTGTTGCTCTATGTTTTTAGAATCGAATGTGATGCCTGAAACATAGAAGACACAAATAGATGTTTGTTGCCCAGGTAGCTGAATTAACGAAAATTTAGCCATTTAATAGAGATCGTATCCAATTATTTTTTCTGATCTCTTTATAGTACCATAAAGTGAAGGGTTGTTGTGGTGAAAAGCTATAATAATAGCTAAAAATGTAAGAGCATCGTTTTATTGGATGAGTAGAACATGCCCAACTTTCAACTTTCTCAGTCCAGCCTTAGGGAAAACACCTTGACTTTAAGGTTGAGGGGAAAGGAGCAAGATGGAAAGGCCTCAGCACTTAGTGGTTCTCAGCCTTCCTAATGCCGTGATGTATTTTCGTTGTTACAAAGGGGTCGCCACCCACAGGTTGAGAACCGCTGATGAGAACCACTGACTTCCAGCTGGGGTCAGGACTCTCACTCATACTTTGCTGTATGTGAACATCTATGTGGCAGATGGCAATAAATCAGCTCGCAAATCCTTTTCCAAGTCTTGGGCCCCACCCAAGTTATATTCTCACTAGAGAATTTTTAGTGGTCATATTTCCCAGTGACTCTATGCTTAGAGAATATGAAAGCTCAGCGTTTTGCTGTCTGGTGGGACAAGCTCAGAGGGGTTCCCTGCAGGATCAGGCTGATGCCACCCCCCATAGGATGCAGCCTGAGGTGACACCCTGGCCTCACCATCCTGCTTCCCTTTGGCCCTGGGAGCACTTCCTTAATAAATCCCTCACACACAGGGCTCATCTCAAAGAGCTGTTTTGGGGGAACTTGACTTCACACACATGCTTACTATCTGAGGGATACAAACTCATATAAAATGCAGTATCAACCCTTAAGGAGCTTTCAGCCTATTTGAACCTGAAGGGGTCTGTGCTTCCTACTGGAAGGCAGACTTCCAATAGATTTAGAAACAGTGTGATTACACAAGTGTTTTTGGAATCTTGAGGACAACCCTCCTGCTTTTATAAAAAGCTGCCCACCTCGCACATGGCAGCAGGTTTGACTATTGAGCCTTGCTTCGCTACATTAAACAAAAACAAGCATTATCAAATGTTTATATTTCCTGGAGCCTCTGGCTTCAAGTAGCTCGATGATTCATTCCTGACGAACTCACAAGGCCGACTTTAGCCAGATGCAGCCCCTATGCTTTGTGGTGGTGGGGTGGGTTTTCCCTGCTTGATTTTTAATCTAACAACACAAGCAATGCTAGCCACACCAATTAAAACAAGCAAAGAGTTAACTTTCAAACTGACCACAGCCCAGATGGCACCATGGAAGTCATCAGAGTCATTTAATCTTCCGGAAGATTTATCACTGCAGTAACCCCAAGTCCTTCATGTGGGATTCTGCCACAATCCTTAGCATATACTCACCACAGGGATTTGGAGCTCATGGGTAGGGCATAGCACCATGGACATGGCTTCGTGCGATACAAAGGACCCTCGGGGCAGAAGGGTCACCAGCAGTCATGCAGCCTCTGCCGTAGGGACTGTGAAGATAGTCACAGAGGGTGACAGGAGTGCTCAGAGCTCTGTGTCACCTCCCGGTCAGTGAATGCTGTGTACTCACGCTTGCCCTTCTGCATTGTCCTCAGCGCCTGCCCAAAGCCTCCTTTTAGCTATTACACCCTCCTTTCTTTCAGTTCTGCCCCACGTATTTTCCCAAGCTCAGTTTCTCCTCTTAAAAATTATTCCTCAACAATTATTTCTGCCTGGAAATGGCAAGCTGCCTTGTCCCACCTTGGAGTGCTGAAAGCCTAGAGACAAATTCCTGACCGAGCAACCCAACTCCCTGGCCTGAGGACAGCACCCTCACTGCTACCTGTGCAAGCCTTGATCCAGGGATCTTGAGATTGAGAACAAAATCCCTCTCTGTATCCTCGAACTTTTCCAAAATACTACAAAGAATCGAATTTTGATGATGCAATCTTTGTATTTTCAGTACAGTGTATTTTCAGTCGAGGGGGATTTTCAGAGAAAAAGCATTATTTAAGTTCAGAGGGTACCATGCTTGTCAAATTACATAATACATAGAACCCTCAAAGAAATGTTCACATGTAATGTGTGGCATGGTTTGGGTAGCTGAGTAAATACAAACTTGATCAAGGATTCTAGTATAAGAAATACAACATAAAACATATTACTCTTGAAAAAAATAGAAATTACACAAATGCTGTGATTTAAAATTGCTTCTACCAGCCACTTCTTTAGAAATGTCACTTGCCATGTGATTCCAAATGACTTTACAGACTACAGAGCATGGAATTATTTATCAAAAGGAGCCTTTAATGATCTTACATAAGCCATGAAGACTTTGTTTAAACTTACATAGGAAGATGTATTCTGGTTGTTTTGCCCAAGAACCTCTTACTAGATGGCAGGATGTAAGAGACTACATGACATTTCTATGAAACTGGACAAGCATTGATAACAAATGAAGACTTAATTCATTGTTTCCATAATCGATATGTTCCAAAACCATGGCCTATATTGCTCACTCCTATGTGATGTTCGATCCATTGACACCATTGAATCAGCCCAAGGCTGATTGCCTAGCATAACCAACTATGCCAAATTTAGTGGTGTAAGATAATAACCATTATATCACTCTTGGATTCTGTGGATTGAGAGTTTGGAAAGACAACACTAGAGATGCCTTGTCTCGACTGGGAAGGCAGGAACAGCCAGGGCTGGAGGAGCCACTGTCCAGGTGGCATTTTCTTCTTTTGCAAGTCTGGCTTTGTGCTAGGTTGCTGGAAACTGGGCTCCCTGGTATTGCCATTAAGGTCTCACAGAAAACCGATGTCTTGGAGAATAAGCATGCTTATTAAAATTGTGTTTTAAATAAAGGTGACCATTTGCTCACTCAGGCAAAATGACGAGCTTCTTTATTTACTGTCGGTTTATATAGCCAATTTTGTACGTGCACACTATACATCAATGACCTTATTGATATTCATTACAATCCCTCTGCATATGTACATTGGACGTCAATGACTTCATTAATCCATTTAAGCATCTTGTGACTACCTTGCTCCTCCCTAGGAATCTGATAATCCATACAGCATACACTTTTTAGCATAACCCTTTCAACATAACCCAGTTTAACATAACTTAATGGAGAACATGTTGTTAGCCATTACTTCTTTTGCTCTTTATCTGATGAAACCTGAGGCTATGGAGGAAAGAGACGGTTTGAAAATCTGTCCTACTGACCTTGCCATTTGGAGGCAGTTACTTCCATCTTTAAAACAAGGCATAAAGAAACTTCTAGGGCATATAGAAATTTGTGTGCAAACCTCTGCTCCCACATGGGCCTTAAGTCAGGGGGTTTTTATACCTGCAACCAACCAGGCTAACCTTAGGTCAGGGGGGTTTTAGGCCCCCAACCAACCTGGCCATATAGGATTCTGCCTCAGTTTCTCACAAGTATGCCTGCACAAAGTCTTTTATTGCTCTCTCTCAAACAGCTTTTTTGGCCAGAGGCATATAGGCCTTTTGCCTATACCCTGGGACTGTTGACTGGAGGACACATTAAGTAAGTGGCCTTTCCACTTGGCGTGGGCTTTTCACAGCATGGCTGATAGGTTCCATGCGGGAACTTCCTAAGAACAAGCATTTTAAGAGCAAGGGTTCCAAGTGAACCAGATGGAAGCTTCTTCTGACCTGGCCATGGAAGTTCTACCGAGTCCCGTCCCTTGTAATAATTGGCTGAAGCAGTGATGAGTTCACACAGTCCATGAGAGGAAGGCAATGTGTGGTCATTCTTGAAAACCACCACATGTCTTGGTTTTGGCAAGATGGAAAAAATGCGAACTTGGCTTTGAATCCCGATTTCTCCATTTCTAAATGGGTGGCCTTAGGCAGGTTTCTTGACCTCTTCCTTCATTGTACAAATACGGGCAGAAAAAATTATTTTGAGCATATTACCCACATCTATTCCAGTGAAAAGGGCAGTTTCATTCATCACTATGAACAGGCACAAAGTCATGTTAAAGTGCATCTGTGGTTCAAGAAAGAAAAAACACAAGAATAGTCTATCAAGGGGAAGAGAGAAGAGGGAGGGGGAAGGGAGAGGAGGGAGGAGGAGTGGCGGGGAGGGTGACCGGCAGGATCTCACCTAATGTGCACAGCGGGAGGGTGTTCAGCACACTCCCGGTGAAGGGCTCAACTACAACTTGAACTTCACCTTAAAAATGAAAACAATGTAACCTAAAGTTCGTACTCCTATATTAATCTGAAATAAAAAAGAAATAAGAAGCAAAAAGGTTTTGAGGCCCAAATACAATCTTTATAATGGATTCTAAAAAAAAGGTGCATCTGTGGTTCAATATGTGACTGTCTAATTCTACTCTTCCTCCAGTTTTTCTTTTTTTTTTAATTTATAGCTTTATCAAAATATAGTTAGCACAAAAATATTTAAACTGCACAGTTTGATAAATTCTGACATAATATATACACCCATGACACCATCAGCACAAGAAAAATAATTAAAACATCCAGCAACCCCTAGAGTTTCATCACACCCCACATCTCCTCTCTCAGCATTGCTCTGCTCACCACCCCCAGCCCAACAATCATGAATTAATCTGCTTTCTGCTATTAAAGATTAGTTAGCATCTTCTAAAATGTTATACGAATTGACTCCTACAGTATGTGCTTTTTGTCTGACTTCCTCCACTTATCATTAATCTATTTCTTCTTCTTGCTGATTATTATTCCATTATATTGATATACCAAATTATTTTTATTCATTCATTGCCTTTCCTCTTCCTTTTCCTTCTTAACCATCTTTGCCTCCTTTTCCGGGCAGAAGCATCCTCCATCTTCCTCCCGTAGCTCTGTGAAAATCTGCTTTCAAAGCCATTGTTCAGAGCTAGAATCTCCCGGGCTCCCCTGCATGGCTAGGAAGGGAATGGTGGTGTGCTCTCCTGAAGCTGCACCCTATGGAGGTCACATATAGCTCATACCTCAAAGCCCCGCCCTTCCTCCTAGCTCAGTTAGAATTTCAAGCCTTCTCTCTTGTGACACCTGTGAGAGATATTGGCAGACATTCTTTAAGCCCTCAGGAATTTCCTTTTCCTTTAAAGAAGTGAAATAGAATTCCAGACTAGAGACGAGAAGAAACTCCTTTTGCAGTTTGCATTTCTGTTCTTTCTACTTCCCATCCTCACCTGGTGTCACATCAGCTGAAACAAAGACATCATCAGAAGATAAAGGGCACTTTCATCCCTGGTTTCTCTTTCTGCCAAAAATAATTCTTTCAGCACATCTATTCCAATGGAAAAGGCAGTTTCATTCATCACTGGAGCCAAAGAACACACAGAGGAATCCAAATGTGAGGGATAGCAAGGACACTGTTGCATCCAATTATGACAAAAGGGAGACACACTGAGTTCTTTCTTTCTTGCAATTGTTGCTAATCTTCAGCCACCTGCTCAAGCCTCCTCCTGGGCCTCTCTGCTATCACCGCCTCCCCAGGTTTAACTCCACACCGAAGCCTGAGATACTTCTAGACGCACGTCAGGTGTGCCGCTCCCCTGTTCAGAACCTGCCAAAGGCTTCCTGTTGCTCTTGTTGCAAAGTCTAAGGTCCCTGCAATGGTTACAAGACCTTCCAATCAGCCCACTTGGTCCAAACTCTGCTGTCAGCCTTCGGAAGATTTTAATGAACAAGCATTTTCACTTTGTTTTTTCATTTTGCACCGGGCCTTCCAGCCACACAAGCCTTAGCCTGTCTTCAAATGGGCCAGGACCACCACTGCCCCTGCTTTGGGAATCAGGCAGTGGCTGCCCCTTCTCTCTGCTAAAAAAGCTCCTCTGGGACATGTGCGTCTGGCTGAGGTCAAATGTCTCCCCAGCTGAGAAGCTTTCTCTGACCCTCCTGTCCATGGCATTAATGCCTCCCCTGCAGTGGTAGCAGCGGTAGCCCTCTTCTGCCTATGTTGAAGCTTTCCTTCTTTAAAGTGCCTGCCTCTACCTGGCTTTATGTTGTGTGTTTGTTAATAAGCATGTGTTTCCTTTTTCCTCCCTGTAAGGCTCTTGAGGACAGGGACATTGTCTGGCTTCTTCATTTCTTTATCCCTGTGCCTAACATAATTCTGGGCACATGAATGTTTCCCAGCACATTTTTATTGAGTTAATTTTTTCCATGAATGTTGCCCATCTCACCAGGAGCACATTTTAATCCTATGAACTTAACTGTGAGACAAGTTCAGAGGACACGTTTGAAGATACATAGTTTTATTTTAATTGCAGTCACTTGGTTTTCCTCAGACTGCCATAAATTCACATTCATTTTAATCCTTTTGCCTCCCCCTCCTTCTCTTTTTTTGGTTTTCAGTGGCTCTACTTCTGTGTTTCAAACATTTAAGGTATGAAAATGTTCAGATTAAATATTTAACTTCAAAGAGAGAAAAAAAGATAAGGCATGGGAAGTATTAGAATGACCCCCAACACTGTATCATGAGGACATTTGCACCAGAATGTTTACTGCAGCTCAATTTACAATCTCCAAGATGTAGAAACAACCTAAATGCCCACCAACCCAGGAATGGGTTAACAAACATATGCATGGTATATGTATACCATAGAATACTATTTAGCTGTAAAAAGAAGGAGACTTTACATCTTTTGTATTAACCTGATGGGGTTGAAGCTCATTCTTCTTAGTAAATAACACAAGAATGGAAAAGCAAGCATCTACTATACTCAATACTAATATGGAGGCAGTAGATGATCAATACACACCTACATAAAAGAAAAATTCAACTCAATTCAACTCAAGTTGGGGGTAGAAGGAATGAAGGAGGGGAGAAAGGGAAGGAGGAAGGGGGACTGGTGTGCTCCCACTTAAAGGGCACAATGTCAGGGTATATGGCACACCTCTTGGGTACAGGACACAACTACAAGAAGGACTCTACCTAACAAATTCAAACATTGTAACCTAGTTGTTTGTACCTTCACTTTAACCTGAAATTAAATAAAAAAGAATGACCCTTCCCCCAAAGCACTCTGAACTGGACAGTCTCAGCTGGAGGGGATGTCAGCTGCCTGGTGTCCCAACTAGCCGGCTCTGCTGGACCAGGGCAACAGCAGGTGTGTCAGAGCCAAAGGGGGCCTCGAGCTCATCCAGCACAAACTCTGAACACCTTGTGTTCTTCCAGAGCAGAAAGTAAGTTTCAAGTTAGAAAAGAAAGAAATTCAAAGCAAACAAAATGAAAGGGAACAGGGAAGCAAGAAGAGAGGAGGGGTGGGGGAAAGGTGGAAAGGGGAACAGAAGACAAGTGGGGAAGAGAAACCATAAAAGGGATATTTGAATTACTCTGGCTCCCGGGGAGGAAATTAATTTCTTGAAATTACAAAATGCCATTTTCCTGGAATTGGAGACTGTTCTCCTATGTGAAGTGAAATAATCAATTTCTGTCCACCCAAGGTACAAAAAGAAAGAGACAACAAAGGCAGATGTGTGCGGGGACATCTAGACTCCTCACCTGGCACCTGCTTTTTTCTGCTTTCTTGGCACACAGAGCCATGGATGCACTAGCGTACACAGAGCACGGTCCCTGATGAAAGGGCTGCGACATGAGCACAGTTTCTCCAAGAATGGAAAAACAAACACCACATGTATTCAAGGCGAAGTGGAAACTAGTTGATCAACACCCATATGCTCATATGAAAGCACAACTCAGTGAAATTCAAGTAAGAGGGAGGGCAAGAAGGGAATGGGCAAATTCCCACCTAACGGGTTCATTGCACGGGCATACTGCACGCTTCCTGGGTGAAGACACGCCCATAACTTTAACCATACAAAAGCAAGTTATGTAACCAAAACAAATGTACCCCCATAATAATCTGAAATAATTAAATAACTGAGTAAATAAATTTTACAATCCAGTTTTCTGACTTTCTCTTTGATGTTAAATGTTCTTTAGTTAAAGAAATGGTAGTAACTAGCATCTACCTTTCCGGTATAGTCTGATAGTATTATTGTTCTTCTTTTAATTTTCAATTAAGTTCTTCTGTCATGGGTAGGGTGACTAGATTCTAACATTTGTAAGGCGGGACAACATGGAGGGGGGAGCAGGGGCGGAGCGGGGGGCCAGCGGGGCGAGGCGGGGGGGCGGGGCAGGGGACGGGGCAAGACAGGGCCTGACAACAAGGCAAACTTTGATAAGCAGTTCTCGATAATCACTTCTCAGCAATTATTTATTACAGTTTAACATTATAAAATTAACAAAAATAATATAAAACTCATATTCTGGTGAAATAGCCATATGGCAGCCGAAAACCGTATATTCCTTTCTTGTTCTCTAGCCCGTTTGTACATTCTTTCCAAAAATTGGGACTTTTTTAAAAGCTGCCGGGTCACGGGACAAATTGTTGAAAAGCGGGACTGTCCCGCCAAAATCAGGACGTCTGGTCACCCTAGTCATGGGTCATGCTGCAGTCATTTTATCAGGGACCATGTTCCGTCTGCACATAGGCATCCTTGTCTCCGTGTGCCAAGAAGTCAGCAAAGAGGAGGAGCCAGGTAAGGAGAGTCTAGATTAGGGTGACCAGATTCTAACATCTGTAAGGCGGGACAACATGGGGGGGGCTGGGCGGGGGGAAGGGGGAGCAGGGGCTGGGGACCGCGGCGCAGGCAGGGCCTGGACAACAAGGCAAACTTTGATAAGCAGTTCTCGATAATCACTTCACAGCAATTATTTATTACAGTTTAACATTATAAAATTAACAAAAATAATATAAAACTCATATTCTGGCGAAATAGCCATATGGCAGCCAAAAACCGTATATTCCCTTCTTGTTCTCCAGCCCATTCGTGCATTCTTTCCAAAAATCGGGACTTTTTTAAAACGCCACTGGGACACGGGACAAATTGTTGAAAAGCGGAACTGTCCTACCAAAATCGGGACGTCTGGTCACTCTAGTCCAGATGTCCCGGCACACATCTGCCTTTGTTATCTCTTTTTTTTTGTACCTAGGGTAGACAGAAATTAATTAATAATACTGTTTGGTTCTTGACGTATTCTCATCACTGGTCCATGCACACCCCTCCGAGGTTAATGTGGACATCTGGGTTGTTTTTAATAATTTCACCAACTCCCATGAACTTTCCATCCAAATCAGAAACTAGAACATATTCAACACCTTGCCTCCATCTGTGTGGTCCCTCATCCTGGCCCCCTGCCTCTCCAAACCCCGAGCTGGAGGGAGTCACTATCCTGAGTCTTGTGTTCCTGTGCTTTTAAACAAATATGTTTGTTAAAATATACAAAATTCCTTTAGGTGTTCTTAAAAAGCATATTGTTTTGTTCGGGTTGCATTTATTTGTGCACAGAGGCGTCATGGTGTAGGTGATCTTTCGGGACTTATGGCAGCGGTTTTCAACCTGTGGGTCGGGACTCAGGGGAACTGTATTAAAGGGCAATGGCGTTAAGAAGGTTGAAAAGCACTGGGGAAAAGGAAACTGACCTCATATCAGGACCAAATCCTTCTGCATCTGTTGGTGCAGAGAGCTCCCCCCAAAGCAGTAGCTGAATCTAGCCCTAAGATGACCCAGCAACACGCCACCCCCTACAGAGGAGAGCTGCAGCCCCAGAACACACAGCCTCTTCCTGGGTTTGCTTTGCCTCAGATACCCACCTGCGCCCCAGGCAGTGCTTCCAGCCACCCACTCTGCACGGCTGCTCACTCCCCCACCTGTACAAACACAGGCCTTCCTGTCACCACGTGGCCAAGTAGTGCAAGGCTGTGGATGGGGAGCTTCGAGTTTTTAATTTCCTAAAGAGAACGATTGTAGACCTGGAAAATAGCTGTTATCCCAGGGGCCACGACACAATGTAATTCAATTGCATCTTTATGATTTCTGTCTTGTCCTTTGCAATTTCCCACAAACCTGAAACATGTTTCACTACTCACTTTCCATCTCACCCTGATCAGAAGACTTAGCACTCAAGGAGACTCTGATAGCATGGAACAGTTTTTACTCCCCAAATCCCAGGTGGGAAATAATAGGATATGGGAGTTACTCACGTAATCACCATATACCATAAGGACTCTGAGGTTGCCAGGATAACTTACTCCTAGGTGGGGTCCCTTTCCATGTCTTCCCTCACTGCTATTATTAATCATTTTCAAAGACAAAAGGCTGATGTATTGTAGTAGAAGAACATGGACTTTGAAGTCAGGGAAAAAAGTGAGCTCAAATCCTGGTTGTGCCTTTTACCAGTTATGTGACCTAGGACCTTGAATGGTCTTGGTTTGCTGATTTGCAAGATGCAATCAGACACCTACTTCATAGGACATGGTGAAGATTAACTGAGATAAGTTATGCAATGGGGCAGCTCACACAGTCTGCAGTGTAGGTTACAGGCCGTGTGCTTCATAAGCGTAGCCTTAGCCTGGGCTCTCTTCCCAAATCTGCAGCAGTGGAACACTCCTAGCACCCCCTCCCCCCATCCTAATCTGTCACACATCATGGTCAGATGAATCATCTAAAAGCAGCATCTTGTATATATCACATTGCCTTCCCTCTCTAACCAAATCCACACCCCTAAACAACAACAAACCTTCTGTGGTTTCTCGATGCCTTCAAGAAGTGAAAATCCCTTCAGTCGGCATTTAAGCTCAACCACAACACAAAATCAATTTAACCCCTCCCCCCAGCACGGTGGCCTTCTATTATCCCTACACCTAAATCCTGTACTCTAGGCAAACACACTGCTCTCTGAATGTGCCAGGTACCTGCCAGGTCCATCTCTATCTCTGCACCATGCACAGTGCTCCTCTTGAACAGACTGCATTATCCCCCTCCACCCTTTGTATTGGTAGCACCCTGTCCTTTCTTTGAGGTGTGGATAAAATTCCACTTCCTCCCTTCCCATCTCGTCTACTGTTCAATGTATTTCCCTCTGCTTTATCATTAATCTGTGTATGCAGCAGCCAGCACCTGGCATAGCTTCTGTAGAATATGTTCAGAAATGTGTTCACACATATAAAAACACAAATTTCAAAGGCATTTCCACTTAGAAATGCCTTCAAAACCAACTGCAATTCAACTCATAACTATTTTCTTCCATACAGTTTTGAAATACCAATAGCCAGACTGACATTATCAAGCATTGGATTTGTGTATCACTGTTGGGGTGTGTGTCTTAGGGAGCTGCATTTAGTGGTTTAGCTTCATTTCATTCAGCCCCAAGTGGGAAGTAGTTATCTTCACTCCCTTCTCGGCTGCCCTCAGCTGATAGGCTCTCACCAGACCATACTGGTTGCTCAAACAACCGAAATCATACTGGAAATTAGGAGAGATAATTGAAGAGAAAATGTGCCTGACGAGTTTCCTCCCTTTAAGTTTTCTCCCAGACTCCCTGAATCTTGCAAGAAAATCTGCCAATGAACGTTGTGTTGCAGAATTCCCTAGCAGTTGGGGGTGCTCTGGTGGTTTGGCAGTATAGGACATTGAGAAAGGGGGCTCTGTTTAAGCTCCAAACTTGGCTGTTTAAATTCCAAGCATTCTCAGTGAGAGTTATGCCTAAACCTGTACTTGGACAAAGACCAAAAGATTATGCCTTAGTACCATACCCAAAATATTTGGGGATTCTGTCAAATTAAAGGTTGGCCAGTATCCACACACAATGATGTAGCTGGAGCAATATTGAATTTGAAGCAATTAAACAGTAATACCTTGCATTTGTTTTTTTGGAAAGGCTGTTAATTGGTATCCATTTTTTTTCTGTAGAGCAGGAAGAAGTTTAAGTTTGAACTCTGAGAAGGAAGAAATTCATCTAGCTCATCAATTTCTAATGTCTTCATTGGGCAGAATGTTTCTCAGGACAGCCTTCACCAAGGAGAACGTTTACATGTGGAGCCCTCTCTGGTTAGACTGAGGAAACGTACTATACCCTGTAGCTGCAACAGCCCTTGCATCCACTGAAGAGAGTAAGACTTGCTTGAGATGGAAAGATAAAAGCCAGTACTGAGGTCTGGTTAAAGATGGCGGAAGACGCCCGTACATCAGGCTTAGAGAGCAGCCAGTCCAAAAGGTGTGGGTTGGAAAGCCCAGTTGGATGAAAGTAATTGCAACCTAAGTGTGTTTGAATATACAGAAAGGAAACCATACAACTGGGCAAGGGTTTAAGGTCCAATTAATGAGCCAATAGGATGCTAGGCAAATGTAAAAATAAATAGCTCAATATCATCTCCAGGGAAAAACAAAATGTTATTCAAGAAAGAAAAAGCACGCATAGTACACTGAGTTAGATATGTTTTATATGCCATTTGCATTGTCATAATTATATAAATAGGAACTATCTGTCCCGAATTGCAACATAGCTATCTTTAGAAGACGGAGAGGTAGGTGCTGAGTGTGCATGAGATAGGAAAGGGTGAGGAAAGGGTGGGAGAGAAGGAGAGTTTTTTAAATTGGAAACTCAATAGATAATGCCAAAATGTGAAATATCAAATAGAAGTGCATTATTTAAACAGATGGTAGTTGCTTCTGGAAAAAAGAAAAGAGATTGGGGAGGACTATCTTTTTTGTTTGTTAGTTTGCTTAAAAAAGCAATGTGGATGAAAGTACAGGTTAAGCTGCTTTAGCAAAAATACCCCCAAATACAGAGGCTTATACACAATAGGAATGTTCATTTTCGATAATGTTTAAAGAGAAGCAATCTCGGTTGGAAGGTCACATCTATGACCCTCAAAATATGGTTTCCATCTCTGGGACCGAGGCAGCTGTTCTAGTTCTTGTCTTCCCAGCCTGTGGGAAGGAGGAAAAGGTCAGGGGAGCACATGTGCCTCCCTGACAGATGTTTGCCCTACCAGGGCCATGCAGCCATTGGCCAAATGTAGGCATGAGGCCCACAGCTGGGAGGGAGGACATGACACCTAGGGTCTAGCTGTCGGCCTGTGTGCTGTTCAGCTAAAATGCTGGAGTTCTGCTGTTAAAGAAGGTGAGAATTGATGCAAATGCTCAATCAGCAGTCTCTGTCAACTTCTCTCAACTAAGTGCATGTACAACTTCAATACAAATAAAAACTAAACATAAGGCATAGCCCTTAAAGATCAATTTTTGAACAATTGAATAAATGATCAAAAACTAGATACAAGGCTCCTGAAGCAGAATCCAGGCATCCCAAGAAGAGATGGTGCTGATGCGGGGAGCTCCAAGAAGTCCCACCTGGGTGGTGCTGTCCCTGGGTCCCTCTGTATCAGGACACTGCAGCAGCGTCTGCAGTGTGGGTTCACTACACATGCAGCAGGGATGCATGAGCACCTGGCAGGCCATAACATTAGAGTAAATGGTTTCAGAAGTGTGTGAAGCAGATGCTCTGATGGAGGTTAGTGCATGGGAGGTTTACTGGTTAAATCTAGAAGACTTGAAATGAACACCTGTGGGCAAAGGAAAGGAGGCAGGATTGAGCGGGGGAGACATGGGAGCTCTGAGCTGGGATGGACCTTCAGAGATGGTGTGCCATGGGGGCCAGACTCCTGATCACTCTGCAGGGGTGAACTGCCCTGGAAACTTGCGACCTTGGATGAAGTCACTATCTTCAGTCTGGGCAATTCCTGGAGAGGGCTGGCAAGTGAAACCTGCCTCCAGCAGAACATCTAACAAGGGTGTCCAACCTTTTTTTCCCTCTGCTGAACATTGAAAGAATAAAAGCTGTCTTAGGCCACACATTAAATACACACACACTAACAAAAGCTGATTCGCAAAACAAAGGTCCATGCACACTTTTTGTGGTATCTGACACCACAGATAAGCAAGCAAAGTCCTCAGAAAACTAGCATGTGGCCCACAGGCGGGCACAAGTTGGGCACCCCTGACTAACAGCTCAGGAAACATGGTTTTCATCCCTATGGTGAGGCATCACAACAGGTACTCTGTGTGGATCCAAGTAGCTGCCTCTGGGTCACTGAGAAACCAACCTTTGGAATTGGGATTTCAGCAGTGGTGGCTCTTGTCTTTCTCTGCAGGAGAAATCCAATGGTGGCAATCTCAGTCGGACAACAGAGAAGTCGGAAGATGCTGGAGGATTTGCATGGAAGTGGCATGTGTGCCGCAAGCATGCTGTTTAACCTACCCTGTACTTTCACTCAAGGTGGCTTAAAGACAGCTGTTGGCGATTAAAGGGAGATGGACCTAAAACAGACAAACCAGGGACAACTACTGCATACTTTACTTTCATCGATGCCCCAGTGGGATGTGTCAGAATTTGTTGGTCAACGTGTAAAGAATCCTAATCTGTAACTTATATTAATCCAGAATGGACCATGGCAAGGATTTCAAATAGTCCCCTATCTCCATCTGCCCCAGAGAGTTTGTTAGTTAACATGGGAGTGTTAGAGGTGCATTTGCATCGGAGATATGAGTGATGTTAAGGCATGTGGTTGGTTGAAAAGACTTCCACTGGCACCTCTTTCCTTGATCTGGCAAATTAGGAGTGATGGGCACATTAGGAGTGAGGCTCTGTGGGTAGAATTTGCCCCATGGTCCCCATGTAATGGAGAGCAGCCTATGTCATTTCTGTCACCTATCATATTGTTAAAATTTTGTTGTGACTATAACAAAATGAATATTTCTTGCAAGGTGCTTGTCAAGGTACCTAAAAAGGCAAAAGATTGAAGAAAGCAGTCACCTCTTTTTGTGCTTATCTGCAAATAAATGCTTGTGGTAGAATTTGGTCTAAGACTTGCTTTCATTAAACATAAATCTTGGTGGCAAGGTTGTAGGCAAATAGACCTTCAAGTTCCTCTAACTGCTAGAGGTTGCCCATATTTTTCAAAAGACCCTAACAATCATAAGTAGCTAAAATTAGCCCAAAGGCTAAGAAGGTGAAGGGTTCATATTATTGTATTTTATTTTATTTTGAGACAGAATCTCAAGCTATAGCCCTGGGTAGAGTGTCATGGCATCACAGCTCACAGCAACCTCAAACTCTTGGGCTTAACCAATTCTCTCGCCTTAGCCTCCCAGGTAGCTGGGACTACAGGTGCCCATCACAACCCTCAGCTTTTTTTTTTTTTTTTTACAGTTGTCATTGTTGCTTTAGCTGGCCCGAGTCCAATTCGAATCCACCATCCTTGGTGTGTGTGGCTGGCGCCCTACCCAATGAGCTACTGGCAATGCCCATGGGTTCATATTATTGCTGGTTAAATGTTTCAACAATTAACCTGAAAAGACACCTGAAGAAACTATTATTGGCAATGCAATTATAACAATCATTGATCATGAAAAAGAAACTATCCTGCATTAGAAATTGGGCACAAGATATGTAATAATGATAGCAAAGTAGACTTAATTTGATTATCCTAGATATTGATTTGTCATTTACATGGTATCTGCTACTGGACTTGGCCTTGGGCAGGCTCAGTATATGGCTAGGGCTCTGGAATGAAGCCTTTCACATACCTGATGATCTATGGCATAGCTGTGGAAGATCCTGGGTTTAACTCCTAGATGTGAAAATCTAGAGGATTCTCATGGGAGAACAGACAGAAAAATGAATCCCAAGTCTTGCTTTGATGGATATGGAAGGTGAAGGTGGAGGGCAGGCTTAGGCAAAGCAGTTAGACGAAAGTCATACCATCTAAATATTAAATGTGACAGGAGGAAAAGGAGAAAAAGAACAAAAACCACTATTCACGTGATGGAAATCTGACAACTTGTGGGTTAGACCTGATTTCCAAATAAATGTTCCCTCACACAAACCCTCCACTCAGGCAAGGCTTCCCTCCTCCTGTCCCCCAGGGCTTGCCCATAAATTTATATCTTGGTTTATGAAACTTTGGTTGCCCTCTGTAGTCACAAACCCTCACCATCCTTCAACAATCCCTTCCTCATATATAAAGATGCTTCCCCTAATTCTGTTGGCCAACATTGGGGGTTTTTCTGTCCAAACTCTCTTTACTTTGCCACTTACATATTTCATACTTTTTCTTCTAAGATTCTAAGTCCCATGAACACTGACCAGGGAGGACCTTGCCATCCTGGAGGACAGTCCTCACGTGTCCCTAGTACCACCACCATACCTAGAACAGAGCAGAGAATCCGGGTCTTCGATACATGCTGTTCAAACTCTGAAGATTCAGGGGCTAGGTTGGGAGCGACGAGGCTGAGGCAAACTGGAAAAGGCCCTAGAATTCAAATGATCTGTTGAAAAACTGTGGAGGCAAAACAAGGATGCAGTTGATCTGGGCGAAGCCGGTTTGCAATTCCTGGTCTCTAAGTGATTAGTAAGTAATAACCAGCCTCCTGCACTGGGAAAACAAACTTGCCAATAGGACAGCACGGAACCATTATTTGCTTCATTCTGGACTTCTTCCTTTAATCCAGGTTTGTTTCTGGGCAAGGAGACCATGCCAGGAAGCCACATTTAGATTGTGCAAAGGCATCCTAAGCTCAGTGAGCTAGTGTCCTCCAAGCATCAGATCTTTCCCTGTCTGGACTCCCTGCCAGGTGTCTGCTTAGACACAGTCTGCTGTGTAGTCTTGAGGCTGGGCGCTGGAGGGGAGGTGGCAATGAATGGAGAGCAGGGGACATTTTCTCTCCATAAAGTGTGAATTTGGAGGTAGAAGACAACAGCCTGTGCTCCTTTTCTAAGGATTCAGGATGGGGATGTTGGGGTTTTGTAGAATAGAGAGATCTAGGTCAGAAGCCATTTGAATAAGAAGGTAGAAATATCTTCCTTCTGAAAGGAAGCTAAATGTGGAGACGGGCCCCCAAAGGCATGAGAACATAGGCGTCTTTCTACTTGGCGAAAACAAGAAATGGAAGGTGATTGAAAAACGAATGCAAATTATCTTTCTATTTGCTTTTTTGAAGATGCTTATCTAAAAAACAAGATCACGTGGAGGAGAAATGAGATGACCGGCATTAACAATAACCCTTTGGGGACAAGGAGATGTGGAGCAGAGTGTATTAGAGTGTATTCAGAAAGAGATTTCCCTCTGGAAACCACTCCTCCCAGCCCTGCTGCCAAAGCCTCAGAAAGCTGGAGTTCTGCTGCTGCAAGACTGTTTACATACAAGGACACACAGGGACAAAGGTCATGGGAGGTACTCAAGCCTGCAGTCTCCAAAGTCAAAAGACAATAAATATACCAGCTCTCGGGGCTTTTAAGCAGAATAACTGGGCCAAACAAATTCTCGCTTTGGATGTAAATTCACAATGTCTCACAGCAGACAGAAAGAGGACTGGGGCAAGAGTTGGTTCAAACAGAAATAATAAGTTTATCATGACCAAAATAGGCAATAGAGTCAGTGGTTCTCAACCTTCCTGATGCCGCAGTGTATTTTAATTGTTAAAAAGGGGTCGTGACCCACAGGTTGAGAACCACTGCAATAGAGGGGTAAAGCCTGAAACAGGACTTCAAACATGCCTGAACTGGAGTTAAAACTGAACTAGCTTTGAGGAGAGGGATAAAATTCAGCAGCAAGTTTCCAAGGAGACTCATAAGGACCCAGAGGGAGGAAAATCTCTTTCAGAAGATTCATAAAACGTAAGGAGTCGCCCACTCTGATGTAATGGAGAGAACCTCCAGTAACATGATCAGCAGTGGACGCAAAGTCAAATGCAGAGATCTCAACTATGATCTGAACAGGTATTTCCTCAGCAAATGTTTGGGTGTGTTTAATTCAAATACATTTGTGGCAAAAGTCAACTCCTACAAAAATTGTTAAAATAATCTCCCTGGAAGTTATATCCCAAATTTAACTACTAACATCAAGTAGTCTGAATATGCATGGCGAGACTTGGCACCCCTCTGAGGCATCTTACCAAGAAAATAATGCTTTTACATCTCCTAGAACTCTCAGAAAACTTACAGAACCCGTGGCCTCATGGAAGCCCACTGTCCATGTTTAAATTCCCCCTTCCCGTTTTCCTCTCCCCCTCAGACACTAAAGTTCTCCACAAATCACATATACAAATCGGACTCCCTTCTTGCTTCCTGAGCAATCACAGCAACTTGTCTTTGACATTCAACTTCAAGGAAAACAGAAAAATCTATTTTTAATCAGAGAATATAACCTCAAGCTGAGTGAAAATTACTTCCCGGGTCCTGTTGAATGTAGACTAGGACCACTTTTGAGGTGATCATTAATTTTATGGAAGTGATATATACCAGAATCAGCTTCTATCCTACATTATAATCAATCAGTTAATCAACAAGTCTGACTAGATCGTGTGCTTTGCATCATCTGCAGTGCCGCATGAGGTCACGGGCAACAGCATGTCACCATGTATTAACTGAATGTTCAGGGCTGTATTCAAGTCATTTTAACCACAAAATTGAAACTATCAGGGAAAGGGAAGGAAATGTAGAATGGCTTAAATAGCTACTTCATGAAAAGAAAACATCCAGTATGTGTTTATAATTCAGCCTCTTTAAATGTCTCATTCGGTAGCATTTCTTCTTTAAAAATATGGCAAATTATATTTTTGAATAAAGCTTTAAACCTAAAAGTCTGCAAAATACATGTGCAGTCAAAGAAAAACACTTGGAAATGCATTTTTGTTACATTTATTTTATGTATGTTCTCCTGAAATTATTGTCCACTAATATTTTCAAAAATTTCTAATTCTAATTTTTAGAATTCCTATTCTAATTTGCCACTGTGAGACAAATGTCTTTACCCCAACTCAACTGGATTTCAGAGCCAGACTATTTCATGTAACAGTCATAAGTTGTCTTGATGGGCATCACTTCCATTAGGCTTGAAGAGCTTGGAATTTACAAGTTATTTTAAAGAGACAATTATACTTTGAAATTTAATCCCCCCATTGTTGTTGTTAGGACTATATTCCCATAATTGTGGCTTTTAAAAATAACATTTGCTAGTGCTTCCTTCATGCATAAAACTATAAAGCACATACAAATGTCCCATGACCCTACCACCTAGATAACTTTGATAAAATGTTTTTAAAAGATAATTCATAAGCATAATGAAAATTGAAACAGTACAAAAAGTTTTGAAATGAAAAGTAGTTTTCTACTTCTTCCTCCTCATCTGGTCATTCTCATCCTAGTTATCAGCAGTTTCTTATAGTTCTTGCAGAAAACATTTTTGCTCATATACCCCAATATGTATTACACTCACATCTTTTAAATTTTCTTACAGAGGGGATCATATAATTAATACCCAGAGCACCTCATCTGGCTTATTTTCACAAAGTCTTGAAGAACTTTGCATGGATAGACCAATTTCATTCTTTTTAACAGCTGCACAGCCTCCAATTCTGTGGGATGCACTGTATATCCAGTATGTTCTATAATATATTTCTATAGCCTTTTATTGATTGACATGTAAGTAGTTTTCCTTTTTTTTTTTTCAATTAAAGATACGGAGATAAAAAGATTCTTTTATTGCTTGCCTATTTTTTTTAAAGCATCCATGGATTAGTCTATTACATTTCTAAAAGTGGAATTTTTATAAACCAAGTTTTCTTTACCAATCTATTCTAAACTCTTCCATTGCCTACAATTTAGGAGGAGAGAAGCTTTCTAATTTTGTTTAGAGGGAAAAAATGAAAACACCAGTGACAGCAGGGTGCTGATTCAGCTGCCTTGAGTGAGTTCCAATCCAGGTGTGGAGGCATTTATCTTAAAGATACACTTGGAATGAGGACACCACAATGATCTCCAATTATCACTCTAGGATAATGCAAAATGAGCTGTCGTGTGAGTAGCACCTCCCATGCAGTGGGCCATGGAGAGAGTTCATTAAGAAATATGATCATTTAAAATTGACTGATATCCAATCAAATCTTTGTGATCAAGTCACACTGTCAAGAATGTTGTTAGTCACAAGGAATGCACGAATGCTCACTGAAGGAAAAATCCACTTCTAGTCTCTCTGTAGCAAAATTTATATGAAGCTGTTGGGCCTAGACCTCAAATGTAATCACAAAAGATTTCTTAGGATAGAATAACTTCCCCCTGTATGTTATCTAAGTGGTCCCCAAGCCATGTATAATTTTACAAGCTCTAGATGCTGTAGAGTGGAAGCCAATTTCTAGAATCTTGCTTTCATTAAATGCAGAATGTTCATCCTATTGGGAAAAAGTGAACTCCTTTCTCCAGTATTAGCAGCCAGTCCCAACCTCCGTATATCAGCACCACATGACAGATTCAAATTATGCCTTAAGTCACTGGGGTTGAGGAGAGGTTGAAAGGGACTCTGTCCTTAAAAAGAACAAAATCGCTGATGTAAGTCTCAGTACAAGTTTAATTTTAGGGAAAAGAGAAACTCTGGGCACAGCTAGATTTGCTCCATAAATTAAGCCAGACAGCTTTCTGCAAAGCCAGACCCTCCAGTGTGTTTCTAAGAGGAGCAGACCACTGACAACGCTCAGCCTTTGCCACCTCCCTCCTCCCCAAGCTCTGGGCTGCAGAGTCCAAGGGGGAGAGGGCTCAGGCCCACTGAGGCCACCTCCACCTGCTTGTAAGCACAACTGTACTTCCCTGGGTGATTGCCCTTAGTACATTTCATATGAGAAAACTGACACTGAATGAGTTCCTTGGATCTAATTACGGATAGAAAACATTCTTCCATAAGTTTACTATACTCCTTATAAATGAATAGTCAGAATTTGGGTGAATTAAAAAGCAGGCCCAAAAAAAAAAAATGTGGTCAGTAATATATTCCTCCCCCTGAGAAGTTCCCACTAAAAGTTATTATAAATATTGATCTTAAAGAGCTAATGGGAATAAAACAAATGGAAAATTGCAGTAACAAATGGAGATATATAAGAAGCCAGACAGAATCCAATTACTTTGACTAGACATGCTTTCCTATTTTATTCAATAATCATTAAAAAAAATATTTTTCAGTGCCCATCTACCAGGCTTTTGTAGATAAAAGAATACAAAGATTTTACACCATAAATAGTTCAGATAATGCTTCAAATTTGAAATGGCTTTCATTGCAACAACTGGAATACAACAGTGAGCTGAGAGGACAGAACAGATACAGGGTGAAGACATATCAGAAAAATACTAGGAAAAATCAAGAGCTGAGCTTTTTTAATTCAATATTAAAATGACTTCTTTGTTATGATAAAAGAATTTACATTTTTCTAAGACCCAAGAAATATTTCTAACATTAACTATATATTAGGTGACTATACCTCACTAAATGTCACAAAGTATTAAAAAAATGCAGATCATATTCTCTGACTAAAAAAGAAAAAGCAAAGAGCCAAAGCCATATGACCCTGTGAGCCTCTGGATCAAACCATACCTGAAGCCAATATAATTTTGGACTTTCTGGTCATTTCAGCCAGAAACCCTTTAGCCCTCTTTTTGAAAAACCAGGCTTTTTGACACTTGCAATCAAAACATTTTGGTATCAACATCCAAAAATTCTATACTCAGCCTAATTATAAATCAAGTGTGAAAAAAAGAATAAAGATATTTTCAGACCAAGTGTAGCTCTCATACAGCCTTCCCCAGGCAATTGTACTTAAGGATGAGCAAATAGCAAGATCTGAAGCATCCAGGAGAATGACAAAGGGAAGTCCCAGAATGCAGCTGTGCTGCAAACCCAGGAAACAGCCTGGGGGAGCCAGGTGTCCAGAAGGGAGGTATCTGGGAAAAGGAGATTTCATACATTTGATAGTATTCTTTGGAGAATGGAAAAAATTAAAGATTCAATAAAGTCAACAATGCCAGGGGAAAAAAAGCAATTAGAAGCTCCAGGAGGAACAAAAAAATAAAAAAGAAATATAAACAAACACATTTTTTGGATCTGCAGCTGAGTGATATTTACATGGTTGTAGTAACATAAACATTTCATTGAGTTTCAGCTTTTAGAATCAAAGCATTGACACAGCACAGATGAATTTACCATCTCAGAGCAGAATATAAATAACATCAACCTTGACAATGTCAAAATTGTCAGATAGAGACAACACAAGGTGCAAAGTGGGAAGGGAAGCTGGCAGAAGGAGGAAGCGTGAGCCACCCCCAAGAAAAAACAACTGATAAAGATAAAATATTGATATGGCATTTGGAAGATAGTATAGGAGATGAGCTAAGAGATAAATCACAAAATAGGAGTCTATATATCTCATCTTGAGATATTGAATAAATTTAAAGATATACAGAGAATCATATGAAGGACTAAAATCAGAAAATGTTTTAAGTGTAACATGGTTGCCTCTCAGAAACAGGACCAAGATGGGGCTAGGAACTCAAGTGTTTCATTAAAGGTGCAATAAAGCTACATTCTTGTGATTTAATTAAAATTTCCTTGTGTGAAAACAATCATACTCCATCTCACTCATCATAAAAGGAATTCCATCAAATCACTTCTGATTTTTCAGTTTTGCAAGAATATGGAAAATCTGCTGATAATGAAGATAGGCCAAGAGAGAGATCCAAAATATTCTAACTAGTTCCACTCGGAACTGATGTCAGCCATAAACACCAGCATGCCCAGTGTAAAGGATAGGCATCCTTGCCCATTGGTGGGGATGTAAGTTGTTCCAATCTCTGTGGAGGACATTATAAAAGGACACTATTGTCCTTTTATAAACAAAGTCATTTCAAAATTACTAAGTTGAACTGAATATTCATCCAAGTAAAGCATATATAAGGGTATCATTTTTTGCAACAACTTTCTTGATATATAATTCACATATCATACAATTAACTTGTATCAAGTATACAATTCAATGGATTTTAGTATATTCTCAGAGTTGTGAACACATCACAAATCAATTTTGAAATTTTTTTTTTAATCATCCACACAAAGAAACCTCATACCTTTTAGCAACACTCTTCCCATCTCCCTCCCCACCCCTACCTGGCCCAGGGAAACCACTAATTTAAAGTACTTTTTGTCTCTATAGATTTGCTAGTCTATATATCTCATGTAGAATCTTATAATGTGTGGTCTTTTGTGACTATCTTTTTTCATTTAGCATAATATTCTTCCATGTTGAACAATGTTTATTTATTATTATAATAATAAATTTTTATATTTATTATATACAATTTATTATAAACAATAATAAATTTTATATTATTTATATATTATATAAACATTTATATAATATATATATTAAATTTTTATACAATTTATTATACACAATTTATTATATACAATTTATTATAAACAATGTTTTATTTATTTTTATTGCCAAATAATATATTGCCAATATAATATATTTTTATTTTTAATTGAATTGAAATA
>NW_003852401.1:44741263-44803013 GCF_000181295.1 Otolemur garnettii
AAAAAAAAATGTGGTCAGTAATATATTCCTCCCCCTGAGAAGTTCCCACTAAAAGTTATTATAAATATTGATCTTAAAGAGCTAATGGGAATAAAACAAATGGAAAATTGCAGTAACAAATGGAGATATATAAGAAGCCAGACAGAATCCAATTACTTTGACTAGACATGCTTTCCTATTTTATTCAATAATCATTAAAAAAAATATTTTTCAGTGCCCATCTACCAGGCTTTTGTAGATAAAAGAATACAAAGATTTTACACCATAAATAGTTCAGATAATGCTTCAAATTTGAAATGGCTTTCATTGCAACAACTGGAATACAACAGTGAGCTGAGAGGACAGAACAGATACAGGGTGAAGACATATCAGAAAAATACTAGGAAAAATCAAGAGCTGAGCTTTTTTAATTCAATATTAAAATGACTTCTTTGTTATGATAAAAGAATTTACATTTTTCTAAGACCCAAGAAATATTTCTAACATTAACTATATATTAGGTGACTATACCTCACTAAATGTCACAAAGTATTAAAAAAATGCAGATCATATTCTCTGACTAAAAAAGAAAAAGCAAAGAGCCAAAGCCATATGACCCTGTGAGCCTCTGGATCAAACCATACCTGAAGCCAATATAATTTTGGACTTTCTGGTCATTTCAGCCAGAAACCCTTTAGCCCTCTTTTTGAAAAACCAGGCTTTTTGACACTTGCAATCAAAACATTTTGGTATCAACATCCAAAAATTCTATACTCAGCCTAATTATAAATCAAGTGTGAAAAAAAGAATAAAGATATTTTCAGACCAAGTGTAGCTCTCATACAGCCTTCCCCAGGCAATTGTACTTAAGGATGAGCAAATAGCAAGATCTGAAGCATCCAGGAGAATGACAAAGGGAAGTCCCAGAATGCAGCTGTGCTGCAAACCCAGGAAACAGCCTGGGGGAGCCAGGTGTCCAGAAGGGAGGTATCTGGGAAAAGGAGATTTCATACATTTGATAGTATTCTTTGGAGAATGGAAAAAATTAAAGATTCAATAAAGTCAACAATGCCAGGGGAAAAAAAGCAATTAGAAGCTCCAGGAGGAACAAAAAAATAAAAAAGAAATATAAACAAACACATTTTTTGGATCTGCAGCTGAGTGATATTTACATGGTTGTAGTAACATAAACATTTCATTGAGTTTCAGCTTTTAGAATCAAAGCATTGACACAGCACAGATGAATTTACCATCTCAGAGCAGAATATAAATAACATCAACCTTGACAATGTCAAAATTGTCAGATAGAGACAACACAAGGTGCAAAGTGGGAAGGGAAGCTGGCAGAAGGAGGAAGCGTGAGCCACCCCCAAGAAAAAACAACTGATAAAGATAAAATATTGATATGGCATTTGGAAGATAGTATAGGAGATGAGCTAAGAGATAAATCACAAAATAGGAGTCTATATATCTCATCTTGAGATATTGAATAAATTTAAAGATATACAGAGAATCATATGAAGGACTAAAATCAGAAAATGTTTTAAGTGTAACATGGTTGCCTCTCAGAAACAGGACCAAGATGGGGCTAGGAACTCAAGTGTTTCATTAAAGGTGCAATAAAGCTACATTCTTGTGATTTAATTAAAATTTCCTTGTGTGAAAACAATCATACTCCATCTCACTCATCATAAAAGGAATTCCATCAAATCACTTCTGATTTTTCAGTTTTGCAAGAATATGGAAAATCTGCTGATAATGAAGATAGGCCAAGAGAGAGATCCAAAATATTCTAACTAGTTCCACTCGGAACTGATGTCAGCCATAAACACCAGCATGCCCAGTGTAAAGGATAGGCATCCTTGCCCATTGGTGGGGATGTAAGTTGTTCCAATCTCTGTGGAGGACATTATAAAAGGACACTATTGTCCTTTTATAAACAAAGTCATTTCAAAATTACTAAGTTGAACTGAATATTCATCCAAGTAAAGCATATATAAGGGTATCATTTTTTGCAACAACTTTCTTGATATATAATTCACATATCATACAATTAACTTGTATCAAGTATACAATTCAATGGATTTTAGTATATTCTCAGAGTTGTGAACACATCACAAATCAATTTTGAAATTTTTTTTTTAATCATCCACACAAAGAAACCTCATACCTTTTAGCAACACTCTTCCCATCTCCCTCCCCACCCCTACCTGGCCCAGGGAAACCACTAATTTAAAGTACTTTTTGTCTCTATAGATTTGCTAGTCTATATATCTCATGTAGAATCTTATAATGTGTGGTCTTTTGTGACTATCTTTTTTCATTTAGCATAATATTCTTCCATGTTGAACAATGTTTATTTATTATTATAATAATAAATTTTTATATTTATTATATACAATTTATTATAAACAATAATAAATTTTATATTATTTATATATTATATAAACATTTATATAATATATATATTAAATTTTTATACAATTTATTATACACAATTTATTATATACAATTTATTATAAACAATGTTTTATTTATTTTTATTGCCAAATAATTTTCCATTGCATAGACATACTGCACGTGGTTTATCCATTCATCAATTGATGAACAATGGAGTTTTTTTCCTACCTTTTACCTGTTATGATTACTGGTGCTATGAACATTCATATAAAAGTTTCTGTGTAGACATAGGTTTTCATTTCTCTTGGGTATATAACAAAGAGTGGATTTGGGGGTTTAAATGATAACTCTGTTTAACATTTTGAGGAATGGCAAAACAGTTTTCTAAAGTGGCTGCACCATTTTACATTTCCACCAGTATAAGGGTTCCAATTTCTCCACATCCTCTCCAACACTTGTTATTATCAGACTTCTTTATTTTAGACTTTCTAGTAGGTATAAAGAATCTCCTTGCAGTTTTTTTATTATTATTTTTGAGACAATTTCACTTTGTTGCCCTCAGTAGAGTAGCTCACAGCAACCTCAAACTCATGGACTCAAGCAATTCTCTTGCCTCAGCTTCCCAAGTAGCTGGGACTACAGGCGTCCGCCATGCCTGGCTATTTTTAGAGGCAAGATCTCCCTCTGGCTCAGGCTGGTCTGGAAACTATGAGCTCAGATAATCCACCCACCTCAGCCTCCCAAGTGCTGGGATTACAGGTGCGAGCAGTTTTGATAAGAATTCCTCTGATAGCTAGTGATGTTTTCATGTGCTTTTGGTCATTGGTATATCTTCTCTGGAAAAATATCTATTCAGATACTTTGCCCATTTTTGAATTGGATTATCTTTTTATTATTGAGTTGCCACTCTTACTCATATATTCTAGATACAAGTCTCTTATCAGATATATAATTTGCAAGTATTTTCTCCCATTCTATGGGTTGTTTTCTCATTTTCTTGATAGTGACTTATGAAGCACAAAAGTTTGTAAAGTCCAATCTATCTATTTTTTTCATTGTTTGTACTTTTCATCATATCTAAAAATTCATTGCCAAATTGAAGTTCACCAAGACTTAACCTGTGTTTTCTAAGAGTTTTAGAGTTTGGGCTTTTACATTTAGGTTTTTTAAAATTCATTTTGACTTAATTTTTGTATATGGTATGAGGTAAAGATCCAACTTCATTATTTTGCATGAAACTATCAAGTTGTCCCACAGCTATATGTTGAAAAGACTATTTTTTCCTTACAGAATGGTCTTGATTCTTGTGTTGAAATAAATTGACCATAGATGCATTGGTTTATTTCTTTCATCTCCATATGAATTTTAAGGTCAGCTTTGCCAATTTCTACAAAGAAGTCAACTGGGATTTTAATACAGATCTTTATATCAATTTGGAGTGTTATTACCATCTTAACAATATGAGGTTTTCTGATCCATGGGCATGAGATGGCTTTCCAATTGTTAACATCTTCTTTAATTTCCTTTAACAATAACTTATAGTTTCCATGTACAAGTTTGTTGTCTTATTAAATTTACTCTTAAGGATTTTACTCTTTTTATGCTACTGTAAGTGGAATTACTTTCTTAATTTCATTTTCTTATTGTTCATTGCAAATGTATAAAAATGCAATTGATTTTTATACTTTGCAACCTTGCTAATCTCATTAGTTCCCATGGCTTTTTAGTGGATTCCTTAGGATTTTCTATGTACCAGATCACTGTAAATAGAGACAGTTTTAATTTCTCCTTTCCAGTGTAGGTACTTTTGCTTTCAATATTCTTGCTTTATTGTCCTGGCTAGAATACTCCACACAGTATTGAACAGAAGCAATAAGAGAAGACATCCTGGACACTGTCTTTTAAAATTTAAAATTTAGGCCAGGTGCAGTGACTCATGCCTGTAATTGAGGCAGGTAGATTGCTTGAGCTCAGAGACCAGCCAGAGCAAGATGGAGACCTGTCTCTACTGAAAATAGAAAAAATAGGTGGGTGTTATAGTAGGCACCTGTAGTCCCAGCTACTT
This sequence comes from Otolemur garnettii, assembly GCF_000181295.1. Lineage (NCBI taxonomy): Eukaryota > Metazoa > Chordata > Mammalia > Primates > Galagidae > Otolemur > Otolemur garnettii. The sequence continues at coordinate 44,745,708 of NW_003852401.1, forward strand.
GGGAAGTTGAGGCAAGAGGATCACTTGAATCCAAGAGTTTGAGGTTTCTGTGAGCTATGACCTCATGGCACTCTACCCAGGGCAACAGATGGTATATCTTTTCTGGAAAAAAAGAAATTTAAGTGTTTTGATGCAGCAAACACATTGCTCTGCCAAATAAATGAAAGATATCTCTATAAATACATTTATAAGACTTTAAAAACAAATACAAAAATTAATCAAAATGGACCAATGATCTATATATAATTGCTAAACCCACAAATGTTTTAGAAGAAAACATAGAGATAAATGTTTATGAGTTTAGATTTGGCAAAAGATTCTTTGATAAGATGCCAAACCATGAACAGCAAAAGGAAAAAGGATAAACTTACTTTAAGAAAACTAAAAACTTTTATGCATTAAAGTATATTATGGAGAAAGTAAAAAAAAACCCTACAGAATGAGAGAAAATAATTACAAATCATATATCTGATAAGAGCTTAATATCTAAAATATATAAAGAACCCCTAAAACTCAACAATAAGAAAACAACTGAAAAGTGGGCTAATGACTTGTATGGACATATCTACAAAGAAGATATATAAATAGTCAATAAGGACATGAAAGGATGTCCAATATCCCTAGTTACTAGGGAAATATTAATTGAAAATCACAATAAGATACTACTTTATATCTACTAGGACAGTTATAATAATAATAAAGGAAAATTAAAAGAGCTGGAAAGGATGCAGAGAAATTAAAATCCCATGTTGCCAATTGGAATGAAAAATGGTATAGCCACTGGGGCAGTTTAGTATTTCCTCAAAAACTAAATATAGAATTACCTGGCAATTCTACTCCTAGGTATGTATCCTAGAGAAATAAAAACAGTGACTTGACCAGACACTTTTGTTTTTTTGCCAATATTCATTGCAGCATTATTCACAATAGCCAAAAGGAGGAAATGTCCATCAGCAGATGAATGGATAAACAAAATGTGGTATATATACAAAATGGACTATTATTTGGCTGTAAAAAAGAATGACGTTCTGACACAATCAACTACTTGGATGAACCTTGTAAACATATCCTTAACCAAAATAAGCCAAACATAAATACAGTAGAACCTCCATAGTTAACTGTCCCCCTACATTGACTACCTCCTTAATTTGACCTAATTTTCATAGACTGGACATGTACCACATGCACCACATGCACCACATGCACCTATCAGTACCTAGGCCTAGTTCCTTATGTGGACCACCTCCGAATGCTGATCAGTTAGTTGCAATCCCTTGGGTGGTCAACTTACAGGGGTTCTACTGTATTGTATAATTCTACTTATTGAATTATCTAGAATGGATGAACTCATAAAAAGGGTAAGTAGATTAAAGGTTACCAGGGATTAAAGCCAGAAAGAGACAAGGTAGATATTGCTTAATTGAGACAGCATTAGCTTGGGGTAATGAAAAAGTTTTGGAAAAAGATAGTGGCGTTGGTTGTACTACGGTATGAATATAATTAATGCTACTTAATTTTACAGTTAAAGTACCAAGATGGCAAATTTATGTTATTGTATTTGACCACAACAACAGCACAAAATGGTTTTAAAAAATATTTAAGAGTGGTCACTGTGGAAAACAATGAGGGAAGAAGAATTTCTCATTTGAAAAACTCCTGTACTATTTGAATTTTTGTTACATACGTATGTACTATTTTTTAAGTCAACAAGAGCATCTGTTTTAGGAATTGGTTTTAGTTTCTTAGTTATGATTTCTTCCATTTAAAAAGTTTATATGCTAAAAAACATAATTTTCTAACAGTTTTTTTGTTTCTAAAGCAAAAAGTGGGAACATCTTTTAATCTTTTGAGCAAATTTTGCCCAGGTAAAATGACCAGCATGGATTCCTTGGTTACGTGCTTAAAACAAGTGATCACTCATCAATTCTAGGGAAATCTGTAAGTCTCCATTAATCTTAATTTAGATGCCCCACATTGAGAGTTTAGAGTTAAATTTAGTAACTTAAGTAGAACTATATACACTAGTAGAGTTAGAAGATATCTTTCTCCTAAATTTGAATTTTTTTTTTTTTTTTTTTGCTTCCTAGGAGATGTGCATGTATGCATGTGTCCTAGGAGATGTGCATGTATGTGTGTGTGTGTGTGTGTGTGTGTGTGTGTTGGTCTAAATAGATGGGTCTGATCCTCTGTATGCATATGCTCAGGTCTTATGCTGGAGCAGATGGTAAAAAGGACTGGGCCGGGCCTTTCATAGCACATACTTTAGCACCACATGCTGATACCTACATACGGCATTGGAGCAAACAGAATGCTCCAAGCTCCAGGAAATATATTGTTAGGTACTGTGATTGCCTCTCTGGGCCACAGATTAGCAGGAGCTTGGATGAGGACGAATAAATCCCTTTCTGCCTCCGGTCCCAGACCCCAGGTCAGGGGGATATGGTCATAGGCATGGCTTTTAGCTACAGTTAAGTTGGTCCCTGCAACCTGCTGATCTGTTTTTATGTGTCATGGCTTAGCCTCTCCACATCTTTTTTAAGTGTCTTTCTATTTTGCCCACCATGTGGATTTTTTTTTTTTAAATAATGGTGAAACCAAAGAATTGATCCTGGAAAAGATTCTTGTACATCTTTTCAGTCTCTCTCTCCCCATTCTGTTGATTTGAAAGCACAATGATCGTCATCAAAGCTAGCAAAGACAGAACCTCTCGAAAGGACTGGGGAGGAGGCAAAGCAGAACAGGCAAAGACCAAAATCCTGCTTGGGCTTGGGACAGAGAAGATTCCACATTGATGAACCTTGGCTCCATGACATTAGCATAGCATATGGTACGGCTCTTTATAAGCACAAGTATCTTCTTACCTCTTCTCCTTCAGGACTGGAAGCTGCTTGAGTCCAGAGACTTATTCAGAGCAGTTTCTCTAGTACCTAAGAGGGCAGGTACTGCTGCAGCAGACATATTGGCATTCAGACATTTATTGCACAAATATGTCATGTTTCAAATGAAAGTATCTCGTGTAGTTGAGATGATGCAAGGGGAAATGATAATTTTCTAAAAAAAAATTTTTTTAGAGAAGCAAAATGTGAATAGGATATCACCTGAATTTTTTAGGAATGTTAGAAACACTTCTCCTGAACAAGCAATAAGAGCACTGGTACAAATGAAATATGATAATTGCAAACACATTGGATTTAAAATTTAGTGGTTTCTGTCTTGTACAGATTCTCAGTTTCAGCAAATGTCATTTAAATAAATGACAAAAGATCAGATATTTTATGACTAAACATTCATAAAAAATGATTATTTTAAGTCTTATCTTCTCATGACTCTCCTTTCATACAAGTTTATTTTTATTGGACCACCAGCAGCAAATTCCTGCAATTTTATAACCTTGTGACATTGTTGTCATTGCTTTTAGCACAGGCACTGCTACATCTGTTAGTAAAGAAACTAAAAGTATTCTCTTATGAGTCACTAAAATACAATTGCCAAAACCAATTAAACTAGTGCCAAATATGACAAGTCACCAGAAGACTTTTAGCAATTTACAATGTTTTTGCTGGGAAAGGGAAACAAGAAAAGAGAGAAGAAAATTTGCATAACACTTTTTTCTTCTTTTTTGCTGATGAGCTTCAGAAATTATAATCACTGAAATTTAGCAATGCTGACTACATTACTATTTCTGCTGGTGCTTTTATAGTATGGTCCAGAGATAATCATTAAGATTTTGGGTGGTTGCTCCTTTCCATCTCCACACTACAAAATATTCCTGTTCTTTTTGAGCTGGAAGTACTAACCAAAATGAATGAACAACATTGTATATCAAATAAGCACACTGTACCCCATAAATGCATTAATGTACACAGTTATGATTTAATAAAGAATTTTTTAAAATTAAAAAATTTTAAAAAAACAAAATGAATGAACAAACTATAGAAAAAGAAATAGCTAAATTTTAGGGTGAATAACTAAGGCATGACAATATACATGTGTAACAAACAATAAAGTTAACTAACCAGTTTAACTTAATATCCCAGCTTTGGGATAGGAAATTTAGCTCAAAGAAAGGCATGGGAGAAGAATTAGAGATTATCAATGGGGAAAGTATTTTCCCATCCTCACCTCAATATTTTCGAGAAGAGTAAGAACAAATCTCCAGCACTTGTAGGAGATAGGCCATCTTATTAAATGTGTCATTTTAAGAGGGAAGAGTAAAATTTATCATAATATAGAAGACACAAGAATAAGTAAACTATTCAATTGACTTTGTATCTTCCCACTTAGAGCTTTCCAGACTCACCAAGTAGAGAATTGAGGTTGCTGTTTCAACAAAATTGAAGCTTCCATATTATTTATTCTAAAATATTCTAATGATAGATGAAACAATGCATTGAGTTAAACAGTTGCAGTATCCACATTTCAGGTCCTAAATCCGTACATGTGGCTAGTGCCTACCACAATATAGATACAGAACGTTCCATCACTATAGAGATTTCTGTTGGACAGTGGTAATGAAGACGGTTTGGGCCACCAAAAAGGGAATAGAAATAAGCCAGACTAAAGTTGAAAGAAGCAGAGATGGTGGTTTCCAGGAGCTGGGAGGAGGGGGAAATGGGAGATATTGGTCAAAGGATATAAAGTGTCAGTTAGGCAAGATGAATGAGTTCTGAAGAGCTAATGTACAGCGATGTGAATGTAATTAACAATACTGTATTGTCAACTTGAAATTTGCTAAGATGGTAGACTTTGGTGTTCTCACCACCAAAAAAAGGAGAAAAAAGGAAAATAATCAGCATGAATGAAGCAGAGCTAAAAAAAAAAAAAAAGGTAACAAGGTGAGGTTATACACATAGATGTGTTAATTAACTCCGTTGTGATGGTTTTTTCCCACAATATAAATATACATCAAAATATCAAGTTGTATACCTTAAATATAAAAATAAAATCAGGCTAAATAATTTTCTTATGGAAAATTTAAAAATATATATTCACTCTCATTTTGAAATGTCTAGGATTTTAAATGCTTCCAAAGGACTAGAGGATAAAAGAGAATGGAACAGAGAAAGAGACATGGGGATCTACTTGTGTGTATTGCTCATGAAAATATTCAACAAATCTCAAAGCCGAGATGCTAATTTAGCTCTGCATGGGGGCCTGACATCACCACGTAGGCCTAGTGGATCAAAGATGCTTCTTCCCACAAGTAGGAGACTGTGCTGGTAGTCAATGACAAAAATGATCTTTCTCATCAAGTGAGGATGCTATAAAGCAGGCATCCTCAAACTACGGCCCGTGGGCCACATGCAGCCCACTTAGGACATTTATCTGGCTCGCTGGGAGTTTTTGCCACCACTGCCTGTCCTCCTTAGCAGCTGACTTGTCCCAGGGCCCACAGTTCGGCCCTCCAACGGTCTGAGGAACAGTGAACTGGCCCCCTGTTTAAAAAGTTTGAGGACCCCTGCTATAAAGTGTTGACCTGAATTGGGCTCACCCCTTTGTTCTGCACTGGGATAGAAGCCATTGAAAATGTATTTCCAGCTGAACCGAGGCTCATTACGCAGTGACCTTGCATAGGGACCTTTTGTTCAGCAAAGTGGGCATGCCAGCCAGAGCATAACTGACCACCTATCTCTCCCTGGAAGTCTTTTGAGCCCTTTTTGGCTCCAGCTAAATCATGGCAGCAGTTGAAGCTTAATAGAACTCTACCCACTGAACGAGGAGCTGGCTCTGGAATCTTATCTCAGATTGCAATCTAAATATCATTCTGCATTTAGTTCATGCACACTGAAAATGGAAAGCTCACTTTGGTTGGTCCCATGGTTATTTTTGATCCATTTTGGTTCTCTATTTGAATACATTCTCCAAGAATTACACATCACAATATTTTGTTTGTGAGCTATTTATGATCTAAAAATCTAGGCCCTTGTAAGGAGGATCCCCTAATGACATTGACACCATAAAGATTTTAAAATTGCCTGCAATTTACATCTTTAAAGTATATTGTGGCCAGCTAGATTCTCCCCAGGGCTTCAACCATTCTTTGCCAAGAGCAAGAGGAGGTGTTAGGATATAAAGCTGTCATTTGCTGGAGGGTTGAAGGATGCTGTTTGAGCTGTGACTGTGAATGCCCAAGACATTCCACAGATGACAGGATCTCTGGGCCCTACACTTTGAATTTAAAGTATTCTCTACAATTTCAAGACTGGTTCTACACTAGAAGATGCTTTACAGTAACTTGACCCCTAATTATGTGCCAGCTATTATTCCTAGGTGTGCACGATGAACTCAGCAGACAAAACTTCGAGTTCTCACAGACCTCTAATTACATGCTCTTTGGAAATTAGGAGGATCATGAAATATAAGTCACAAACATTCACTAATAAACTCTCATTTCAAAATGGGACAATTTGATTCCAATATGAAACATCATCGCTCTGAAAACAATTTAAGAATGTTAATGTTTATTTTTGCCAAAGGAAAAAATTAACATCTCCTATGAGAACTGGGGGGGAAGGGAGGGGGAAACTATAATTTACTGATCATTTGTAAGTTCCAGGAGCTACACTATGTAATGTTACATAAATTAGCTTATTTTAGCCTTATAACTGAAAGGTGTTGCAGGGGCACCCAGAGATGACACCAGAGAGGAGATGTTCAGGCCAGGTTAACTGAAAGGGACAGAGACCTGCTTGGGCAGGGCAAAATGTTATCTGTGCTCAGGGGGCAGTTAGAGATCCCTGTTATAGGGATCATAGTTGGGACTGTACCTAACCCACTATGGGGCCATAGGGCTTTGGTGGGTTAAGGTGTTTTGGTGAGAGTTTCAGGGGTGGGGCTAACTAGGTCCTTTGTGTCCTTTGTCCTAGGAAAAGGGGGACAGGGTTTTGTAGGGCCCAGATGGGTCCCCCAACAATAACAATCTCATGAATTAGATGCTAACTATCCTCAGTTTACAGATAAGGAATGACAATATTGGGAAGATAATAAACCAATGAATTTATGGGTCCAACACTGAGAGCCAAGCCTGAAGGACTGAGAGCACAGAGTCTCTCGCACAGTGTATAGAAGACAGCTCATTACCCTAGAGAAGTACAGCTTGCAATATCAGAGTTCCATGCAGACAAGAAAAGAAAGAGAGACAACCAAAAAGGAAGGAGACTAGGCAGGGCATGGTGGCTCACGCCTGTAATCCTAACACCCTGGAGGCTGAGGTGGGTAGATGGCCTGAGCTCAGGAGTTTCAGACTAGACTGAGCAAGAGGGAGACCCCCATCTCTATTTTTAAAAAAAAGGAAGGGAGAGAGGGAAGCTAACTGTCTCTGCTTTGGGAGAAGTTTCAGTTACCTTTTGATGGCCCTTAATAAGAAAGTAAGCTACGCTGATTTATACAGGCAGCCACCTCCCCATTGAGGTTTGGGGAGTGGGGCAGCTTCAGGATAAAGAGAAAGGAGGAGAAGAAAGCATCCATTACTTGGTGGCCACAGTGTTCCTGGAGTCCAGCCTACCTTTGGGATTCTCATTATGTAAGATAATAAATCTTCCCATTGCTTCACACAGTACAACTTGAAGTTTTGTCTTATTGAAGCTCCAAAATCCTCAGACAGCAACACTGCCTTGCTGACAGCCAGCCATGTATCCTAGCCAGGGGCCTGAAGGAAGCCTAGGCTGAAGTTCAGAAGGGCCCAGGGCATCAGGGAGGTCTGAGATGAGGCCAAGTAAAGGACCACAGGGCTCCTCCTCCACAGTCCGGAGGACAAATCACAGGTAACTCTCAGAACTCCATACACAGCAGCTTGAGGAGCTCTGGCCAGACAATGAGGCCACAAGCAGGTGGTCTAAGGCCCTCCCTCAGCCACAAAGCCATGTTTATCCCATTCCCCCATTTCCACAAACCCAGGTACCCTCTTAAGAAGAGCAAGGTGAGGGAGAGGAAATAAGAAAGACCAAATTACTCCTCCAAGTCCCCCCAAAAGATTGTTTAAATAAGAAGAAACTAAAATATAAAAAAAAAAAGACAAATGAAAGTAATTCCCGACTACCTCCCTCCCCTAACTGAAACCCATCCTTTCCAGCTACCCTGCGAGGTGAGTATTTGCAGGAAGATTAGATCCCTTTAGAAAATAAAGAGGCTGTACCTTTTTTCCCTGTCAAATAGTCCATATATATATAATTAAGGTCCACAATTGAAGGCCTACCTACATAAGTCACAAGAGTGCAACAGGATTTATAAACATGCAATGTATCTCTAAAACATTTCTGGTTAGCACTGTCCTGTCCAAGACAAACATCTGGCCTACGTGCTGACTCCTTCCCCTGTTGATGCCCACAGCAGGGATCACCAAAGGATTGTCGCACTATCCTTCTGAGACCACAGGAGACTTCAAAAGCCTTCTCAATACATGCTCCAAGAACCCACTACCAATTGATCAGGTTGGGAAATAAGCAGAAACTAGAGTGGTCTGTAAGTTGACCACCCAAGGGACTGTACTAAAGTGGTCAACATGTAGAGGTGGTTGACATGAGGAACTAGGCCTAGTGGACTGACACGTACACATGGTGCATATCTAGTCTGTGCAAATTAGGTCAACTTAATGAGGTGGTCAATGCAGGGAGATGGTCACCTATGGAAGTTCTACTGAATATGCAGGCAGCAATTGGATGAATGCCAGGAATCAAGACATTACTTTTGTTCCTTATTAGAAGGCAGTATTGCTGTAAGAGCAGTTCCAGGCTCCTTCTGCAGGCCACCAGCTCTTCTCCAATGCAGAGAGAAAAGCGTGTGTAACTCAGAGCTGTGCTTAAGGGAACATGGATTTTCATACTGCCTCCTTTTATCCCAGCAACAAGCAGGCCTTTTATTCCTCTTTCCTCCCACCTTGTCCCCAGGCAGCATAAAGCACACAGGCTCTCTTTCCAGGCTTTTCAACTGGTTCCAGAGCCATAAGTAACACCACTGTTTTTAAGACACCTTGCAGCAGCCAAAAGTTTAGCCTTCCTGGTGTGGGCTTTCCTTGACTCTCAGTGTGGTTAAACATCTGACAACCATTTGGTGGAATAAGTAAAAGGATTAGAACAAGAAACACAACCTTTTGTTGACTTTTCTGCTGATCCATTGGAAATTCAGTTAGGCCCACAAAAGCACGCTGATTCTTACTTGACTATTAAAAGTGCAGTTTCTGCAGACCAGTTCCCATCTTGGAGGTCACAGATGATGTCAACATAGGATTCCTATAGGGAATCCTCTGTCCCTCCTGTCTGTACCCTACCACCTTTTAAAATTATGCCTGCATTCTTGAGAAGCCCAGATGGATGGCCTCAGCCAGTGAGGTCATTTGTTCCCTAAGCTGTTACTGCTCAAGATCACCAGGCTGGAGCCCTTACCAGGCTGCGTGGGAAGCCACCTCATCAAGGAAGCTGTTGCAGAAACACCTAACTCTTCTAAGGGGGGTCGATTCTCCCCAGCCCAAAGCCCTGACATTCTGGGCACCTCACATTTGGTTTCTTCCACTCCAATTCCTCATGTCCCCAGCATTCCCAATCCAAACTGTCAGGTTGTTGAGCATATTAAATCTGAAAATCTTTATAGACCTCTTGGTCATTCATAACTCTGAAAGCTATTCACAAACTTAGTACAAGCTCTGGGAGAACTTCCCAGCCAAACAGGGGCGTCCAAGAAGCAGAAGGCACTATGCCAGACAGAGTCAAGGGTGGCTCTGGGGTCATTAAGGCCTGAGTTTGAATCTGCCCTCAGTCACTTCCAGCTGTGTGCCCTGACAGGTGTCTCCTCCTTTTCCAGCCTCAATGTCCACCTCCCTAAGAATCAGGGTAGTAAAACAGCTCCTTGAGTTTTTAGGATAACTGAGCAAAAGCAGGGAATAAGTCTCTTTTCATGGTTTTTTGCATCCCTCTTCTCCCATCCTCCGCCCATATATATATATATATATATATATGTCAGAAAATCTTCCAGAAAGAAACCCCTGTATCATTTCATCGTCTTTCCTTTCTGGATGGGAAGAGAGGGGCTGCTGTGGGGGCTAAGAGGAGCTGTTTGCTGGAGGCAGCCCCCACTCTCTTTAGCCTGCTAGGGGTGTAGCTGATAAACGACTTCTTAAGTCCCAGCTTCTGCAGAGTAGAGGCTGCTTGAGCCATTATCAGCCCTGGGGAGCGGCTCTGGGTGTCGTCCGCCCCACCGCAGGGAGCCCGGGTGCCACCACGGGCAACCAGGGAAACTGAAACCGGTGCTATCAAGTTTTGCTGCGGGGTTTGCTCACCGGCCTGGTAACTAGCGGCCTGCGGGCCTGGGAGCCGCCAGCAACCGGAAAGGCTCGGGTCTCCCTCTCGCCGCTCCCACCGACGCCACGTGGACGCTGAGCGGCGCCTCCCTCCAGCGACCACCGAGCTCCAGGTCACCAGGCCCTTCCCTGCCGCAGAACAGGAAGGGCTAGGAGGCGAGGGCAAGGCGAACTTAAAATACATAACGTATAATATTGGTTGATCCCTAAGTAGATTTTCAGAGCTGCTGTCTTCTTAAAGAGTACAGATATTTAAAATGTTGGAAATGCGCAGACTCAGGAAGGGCAGGGCGGGAGGAGGGCGGCTGCCGGGCCCCAAGTCCAGGGGCCGGGTGCACGGGGTCCTGGGCCCACAGTGCTGAGTGCTCAGGGCCTGCAGGGAGGGGAGAGGGGATGTGGGTCCGCCCTCGGTTTGCAGATGATAAAATTAAGGCCTCGCTACTGAGTCAGCAGGGAAGTGGGGCCCCGGCTGCCCTGCTCTTTCCCTGCCCGCCAGCCTCTTCCCAAGTGTGCTCCTGGAGCCGCAGGCTGGGGACGGACGGATACCGCAGGAGCGCCGCAAAATGGACTCGGGGTCACACAGCTCAAACTGGGAAGGACAGGACCCCTTCTTTAGGCCACCAGTGGGGTCAAACCTTAAGGACATTTGCTGACATTAGCACGAAGCTTGGCGGTAGGCGGCTCCAGGAGGGCTTAGCTCAGTGGCTGCTCGGCAGTATCAGGGCACTGGAGAGGCATGTCCTGTCCCCACTGTCGTGTCTCCCCCCGACATAGTGACAGGTGTCATATTCTCTCACAACCTCATGCAGACGGCAAGAGGTGTCAAAAAGGAAGCACCTGTCCCTACATTGCCCTCTTTATTCCAGAAGCCTACGAAGACACACACCCCCAACCAAGTCTCATTGGCTGGATGAGCTGAGTCACGTGCCCGCCCCGTACTCATTGCTGGCTGCTGGTACCAGCACTGCACGTCCTGTGAGTGCCACAGACATATGATAATTCACTCACTGAGGCTGGGCCCTGTCTCTCTTGGAACAAATTCACAGTTCTGATGGCAATAAAGGAGGAACAGCTCTTCAGTAGCCCTGGATGGGGGTCTACCTTGAAGAGAGTTCTTTGCTTCCTGACTTCTCTGAAAGCCTTTGTGTGTACATGTGCAATTTCCCAAACTTATCTGATCATAGACCCCCCTTTGTCACCAAGCATCTCATGAGACTTGTGGCCTATGGAACACCCTTTGGGAAACACCACCTAATGTATCCTCTCAGTATTTCCCTCTTAATCGGCATGACATCACTTTTCGGCCAGACAGAAACCTTCTCTTCGGCCTTGAGTAAACACAATTTTCATAAATTTCTGTCGTCTTGGTGTTTTTTTAAGTCACTCCCTGTCCAAGTCAAACCTGGATTCTGAATGACAATTTTTCTGTCTCTGCCAAAAACATTGCATTTAGACATTTATCCTTAAATATTTTCAGTCCCTACAAAGCTCCTCAAAGGTTAAGAAAAATAAAAAAAGACAAGATGAAGTCCTGAAACCTAAATTCCAGCAGCTGTTGAAAGTGTTTTAACAATTCCATCCACCCATGAACACCATCTTCACCCGTAAGTTGGTTCCATGTGTTTCTGTGTTTTCTCTCCAGCTAATTAGATGTTTCAGGTTCTTTTCTTTCAGGAGCCTGAACGTGGTATACCCTCAAAAATAGTCGCTGCAAGTTCTGTAGCGAGGCTTAGAGGAAAACCTTGGCTTGTACTGAGTTTGCAAGATGTCCTCATCCTCTACACAATATTTATGGGCTTCTGTGACTGCCCTGACGGAGCAGTGCCCAGAACTTGGGAGCCTTCTACTTTCATTATTTCCACTCTTACACGAAGCCGTGAGATCGATGTTCCTATCATCTACCATCCCCAGTTTTCCAAATGAGAATATGGAGTTTGGGGAGGCTAAGCCTAGGTCTGTCTGCCTCGAAAGCTTATGGTCCTGACACGAGTTCATTGTAAGCATTTTGTGCCTGTTGCTGAGAGAATTTGGGATAAAATCTTTCTTTTCAGGAGGTGAACCTAGCTGCACCAGCTCCCTTCATGAAGCTGTAACCACATGATTAGTTGATTTTACTCAGTGTTTTGTAGAACTTCTATCTTTGAAAGTCTGGACTTGACACAAACTGCAAAAGGTATAATCAGCCTCTCCCTGGGGGGATTTGGGGTGTGTGTGTGTGTGTGTGTGTGTGTCTGTTAGAGCAGTGGCCTCCAGCCCTTTTGGCACCAGGGACTGGTTTCATGGAAGATAATTTTTTCCCCAGGGGATGTGCAGGATAGGACAAAAAGTGGAGCTTGGGTGGTGATGCTGTGTGGCTTAGTCTAACAGGCCACAGACTGGTACTGCTGGTCCTGGCCAGGGGGTTGGGGACCACAGTGTTAAAGAGTAGTGAAAATCACCTTTTTCCCCTATAAGTAAAAATCAGCTTTAACTTTATATTAAGGGCAGTCTTGTCTGCTGTTTGCAAAGCAAGAGAGCACTATATCCACTTATTTAAAAAATAAAAATATGTAAATCCAACATGTTTTGAATTTCTCCTATATGGGAGACATAGTGCTGTGTGCTTTACAATTTTTTTTTCAAGTTCTTACAACGTCTTGAAAGTGGTTGTTATTGTTCCAAATTAATAAATCAAGAAACCAAGGTTTTAAGAACTTAATGAAGCCAGGTGAAGTTACAAAGCTAGATTTGGCAGCAGATATGGAGTTGTGAAACACAGGAGGATACCAGGCAGAAGAGTGTTGGCCTAGGTCTGAATTGCTACAGCAGTTAAAGCCACTACCTTCTCCTCCCAGACCTGGTGTCTTCCCTGAGGTACTGACCAAGAGCTAAGAAAGGGCCAAGGCAAGAGGTTGGGACAGTGATGCTGTAGCCTACCCACTTCAACTTGGGTGCAAGACTGCACAGGATCAGCCTGGCCGAATGTTTCTGTATATTTGGGCTGCGACACCGGAAGCTTTGAAGGCATCACTTGAATCTTTGGTTACCCATCTACAGAGAAGGCTAGCCATTGCTGCTTGCCCATTCAGAGGATCAAGTGCTCGCCTTGTGAATTAATGAGGCTCATAAATCACTGTGTGCTCCTTTGAGAAGGGTGCCATTCCACCCAAAGCATTGTTTGACTATTGCTCAGTTCTTGCTTTTATGGTACACCTTGTATTATTAAAATGTAGTCTGAAATGTCAGCTAAGAACATTGAAAATGTCCATGGTCTCAATTTCTGGAGGAGCTTTGCCTATGCCACAAAATCTCCTTAAAAAAAAAAAAAAAAAAAAGAAGACCAGAAAGTAAATTCAACTTGATGTGGTAAAATAAAAGAGAATGTCTCTTTCACATGGCCATGCTTAGGGTTGGCTGCCTTTAAGATGTTTCAAGGGATTTTCTTTCCCTTTTTTTTTTCTTCCTCCCAAACTACCTTCTTTGTTTAGGGATCCCCGATTTGCCCTCCTGCCTTTTCTACAGTGTCACTTATTGCTTTGCCAGAGACTAACTGAATGGGAGGACACAAAGGGACAATGAGACTCGTTACCCGAGGCAAGAAGCCACCTGCATGCATTTAGAGAGGCTCCTTCTCATATGTCTTGCCAGTTTATACCAAAGGCATTAAGAAGAAAGGCCACCACAGCTCCCTCACTGGGGGTGAATGAGGGAGGGGGCGAGTCCTTAGCACTCCCAACCCATGAGTTCTCAGGAAGCCAGGGGGAAAGGCCCTGAATCATTATTATTATTATTGTTATTATTAATTCTGTCCCATTCGCTACAAAGAAATTACAAAGATATAGCAGGGCAATTGATCTATCCTGATTCATACTAAGTGTACCTGATTTTAACCTGTTTCAAGTGCATGAAGAAACCAGCAGTCACTGAGGCCGGGTGGCCAGGGCAGAAGTGTTAGGAACCTTTCTAGTCATTCTTCATCATCTTTACTGATATAACCTGCAGAGTCAAAACAGTGTGAACAATTCGAGAGGTGTTGGTCCCAGCAGGAAATATTCAGTAAGGAGACTGCAATCCCTTCTATTTTTGAGTCAAACAATTGGCTTTGTTTCACCCATTCCTTTCTTATTTTCTCTCTTCTCAACACCTTCCTGAAGTCCAGGGAAATGAAAGTTTAGAAATATTAGGCAGAAAACACTGCAAAGGTCACATACTATATATTTTCCTAACCGTCACTTTCCAAGGCAAAATATAAAGGAAAAGATAGCATGGGAAGTCTGAACATAATGAAAAGATTCATCTAGGCAGTGAGGAGTTATCCAAAGTCGTTTAATTGAGAGTATAAAGAAATTAAATGGTGATTGTTGACATGGAATAAATGAATGAACTATTTATGCAAGAAACTAGGTTGTGTCTAACTGAGAGAAAAGAGAGGGCATGGGCCTGTATGCTGCGCTGCCTTCAGATTTTGCCAAGCATGAAACACACCTGCAAGGTCAAATCGTGAGGTGTTTGTGCTATGAGCAGGGGCAGGTGATCCGAGCTGAGTAATGGCATGCGGCTCGCAACATCAGTTACTGCAGAAGAGGGGGCATGCTCCTGCAGGCCCGTTGGCCCCCATCCAAGGTGCTCCATTACTGAATTACCAAAAGGATTTCTAATCAGGCGAGTCAGCCACAGTTGCCACCCTGAAGATGATGTAATGGTATAACGGTGAGCCCTGTTACAGTTTTCATTTGGAAACTAAGTTGCTTCCCAAATGATTAGTGTCTAGGATGAAGCAGAGCCACTGTGCTGTCTGGCTGGTGCAGGCATTGAATGCTTGTTCAATGAATGAACCAATGACCACAACCTCAACTGTGACCTACGTGTGAGATTTAGTTATGCTCATTGTTCTAGAGGGGATCTTAGAAATTGCACTGTTTTCTTTCATCATTCTATAAGCTATAATATAGCTTCCAAATGCTAAGTGGCACAAAACAAGAGAGGGAGAGAGAGAGGGAGGGAGGGAGGGAGGGAGTGAAGAAGGAAGGAAAAATTTTCATTCAAACTTTCAGAACAAAATACTGTCTTTAATACCTCAGACTAGGCAGGGGGAAGGGGAGCCTGCCCAGGAAGTCAACCTGGTGGCCTGGGCCAGGGAGGCCTGGACTCTTCCTTTCTCATCCTTAGGCCAGGTCTTAGCCCAGGGTAGCCAGGTATGAAGACCCAGGCACAGACCCAGATAGAAGGGAGAAAATAAAGGAGCGGGGAAGCGGAGGGGGTGGGGTGTGAGAGTATGAAGTGAGTCAGAACGTGAAGAATTCAAGGAGTTCTGAACGAAATTTGAAGACTAGAGCAGAGGGATAGGCAAAACCAAGTTCTCAGGACATACCGTGAATTTCAAAAATAGTTTTAAACATGATTGTTTTTTCCTCTTCCTAACCCTATTTTCTCCCAACATTTTATTATAAAAATCTTCATATATATGGAGAAGTTGAAAAATTGTACAATTAATGCTCATGATTTTTAGGGTTATTTATATTGAGGTGAATTTTGTAGGGATGGCTGATTGTCTCACAATATATATTCTCCCCATTTTCCATAGTAGTAGAATTATAAAATAGGTACATGGAAATTTGGTGTTAAAACTACACTTCCCAGGCTCCTTTGCAGCCAGGTGTCACCATGTCATTAAGTTCTGGCCAATAAAATATAAAAGAAAGAATCATGTGACAGCTTCCTGGATCCTGCTGTGACCCTTTAATATAGTTCCTCATGTTATGGTGACCCCCAACCATAAAACTATTTTCATTGCTACTTCATAACTGTAATTTTGCTACTGTTATGAATCATAATGTAAATATCTGATATGCAGTATGTATTTTCATTAGTCACAACCCACAGGTTGAGAACCGTTGTCTCAGAGGGAGCACACCAGGGCCCTTGCGAGGTTTGCCTTCTTTTTCACCTCTTCCTCCATTCTGCTACCTGAAACACAAACGTTGCCATCTTGGATCATGAAGGCAAGGCCCGGCCTAGGGACAGGCTTGGGAGCTGTGACCTGGAGGAAGTCTGGGGCCCTGAGGACTTGATAGAGCAAAGCCACCAGAGAAGTCTTGGGCTACTCAGCCCTGAACTAAATTCACATGAGAGGACAGTTGTTTTGCACTGTTGTTTTAGGTTTTCTGTCACTTGCCACTGAATCCAATTCTAACTGTTGGACTTAAAAATCCAGCTGTACCAAACAGCTTATCAGGCAGAGTAAATAACAAACCCTGATGCCTCCCTAGAGACAAACCCTTTTAACCCTTTTAAGGGGTTCTTTCCACTTCTCTAAATAATACATTTCTATTCTTAGTTCTCTATCCATTTTAGATACCAGCTACTGACTTCAGCTCGCTTGAGTCTCTCCTCCTCCACCCCTCCTTAATTCTTCCTGCCGATAAAGATACAGCCTTATTTTGGTTGTTCTATTATTTCTGTTTGTAAATGCAGTAGTATTTACACTATTATTTATTTTCCATCAACTAAAGATTTAATCCCTTGTTTCTCTGCTCTGGAAGATAAGGTCATCAGCCCACCTACCTTCAATACTTTCCACTTCTACTCCCCTGTCTCTGTCATCTCAATATCTATTACTTTTGCATTGTCAACAGTGGTGGCATCTACATGACTGTCAGCCTTACTCTACAGTGAGCAGAGGGTACCCTAAAATACCAGAATGTGCAAAGCTCTGTAGAACCAAATCCCACCTTCTATGCCCTAATTTGTCTATGGCTCTATTACCTCCAACCTAGAATGCACACCATGTGTTATAATTGTATGTTTATGTGTCCATCACATCTATACCCTTTAGTCTTAGCAATGCACAAGTGTCTAGCACATGAAGCTAGACTGAGCTACCCAAGTTTTTAAGTGACAAGACTAAAACAAAACCTAGGCAATTTACTTCATATCCATTGCTCCTGGAAATAGTCTAATAATTCAGTACTTGAGGGCCAATCTGGCAGGCCCACATTCTCCTGGACTACAATATGCTATATTGCTTTTGGCAGGTAGACCTGACAGTTAAGTTCACAAAGTTGTCCTAGGAAAAGTGCTACATACCTCATTGCTGAATATCACTGTGGTTACCTTTAAAGTACACCCCTTGGAAAGCTGTGCACTGATGCCAGCACCTAGTTCACCCTTCAAAGCAATTTTGGAATTCTTTTTATGGAACAAAATGGCTATGGCTATCATGGTATGAGGAATGACAATTAAGTGAGTGAACTTGCCACAGTGCACTTATGTGGGCAGCACTGTACAAACAACTTGGTAAAGTTTCATAACCTTGGTATATCAGAGTCTCAGAGCTGTGTTCATGTCAATGTGTAGTGGTATCTTGCTGAGTAGTGTTAATTATTGTTGTTCTGTGTTTTTGTGTGGTATGCAACAACAGCTCTGACAGTTATTCCAGAAAAAGAATTCCAAAACTTGCTTTGAAGGGTGGACAAGGTGCTGACATTGGTGTATAGCACTTTGAATGTGACTATAGTGAAATTCAGCAATGAGGTATGTAGCAATTTTTCTAGGATGAGTTTGTGAACCTAATTGTCAGACCTTGTAAAAGCTGAGTTTGCACAGACATGTTTGACATGTTTCTATTCCTTCAAGTCTTGGAGGCTCTAACAACCTTGGTGGCCACCCTGTTAACACCATCCATATCTGAGTTAAAGAATCATAGTATTTTGAGTTAAATTCAAGCTAAGAGTGCAGAATGCCTCACACAAATATCATGTGGGTGGATCACAGAGGGAAGCCATTGAAATCATAAGCTAGTGCTCCAAACATGCTACTGGGTCAATGTACATCTGTTTTCTCCACAGAGCAAAAGTTACCAATGCAGGAACCTATGTTCAGGTGCATTTGGCTGAGAAGACTGACAACCCTGTCATGCGTATTCTTGGAACATAATCCCAATGCCACCTGTATCCTTAACCCTTGTGTCTTGTGACATGTTTATAAGGATCATTTTTGGCTTGGTACTATCAGGTTGAGGAGGGAGATGAAAATTATAAAAACAATTTTAATGCGCTGATATGCCTTCCTATGATTGTTCCATGCCAGTTCAGATCTGTCTGACTTTAGATTGCAGTTCTCAACAGCTGAACTGAAGGTCTCAGGATTGTAAATTTGGAGATCTTGAGATAGATTGCATCTATCCCTTTCAACCAAGGAAATATCTCTCCCATGGTGAGAGGGAAACAGCTTCTATCTTTCAGCTGCCACATTTGAGTCTCTGTGCGATTGCAACCTGCCCTGTATCTGGATGCAATGCTAATCCACATCATTTGGCCATGTTTACCACCTACTCCAAATGCCAAAGCTCTGCTCACACATCCCTTGCACCCCACCGAACTCTTCCTCCATTACCCTCAATGAAGACCACTGTAGTTGGTGTTCTCAGTAGTAGAGGGTGGGTAGCAGTTGGTCAGAGTGGTAGCCGTTTGTTACAGAGGACCAAAGGGTATTTACGGGCTTATAGGGGAAAAATAACCCCCAACAGATTCTTAGCTGGAATGAATCCCTGTTACAAAAGACAGATTGACAAGAGAAAAACAAAGAGAGATTTATTAACACATACATCTCATATGTACATGATAGACACCGGAGAATGAGTAGTTCTCAAAGAGGTAGCTTTGAAATTTGGCTTGTAGATCATCTTTCAACAAAGAAGAGTAAAGTTTTAGAGAAGTGACAAGACAAAAGAAAAGGATTTAAGTCTCCACAGGCAACTTGTGGGAAGGCAAATAAAGACTATGTTAGTAAAGCTTGTTCATATATAGAGGGTCTGAAGCTGTCTTCAGTGGTTAACCTTTGTTCCCCAGGCAGGAATACCTTTTGTCCATGTCAATCTATATCTTGCCTTTAGGTAAGTAGAGAGACCACAGAGGGCTTTCCTACATCTGCTTCTTCTTAATGGTCTTTAACCTAATAATCCTTTGCTCTTTTGGGGTGGCATATTCTGGCCTCCCACAAACTCATAGAAGGTGTGCAGTAAATGCTTGTCAAGTGAATGTAGGACCAGTAGAAAGTCCTACCCTAAATGCAAGGGGGGAAATTTCCCCCTCAAATTGTTCAGTATATTTACTATCATCATCAGTTTACATTCATTTCATCAATGTGCAAGAGACTGTAATGGTAAGCAATTTGCAAATGTCTTTTAATATCACAAGATATTAACTAGAGGTTTATTAGTATTATTATTATATCTATTTGACAGATGAGAAAACTGGGCTCAGAGAAGCTAAGGAACGTGTCTAAGGCAAGTTAGGTAGCAGAGTTATGTGGGTCTGGCTACAATGCCACCTGTATCCTTAACCCTTATGTCCTGTGACAGTTTAAGGCAAAAATAGATAAGTGAAGAGTGAGTTGCTTTAGCTTTTACTCTACACATTTGCTGCTCTGAGAAGTCTCCTAAAAGCCTGAACTTTTGAGAAAACAAGCAGGGTATGAAGGAACCACCAATAACCCAGATAGCCTGGTCTCTGGATATCTGCAATATTAGAAACACTTCATCCACTTTTTAAATTACTTTCTGAAGCACAATAACTCACATTGTATAACCCTTTGGGGTGAATGAACGTTCTTTCAAACATTAACCCATTCACAAAACCATCTTGTGGCCTTAGTGGGCCCATAATGTTATTCTACCCACTCTCCAGAGGAGGACGCTGGGATCCAGAAAGATTGTGACTGTGTTGGGGTGGCAGAATAGGGACTTGGACACAAGATTTTTATTTCCTTCACATCTCATGCTCTTCCTGGTTAACATGTTACATTCTTTGTCCCTCGCCCACCCACTACCCCAAAGAAAGCTATGGAGAAATGATGATAGATTAGCCTTTACAGAGTGAAAACCAAATAATGCTAGGTTTTAAAATGTTATTTTGAAATGTTTTCTTAAAGGCATCCAGTCCTGTTAGCTAAGAAGGCTGTAAAAAAAGAAACCACAAGAGTTTAGTGGTTTGAATTCAGCTGAGGCTGGGAAAAATGCCATCCATGGCTTTTACTTAGGTGGCCAAGCTGCCTACATTTTTCTAGCAACTTCAGAAGTTGGCCAATATCCACATCTAAAAGGCCATCCTGGGCCCTGAGAAATCTACGACTAGGCCATCTCAGCAGAGAGAAGGACTGTAATGGGGCCCAGAACAGGATCATCTGAGACCAAGGTAACGGAAGCTGGCAGAACAGGCAGGCCAGCAAGGACCTCAGCTGGGCACCCACAGTTTACTGGTCTCTGTGGGCGCCAGACACATCCAATACCCTTTCCTTTATTCCTCTCTATTAAACATGGTTAGATCCAGAGCCCACTCACCTGGACACTGAACTTTTTAGTTGAAAACTTACCAGATACAAACAGGGAGTTTTTATACTGAGCATTTTTTCTTCCTGGACTGTGGGTTCTAGAAGGTTGGAGAGAGAGGAGGATGACCAGGCTGCAAGCAAAGAGATTTTTATGGCTGTCCACCTGCTGGAGTATTGGGGCAAAGGCCATTACTGAGAATTATTGAGGTACTTGAGGTAATCAATGGCAAAGTTTGAGAGGATGTGTACAATCAAGCAGTGTTCACAGCTGAGCCATTGGGGGTGCAGGGGAACATGGAGGGCTCAGTACAGAGGGGAGAGAGTGATGGTAAGAGGTGTCCAGGGCTGTTTGTGTGAGCAGCTGCTCAGCTTTGGCTGGCCTAGTCCCTGGGCTGACTGGGCCACAGGCCTTGGAAATCGAGCCTAGTCCAACCTCAGCTGCCAAACAGCCCTCATAAAACCACAGACTCCTTTTAAAAAGTAATAAAAGGAGCTAGGCCCAGAACACCAGACCAGGGCAGGACAAGGAGTGAAGATGTGAGAGAGAGAGAGCAGGGGGAAACAGTTCCAGGAGCATGTGTGTGTGTGTGTTCACGCGTGCACGCGTGCCTGTAGAGAGAGTGTGTGCTATTCTTGTGGGAGGAAATACCAGCTGAGGTGATAGACCCTGGAGAATGGTGGACAATAATTCCATTCTCACCTCACCTCATTGTGGCCTAATGTCCAGTCCAGGCCGAGGAGCCACTGCAAACTCCCACCTCCACCCAGTCCTTCCTCCCCAGCTTTCCCAGTGTTTTTGCAAACACCCCAGGGATAGCTCAGCCCTCTGTCCCTACTAGCAAGCTGCTGCAGTAACCTCTTATTTCCCAGCCCAGGGACACTCTAGACGGTCTTTTGGGCACCTTCCAAAACCGTGCATGTAAAAAGAAAGAAGGCTTGTAAAAGAGACCTTTAAAAATGAGGGCCCCCTCACCTTCCCTAAACAGGAACAGGCTAAAAATCTCTTCTGCAGCTTACTTCTATTTCTCTCTTTGGAGAGATGTTTTTCCCCCAGCTGTCTGTCGGCGGGGAGGGAGGTTTGGAAAGGCTTCAGGATAAGCAACAGTGGGAACATTGCGCATTCACCCGCAGGAGGCCACCCACGGAGACTGCAGGGAACACACACACATACACACACACACACACACAAATACGTGCAAACAAAAAGAAATCACCATTCGGTCCATCTCTCAACATGAAGCAAACCCATGGCAAACGCGGCAAAACCTCAGCTCTGCTGGCAGTGGCCATGGGGTCTTTAGACGGGTATTAAAGGAATTGACGGACATTAACCCTTTGTGTGCTGCCTGCCAGTTTATTCTCTACACAAGAATGAAAGCAGAAAGTGAGTTTTAAGAAAATCTCGAATGCAAACAAAGTGGGGGCAGAGAGGGTACATAATGGAGAGAGAGAGAAGTAGGATACCCAACAGAATATTTGAATAATACTAAAATAAAGTAATCTTTACATGTCAAGGATCAAAATATTGGTTATTTAAAATTAATCCCAACTTCAATAAAAGTATAAGACACGACAGAGAAATACACTCAAATGCAGCTGTGGAATGATATAGCTCAGGGCTTCTCCAACTTGAGTACACGCACAACCCTCTCTGGGTCTGGTATCCGTGGTGATTCCAGTCCAGGAACTCAGGAGCTGGGGGCATTTCTAGCAAGTGTCCAAGTGCTGAGAGTAGTGAGGTACTATAGATAAATTTTTTTCTTCTTTATACTTTTTGTTGTCTTATGATCTTCCATAATGACCATATTACTACTTTGGTAATCATGAAAATGCCTTCCTTTTGAAGATAAGGTATTTATAGATTACAGATAAGGTCAGCCCCATTATACCAAGGTCTGGAGCACTGGAGGAGGAGACTGATCAACAGGAAGGTGATTCTAGAGTGGGGGTCACCAGGGAATCCCCGGGAAGCTTTACAAAGCATTTGCCCCCTGGGGACTTGTCAGAATCTGACAGAGAGGAGGGCTGTGTAATAGGAGAGCTCCCAGGACCACACACCACGCCAGTTGCCCAGGGCTGAGCACCACTGTTGCAGACTTTCCATTTGCTGTCCTGTGTCGCATACCCTCTGCCTATTCAGATCTAGGCCTACTCTGGGGCTGGGGCTGGTGTGGCCTGAGTGCAGGGGGAAAAACATGCTATATTTCATTTTTTCAGCTGGGAAAACCCAATGTTTAATAGGCATATCCGAAGTAAAAAGGCCCATTCAGCACTCAGAATTAGGGTTGCTGCCAGAGGGACCATCCCACAACTCACCTGCAGACTGAGAAGTATAAAGAACGGGTGACTTGGCATGCAGACGGAGGCAAGTCACCAACCAGTCCTCTCCGCTGTGGTTCTGGAGGTTTACAAAGTAAGTCAGCGGCACCAAGAATCTGACAGTTACAAAAGCCAGATAAACTGGCATCTTGGAGGGTCCTTCTGTCAGTGGAATAATAGGATCATCACTGTCCAAAATGTTCTTCTTCTATGTCAATGTGTCATTCAGAATGCTATCAGAGAGAAAGCCACATTAATTTAATCATCAGTAATATGCACACTCACATCTTTTTATTGTCTAGCCTCCCGGACATGGCAAATGAGATGGGCTGGTTTGTAAACTATATCATCTCTGTGTTATTGGATCAGGACTCTTTCAGTCTTAACTGGCATGAGCAAGAAAGTGGAAAGTATTTTTTTTTACGTAACTGAAAAGCTTACCTTCAGGCACTGCTGGATCCAAGCGCTCAAATGATGTCATCATCCTCATTCTTTCCATGTTGGCTCTTTTATCAGGCAGGATCATGATTGGGAGACAGAGGCTGAGAGATCTAGGTTTATTCTCCATCCTCTTAGAGAAAAAAAAGAGAATCCCTATCACAACTATTCAAACATCCCAGATTGAGTCTTGTTAGCTGGACTTGGATCACATACAGGAATCTGGAACCAATGACTATGACATGGAAGAAGATTCATTTGTCCAGCCTGGCTCAGGTGTTTACCCTTCAAGCAACCACCAAGACCATGGAGAATGCACACTCTGAATGGACAGGCCTGGGGTAGCTGTCCACCATGAACCAATCAGTGAGGTCATGAAGAGTCTATGCTATGCCTGACTGGGCTGGAGTCAGGTCCCCAGCCCTGACATGAATGTAGTCAGAGACTTAAGAGCAGAGGAGAGTTCTTCCAGGAAAATATGGATTGTATTATTTGAAGAAAGGCAGTAAAGTCTAGCCAGAAAAAAAAAGTGTCTAATTTAGTATGTAATTATCATCAGACTCATAGTCACAAGTGGTCTTTTTAGAACTTCACAATTAAGGTTGATTAGGTGGGCTGGTGCTTCCTGACCTTTCATGTCTTGGTTCACACGGAAAAGTATCATGTGTGTGGGTAGCCTGGGAGCAGATGGGGCAGACTTGAGGTTCCAGGAGAGGCTGTCTTCAGGACTACTGTAGACTAGGTAGCTTATAAACAACAGAAATTTATTTCTCATAGTTCTGGAGCCTGGGAAGTGCAAGGTCAAGGCCCCAGCAGATGTGATATCTGGTGAGAGCTGGCTTCCTGCTTCATAGCCTATGGTCTTCTCATTGTACCCACACATTACAGTGTGAAACAATGGAGGTCTATTGGCCTCTGTTCCAAGGGCATTAATTCCATTCATGAGGGCTCTCCCAAAGGCCTTGCTTCCTAATATCATCACATTAAGCATTAGGATCTCAACATACGAATTTGGTGGGGTGGCAAAAACATTCAGTTTATAGCAGGCTGTTCTAAGATTAATTAGCCAGGGGCTCCAGACATTCCGAGGGCTGAGGGAGCAACAACTTGTACTGGGCTCTGGGAAAGCTCTGTGCTAGGGCTTAGTACTGGTGCTTAAGACCAAAGATGGTCATTTATTAGACTTTTTTTTTCAATGCAGTACAGTTCAAAGTTTATAGTGACTTGTATCCTTATACCTTCCTCTCCTTACCACACCCTACCTTATCTCCAAACAGGTGATCATTTATTGAGCAATTATTTATTGAGCACGTGCTGTGTGCCAGACACTGTCATAGGTGCTTGGAATACATCAGTGAATCAAATGAATCAAAATCTTTACCTGGCAGAATTTGAGTACATGTGGGTGTATTACAATATGCAATGAACATAATAAATCAGTACATGATACAGTGCATTAGATGGTGGTAAGAGTTAGAAAAAAAAAAAGTAGAGCAAGGCAAGAAGGCTATTTTAAGAATTCAAGAAATGTTTCTGCATCCAGTAGTTTGAGAGCTACTCCTTGTGTATAAATTTCAGCTGATTTAAGAATGGTTCACCTCATTTTACAAATGGTTTCCATGCCCATCTTTGAGCATCAGAGCATAACAGGAAAATCTGACCCGGATCTACAATGACTAGAAATGTTAAGGATTGAGTGCAGAGATATAGCTAGTTACAAATACAACATGGAAATGCCCACATGTTCATAGCCCTGTAGACTTGAAAGGGATTGTTGAGGTTGGATTCCACTGTGTTGAAGATGGGGGCTCTGTCTGCTGCAGCAGCCACCAGACTGGCCTCTGACTCAGTCTTGTATGAGAGACTCAAATCTCAGCTGGGGCCTGTATTAGTTATCTATCACTGCATAATAAATTATTTCAAAATGTAGTGGCTTAGAACAATGACATTTTTGATTCACAGTTTCTAGGGTCAGGAATCTGGGCATGCTTAATGGGGTCCTCTCCTTCAGACTCACTGTAGTCAAGACTTGGGTTCTGGGACCCCTACGAAGCTGTCAGAGAGACTTGACTGGGACAGGATCCACTTCTAAGGTTTTTCAGTGGTTGTTGGCAGGACTTAGTTTCTTGCTGGCTGTTAGCTGGAGGCCACCCTCAGTCCCTTGCCATGTGGGCCTCTCCAGTATGGCAGATTGCTGAGAGAGAGAAGACTAGCAAGATGGAAGGCACACTCTTCTGTAACTTAATCACAGAATAATGTCATTAGGTATATCCTATACCCAGGGCAAGAGTTACATCAGTGTATGTCTACCTAAAGGGGAATGTGAGCTATCCTCAAAGTCAGCTTACCCCAAGGCATCTGGATACTGTGTTCAGGATTTCTGAGTCATATTTCCTTGGTTCCTTAGGCTTCATTTTGTTCTAAGAGGTAACACATCCCATCCCACCACATTTTATTTTGCTCTGAATTCAAAGGCATTCTCTTCATTTTCACCCTGCCCCCTGCTCTCCCAGGTGTCTCTTCTCTAAGTGAAGCTCACCAGAGGAGGCACCCATCACCCACACTCCTATGGAAGCTGACTGCATCTTAGCCAGGGTCACATGATCAAACCAGTACCACTTATCTGGTTTTCATACCACTTGAGCTCTCCTATTACCAGCCAGACTCAACACCCTCAAGCCCTCTGAGACATTTGGGGAAGGGGAGTTTTCACCACAGGAATTTGGAACAGTAAGCATTTATACAACCAAGAAGAGAGGCCTTAACAAGAAGACAGGAGAAAACAGTCAGCATTGGCTGTTACTGACATTTGCTGAGAGATCTCTAAAGTAAAGTGATTGGGGCTGAGTGGGTATGGTGGCTCTCACCTAGAATCCTAGCACTCTTGGAGGCCAAGGAAGGAGGATCCCTTGAGCTCAGAAGTTCAAGACCAGCCTGAGTACAAGTGAGACCCTGTGGCTACTAAAAATAGAAAAAATTTATCCACACATTGTGGTGGGCACCCATAGTCCCAGCTACTGGGGAGGCTGGGGCAGGAGAATTGCTTGAACCCAGGAGTTTGAGGTTTGTAGTGACCAAGGCTGACACCACAGCACTCTAGCCTGGGCAACAGAGTGAGACTCTGTCCCAAAAATAAATAAATAAGATAAAGTGATTGGTGGTGGATGCAGATTAAAGGAAGATCTAACAGCCTTGCTCTGGCTCTATCTATACAGCTCAGATTACACTGTCAGGATGAGGAGACAACTGAGCTTTTCTTCCAAGATCCAATTCCACAATTAATGAGACAGGTGTTTGATAGAAGGCTTTGGTGTGGTCTCCTACCATTCATAAGGAGATACACAGAAACATTTATAAGAGGATACCCAGACATGGCATGTCCGTGATCTACAAATGGACATAGCTTTCAACATACCCAAATGTGAACTAATGTGTGTTAGCACAGACCTCCTTAGCCCCCTCTTTAGTCCATTTTTGCATATTGTATTATATATTTTCTTAACAACTGCTCCTTTTTTTTTTTTTTTGAGACAGAGTCTCAAGCTGTTGCCCTAGGTAGAGCCATGGCAGCATCATAGCTCACAGCAACCTCCAACTCTTGGGCTCAAACTATCCTCTTGCCTCGGTGTTCCTATTTTTAGTAGAGATGGGGTCTCACTCTTGCTCAGGCTGGTCTGGAACTCATGAGCTCAAGCAATCCACCCACCTCAGCCTCCCAGAGTGCTGGGATTACAGGCATGAGCCACCGCACCCGGCCCAACTCCTCCTTTTTATTTTGGCATCCACCCACAGTGGCCATTTTGAAACTCTGTCTGCTAATCACTTGAGTCACTCATGTCTTTTCTTGTTCTTTCTTTCTTTTTAGTTCTCCTACAGTGCCAGCCTTCTTGTAACCTTGAATGCCCTTTGTAAACTCAACTGGCTTGTCCAAAACAGTTTTAAAATTCATCAGAAAGACAGGTAGTGGCTAGGACGCATTCACCACAGCCCTGCCTGCTTCTCTCCAAACATAATCCTCTGAAGCAAGGTGTCCTGTGCATTGTGCAGCTGTCATGGAGAGATTAGTATCTGTCTGACCTTGTCAAGCACAATGCCATTGCAATGTCCTACTTCTGTCCCTCTTGGTGTACCCATGCTTCTTAAAAAATAATTTCTCCTCTCATCCTCACAGCTAGTTTTTAAAGAGTGCTTTCGTTTCTACTTGGAGTCTCAAAGATGTTGACAATGTCTCCTTTGGCTAATTCTTTCAAAGAATTTTTACTGGTGTTTTTTCTTTTCTGTAATTATGTGGTTGTGTATACATTTTTCTCTCCTTGGAAATAGTCATTGTGTGCATTTGCTGGGGCTGCCATAAGAAAGTACCACAGACCGGATGGCTTAAACAACAGAAATTTATTTGCTCCCAATTCTAGAGGCACCTAAGATGATGGTGTCAGCAAGGCTGGTTTCTTCCAAGACCTCTCTCCTTGGCTGGTAGACGGCCAACTCCTCCTCTCTGTGTCCTCACATGGTCTTTCCTGTGTGTGAGTGCGTTTGTGTCCTAATCTCTTCGTATAAGGACACTAGTCGTAGTAGATTATGTCCCACCCAATGGATTGTGTCATTATTTTACTTTATTTACCACTTTTACAACCCTGTCTCCAAATGCAGTTACATCCTGAGGTCCTGGGAAATAGGATTTTAACACATGAGCTCTGGGGGGACATAATTCAGCCCACACCAGTAGCAAAATAGAAATAAGCACAAAAAGAAAAAGAAAGAAAGATTAAAAGCCACCTATCATCTCACATTTTTGACCTTCCAGTGGCTTCTGATGGTGCTTCGGGTCAATTCCAGCCCCTTGACTTCAGCTGCAGCTCCCCCCTGCCCTGACTGCCCCACCATCTGCCAGGTTGCTCCCTCCTGCCGCGCTGACCTGATGCACAGGCTGGGGGCTTCGTCCTCTCGGGCCTTTGCTCCTGCTGTTCTGGGATAGCTGCCTGGCTGTGAAGCACAGCCCAAACATAGGAGTGCACAGGGGCTTTCTAAGACCTTCCATTGAATGTGCCTTCACTCCAGGCATTCTAGAGCAACCCTTCTCTGCCTGGCTCTCCTGCCAGTGCAAGCTGGATAATTACTCATCCTGGGGCTGTCCAGTGCACTGAAGGACATTCAGAGGCATCCCTGACTGCCCACTAGATGCCCTTAGCAGTTTCCCAGTTATGACAATCAAAAGTGTGTACCTGGGGGGCAAAATCACTCCCAACTGAAAATTACTATTCTGGAGAAACAGCATAATGTAGTGGTGAAGAGTGTGAGTGTGGCTCTTATCTTTGTGCCTCCATTTCCTCATTTATAAAATAAGGATAAAAATGATTAATAATATAACTCATTTAATATGAGTTAGCTTAGTTTCATATGAGATGGGTTATTGTGAGGCTTCAGTGAGATAATATGCATGGAGCCCTGGGAGGAGGGCCAGGCCCTCAGTAGGCACTGGGCGAGCATTAGTCATTACTGTTCTCTCAACACTCTGACATTGTTCTATATATGTGTTTGTTTGTTGGACTGTAAGTGCTACAGGACAGAAGTCTAGAAGACTGCATGGCATATGATAGGTGCTCACTGGCCATGTGCCTACTAGGATAAATTGCATTGTTTGCTGTGTTCAGAACATGGCTCCAGTGCAGGTGGCACACCAGGCCTGGCACATAACTGATGCTTGATGAATATGTGTTAATGTATTGACTGTGATGAAAGAAGGGAGAGAAGATATACTGTCAATGCTGGCCACACAGTTACACTTCCCTCAACGTGCGCTTTGTTTTTAATCGTTCTTCACATCATCCTGCAGGCCTCCCAAGATCATTTCCTGTCTGGAAATGTGCTTAACATTCATGCCCCTAATATCAAAGTGCCACCACAGTGGGACATACCAAGTACCTGTGTGCTGGCATCTCAGCTTTCACCCACACAGGAAGAGAGGTTTCTGTGGGTGCTTCACAACATCGTCTGTAAGTGACATCGTGGTCTGGTTCGGGCCATGTTCCGTCATCACACGGCACCAGCTCCCCATCTGTAGCCTCAGGAGGAGGAGCAGGCCACAGCTAATGTAAAAGTGACATCAAACATATCTGCACCAATGAGGGACCAGGCACAGTGCCAGGGGTTTCAGGGCTGTACCTCCGCAGTCCCTGACTCAAAGGTAGGTCACTCTGACTGGTTATGCCCCCAGGACAAATGAGGAAACTAAAGCATGGCAGGGTAACTTGTTCCAGGTCTAGGATGGCCAGCTTGTCTCTGTTCACCTGGGACCTTGCTGGTTTCAGCAGTGAACGTCCCACATCTTGGGAAACCTCTCTGCCCCGGGCAGGCAAGGATGTCTCATTCAAGCCACGTCACTCAGATTCTACAGCTGGGATTTGAATCCAATCCATGGGACTCCAGAATCCACACTTGACGGCCATGAAAAGTGGCCTTGGCGATACTGTGATAGGTGGTAAGTAACCAAGGAGAACTCAATCCATCAATCAATCAGAGAAATACTCTGAAATGAACCTTATTTCCATATGACAAAAAAGGGGGGTGGGTATGCCAAAACTGGGCATCATAGAGGAGATAGTGTTGTTATTTTCCCTTTGGCTGAAATTACCCAATTTACTGCTTCATTCCCCCTCTCCCCCATCATTGGCCACAAAGACCTAGTCATTTAACTTTTCTTTCTTTTTTCTTTTTTTTGTTTTTTGACATAGTCCTACTATGTCACCCTTAGTAGAGTGCCATGGCATCACAGCTCACAGCAACCTCAAACTCTTGGGCTCAAGCCATTCTCTTGCCTCAACCTCCCAAGTAGATGAGACTAAATGCTCAGCTGTTTCATTGTTGTTTCATTGTTGTTGTTGAAGTTGTCATTGTTGCTTTAGCTGGTCAGGGCCGGATTCAAACCCACCAGTGTCCGTGGATGTGGCGAGCTCCCTACCCATGGAGGTATGGGAGCTGTCCCATTTAACTTTTCATATTCACCCAGAAGATATATCCATTTCTAAAATAATGAATCAGTCACTGCACATGTTAATACTATTAGGTGAACGTAAAACACACCTTGCGTTCAGCTTCTCACTACATCACACTCCTGGCAAAAACTAAAGTAAACTCCTCCTTAAGTATTTCCTTCCACCAACTGGATTATTTCCTATAGCTAATAATGCTGGCTTAGAATAATAAAATAGACTCAAAGGTCAGCTTTCAGATGGAGTTCAAATCTGTCATTAGAGGTTAAAAGAAAACGCCAGCTAAGTTTGACATTGTTATTTGTCTTTTGCTCGGCACATATGAAGCTAATCATAGATATGCAGACATGTCCCTTGGCCTAAGGGCTTTTTCTTAAGGTAAAAAATGGCATTTGGCTTCTCTCTAATCTCAAATGTCTTAGTTAAAATCTACCCATAGGTCTTGGGCTGCTGGGCACTCTCTCTTTAGCCAACTTTTCTTCATAAATCTGAAACCATGGAAAATAGAAGAGGTGTGTATCTCTATTGTGAATGCTACCAGGCTTGGTCCTTGCCTGGAACTGTCGTGGAGCATTCTTCATGTTTAAGGCAATAAGCAACCAAGGAGATTAAAGACAAACCATCCTCCTTAGAACTTAACCCCACTTTGGAACAAGTATCTCAGAGTTTACAAGACATAAGAGTCATCTAGGAGGTCAGGTAAAATTCCCCATGTTCCACTTGGAGATTCTGATTCCATAGATTCCAAAGTGGACCCAGCCATCTTCATTTTTAACAAGCTCTCCAGATGATTCTCCTAAGATTCAGGACACATTACCCCCCAAACCTGGAACCTCAGCATTTGAGAAAACAGCAGAGACAGGAAGGCTATGCTTACCTCCCTGAAGCAGGTAGTAAGACCCTCATTTGAGAGGTGCCTTCCCTAGACTTGGAGGAGAGGAACTTTCTTATCTCTAAAGACACAGGGCCGCAGATAAGAATATGAACATACAGTTCTCGTTGAGTTCCTCCAGCTTATTACCATCAGGTCACACCCCCTTGTCTAATCACACTGCCCCAAGATTATCCACTACCCATCAAATCTAAGCAGATTTCCCAGGTTCCTCATGTCTTCCTCTCCAAAGGCTCATGTAAACTTACACTAAATAAACTTGTACACTTCCTCTTGTTAAGCTGCCTTTTGTTACAGTGTCTCAACCATGAGCTAGTGATGGGTGAGGAAAGAAATCTTGCCTCCCCTACTATACTGATAGGCTTTCCAACGGCACTGTGGGAAACTCTGCCCTCAGATGCCAGAGTGAGTTTTGTCTCATGATGTTTCCTTAAAATTTCCCATCCAAGAAAAAATGGAAATTTAAAATTTAAAGCATTTCCCACATTTTCTCTTTGGTTTATGTTTTGTTTAGCCTTTCAATCATGAGTGTTTGGGCAGGAAGTTTTCTCACACCAGTCGCATATACTGAGTAATATGGATTACTGTTTTAGAAAGAATACGGCTGGCTCCAAAGTGCACAGTTTGGAAGATGATCTGTTCCAACTTTGAGGTCATTTCTGAATATACTCCTGCCAGCCCTCTTCAGGCATGGCCTTGAGTTCATCAGGCACATTTCTTTGCATATTCTTCAGTGATGAGGAATCTTCACTTCTGGGGGAGTGCAAGCTTAAGAAATAGTTCAAAGTCATCCAGAGCTGAGTCTGGTGGAAAAGACGGGTGATACCCTGCAGAATACTTTTTGCTCCAGGGAACAATTATGCAGGAATAAGGCAGTATTCCTTTTTTTAATCTGAAAGGCATTTCTCAGAGGGAGGTTCAGCAATTGTTTTGGGCAATGCCAGCATTATTGGAAAAAGCTGTGTACATAATGGGAATACTCTTTTGGAGATGGTTACTTAGAAAAAAAATGAAAATGCTATGTGTTTTGTTATGTTTAAATCACACTTGAAGTAGTTCTAAAAATGTGAGGAGGGTGTGGGTGAGTGGGTAAAACCTTCTTCTTAGCACAAAAATTTACACTTTTGTGTAAGTCCCTAAGAAATCTAGAGCAGCACTTTCCAGCGGAATGTTTTGAGATGATGAAAATGTTTGATAATTTTCCTGTGGAAATATGGTAGTCACTAGCCATGTGTGGCTACTGAGCATTCAAAATGTGGCTAGTGTAACTGAGGAGCTGAAGTTTTCATTTACTTAATTTTCTGTAGTTGTTGGGTAGAGTCAAATGAAATGAAGTTTTCATTTATTTAATTTTCTGTAGTTGTTGGGTACAGTCATATGTGTACATATATACACGTACATACATGTATATATAAAAATACACATGTATGTAAATAAAAAATGCATAAATAAAAAAATCACTTAGTTCAAGTTGGTTGATATTGTTGTTCAAGTCCTCCATGTCCTTGCTAATTTTCTGCTTGGTTGTTCCAACAATTGAAATTTTCCTATTATAATTGTTCAGTTGTCCATTTCTCCTTTCAAACCTGTCAGGTCTTGCTTTATGTATTTACGGCTCTGTTGCTAAGTGCATGTGCATTTACGATTATTATATCTCCCAGATATATTGATCCTTTTATCATTATGAAATGTTCCTCTTTTTCTGTAACAATATTTCTTAGAGTCTATTTTGTCTGCTAATACAGCCACTTATATTTAGCTCTGTTTTGGTTATATTTTGCATGGTACATCTTTTTTTTATTTTAGAGAGATGGGGTCTCATTCTTGCTCAGGCTGGTCTCAAACTTCTGAGCTCAAGCAAGCCACCCACCTCAGCCTCCCAGAGTGCTAGGATCACAGGCGTGAGCCACCGCACCTAGCCTCTGTATGGCACATCTTTTAGAAAGCAAAACTTTTTGTGTCTATGAATCTGAAGTGTGTCTCTCGTAAATTATTTAATTTTAATTAATTTAAATGTAAATAGCCACATGTGGTTGTTGCTTATAGTATTAAATGGTGCAGCTTTAGAGACGCTATTTGAATGAGGTCTTAATTTTATTTTTTAATTTTGTTTAGTACTTTTTAAAAAACTTTATTCAAATTAACTTGCGGGTACAGTATTTAGATTACATTGTTCTCATTTCCAGGGCAAAGTTCCATCCATAGAAGATCCCATCGCCTAGGGGCGTGTTATATACCTTCACAATGTGCTCATTAGGGGAGATTCCACCTTACAGGTCTTAATTTTAGACAGACTTAGCTCTCTAGAATAAATCTGTTACTTGTCAGAAAAGCTTTCAAAGTTCTGCAGTCCTCCCTTGAAGACAGTGCTCATTGGCCAGCATTAGCCAGTTGTGGTTTAATGGAATATTTGTCCTAATGCTTTATCATCTTTTCACTTCCTTTCAATTTAAAAGCTTAAAAAGGTAAAAGTTTTAAAAAGTCAGTTTTCTTCCCCTTCTTCTGTTCACTGGAAAAGATGACACATTTTCATTCAACAAGCTACAAAAATTTCTATGAGAAATATACTTTCAAGATTTAAAAATATTAAGATCCTAGTGTGTCTTTTTCTCTTTCTCCCTCCTACCCTCCCTCTAGCTGCCCTCTTTAGTTCAATTCCTGTTGAAAAGATCTGGAAATACTCTTTATCCAAATATAGCATACTTAAAATGTGTACTTTTGTTCATAAGAGCAGGTAAGATGAATAAGATAATTTAAGTTAAATTTGACATTTTGGGGAAAACCCTATATTCTCATACTTTTGTGGAGAAAAAAATTACTAAACAACTATCATTTAATCATACAGCAAATTATATTCTAAAAATAACCACTCTGAGTTAAATATTAGAGACAAATTTTGAAACAAATTACAAATGCTTTCTACTGGATTTTAGAAAATCATCTATATAAAAAAATCACTCAGATTTATGCTTCTATAAACTTTTAAGGTCATATAAAATCACCTGAGAATCATGTCAACATTCAAATGGTAAGACTGGGTTGGGGGCACAAGTTCTGTATTTCTAACAAGCTCTCAAGTGACACAAATGCTCTGGTCTGTGGAACATACTCTGACATTTACATATAGATCATCTGTAAAGAGAGTCAATGACTAGATCTTTAGGTTTAGCAATATGGTGAAATATGTTAACATTTTTGAATGGATGGAATTATATTTTTATTTCCTTCTTTATTTCATTTTTCACTATAAATATTTCCTTCTTTATTTCATTATTCACTATAAATAAATCTAAAGAGACAATATTTGGAATTAGACCTTGTTTATAGCACCTTATTATTCCCCAAACAGGTGTTCATTTTGCATTAATACCACATTAACTTGTTTTATTTTTTTACTCTTATTCTTCAGGGTTGAGATACTAGAATTCTAAGTGTAGTCTGGGCTTGGGGTGCTCTGACCATGAAGGTCTGTACTCAAAATACATAACTGGACACATATGAGTCATCAGGATCCTTTGGTTTTAGATGGAAAGTATCCAAAATCACTATGAAGGGACAATTACGGAAACTTACATAATACAGTAATGAGAGGGAAAGAGTGGTGTGAGAACTGCAGTAGCCTACGTGACCAGCAAAATATAGCAGTAAAAATCAAATACTCACTAGAACAAATGAGCATCTAGATCAGTGATGTGCTGGTGAATGTTTAACAATGGTTCTGGAAGAGTGAGTTGTAGTTTTGCCAATTTCTACTGTGTAAGTATCTCAAGCTACCATTTGACAGTTGGCTTACAAAGTACCTGAAAATGTCATGGTTAACTCTTGTGAGCTGGCCCCGGCACACCAATGACTCAACATCATAGCAGAAGAACACACACATCTGAACAGCAAAAATGAACACATATGTGCTGTCATGCAGGTGGATCCTCAGCATTCCCTAATGAGGAACTAACTGGGTCTTATGATTACAAAAATAAAAAGTGGGGGGTTGGGACCAAGCGTGTGCGCTGATGATGTTAGGTTATGGTGCAGTGGGAGAGAGAGAGGAAAGTAGACTGTGGGGTTTACAAGGGCAGCAACTGGCTACCCCCTCCCCTTAGAGCTCCTACAATCCAAGGGTGATGGTGGCATGGAGGAGCTTGGAGATAAACTGCTGCATGAGAATTTAAGGTCCAGTGGTTCATGGTCTGCTGATGGGGAAGGGGATTATCTTTACAGAGAATTCTAGAACGGGAGAACCTTAAGGTTTATGCACCAGAAAAATGTAGTGACTTGCCCAAGTTCTCATAGCCAGCTTGTGCCAGTGCTGGAACTAGAATGCAGCCTCAACTGGTTTGTGAAGGGGAAAAAAAAAACCCAAACAAAAGTCTCATTACTCATTGCTTTATGGACACATGCTTGATATAGAAATCAGTAGTAAGAGAGGGTCAGAGAGCTCCCATGAGCAAAACTGCTGAGTCAGAGCTGTTTGCCATCTCTCCATGCTACAATAATTTTTATGTTTCTTTCCTTTTTTTTTATTTGCTAAAATAAAACAATTTTATCTTGTCCTCAAGGATGTCATACTCTAGTGGGGAAAGATACATAAACAACAATTGAAACAAGGGAGAGTTCCGGTGGCAGCATGCACCTGCGTGCACCTGCACCTGCAGCTTAGTAGCTGTGCGCTTAGGCTGGGGTATCTAACGTGCTTGGATTTGAATCTTGGCTGTGCCCAGATGCTTGGCCTTGGATGGATTTACATAACCTCTCCACGCCTTGGTTTCCTCATCTATTCTACAGTGATGATGATGGGAACCCCTCCCAGGGTTGTCATGAGGATTAAGATGAGCCTGACATGTGGCAAACGCTCAATAAATATATATTGGCTCCTGTTTTATCATTACACAAGGGTTATGGAACTATAAGGATGTCGCCTCAATCTCTCTCCCAATTTAGATTCAGCTCTCCTCAGGGTGTTGGACCACTATGACTCTAAGTAACTCATCTGTTTTAAGGGAACAGAAGGGACATTATATAAATGCTAAAACTGTACAGATAGTGCTATAATTCTATGATGATTATTTGAAATAGGGTGCACTTGCAGGATTGGGCATAATATGTTCTCTATGATTTAACAAATAGTTATGAAATCAATTTTTCTGTAACCTCTACCTAAGAGACAGAACCTTGCCAGCACCCCAGAAGTTCTCTAAGTATCCCTTCCTCATTGGCAACCCTAACCTCTTCCCAAAGGTAACCATGGTCCTGAATTTTATGATAATCATTTCCTTGCTTTCACTTTTGCCTGTTTTGGAATTCCATATAAATAGAATCAAATGGCACGTGTTCCTTGGCATTTCTCCTTTCTTCATTCAACATTGTAAGATTCATCCCTGTTGTCTCGTGTGCACATTTCCCGTGTGTAGATGGAGCCCATCCATTGTTACTAGTCTTTGGAATAGAGCGGTACCACAACGAACATCTGGGTTGGTTTCAGCTTTGGAGTGTTGAGCAGTTATGAATAATGTTGTACATTAAACATTTTTCTATCTGTGGTTTTAGCAATAAGGTGTCCCTCTGTCCCTGAGGCCCAGGCTGGAGTACAGTGGCACAATGATAGCTCCTTGCACTTGAACTCCTAGGCTCCAGCAATCTTCCTGTCTCAGCTTTCCAGGTAGCTGAGATTACAGGCATGAGCCACTATGCTCTGCCCGGCCTTAAGCTTTCTTTGAAAAGTCTAAAAGTGGAAGCCCAGCATTACACAGGCCACCTCTAGTACTTTCAGTGTAAGTTGCAAAGACTGGTTAAAAACGCTGATGGACAGGGGACCAGAGGGCAGAGCAGATTCTCTCTGCAGAGTGATGGACCTGTCTATATTGTCCCCTTCCTCTCATTTGCATTTATAAAAATGAAATAAAATAATTTACAAAAGACTAGATTTAGGGTAAAAGAATTTCTGAGCTGAAAAGTTTTAGGTAATCAGTTTCTACGGTCTGAATATTTGTGCCCCCCTGCCCAAATTCATGCTGCTACCCAATCCCCAATGTAATAGTATTAAGAGGTGGTGCCTTTGGGAAGTGATTTGGCCATGAGGGAGCCCTCATTAATGAGATTATGTCCTGATGAAAGAGGCCCAAGGGAGTTTGTTCGTCCCTCCCATCATGTAACAATGCAGCAAGAAGGTGCCATCTATGCAGCAGAGCCGTCACCAGACACACCAAATGTGCTGGCACCGTGATCTTGGACTTCTCTCAGCCTTGAGAATTGGGAGTGATAAACTTAGGCTGTTTATAGATCACCCAGTCTTTGATATTTTCCTTCTAGCAACTCCTGTTCTGACTTCACAGCCAAGGCCCTGTGAAATGATTTTTCCAAGGACAAGAACAGGTTTAAAAGAAAAGAAAAAGGAGTCTAACTTACTTCGTCAGGAAACACTCTCTCTAAGAAGTTAGCAAAATTATGAATAGTCTGTGGAGGTCAACCTGTTGCTTTCAGTTATTTCTTTCCCATATTTGAGTTTCAATACCCCTTCATTTGAAATGAGGAGAAGGAACTGGTGTTCCCAATGCTTTTCCAAACCCTGTGCCTGAACACTACTGATTCAATCACTTCTGCCACATCAGTGATGGAGAGACACCAATGGCACAGCCAGACCACAGACCGGGGGGCTAGCCTGAAGTGGATCCTGATATGAAGGTGTCTGAGGTCCAGGCCATTTCACCAGCCTATAGTAAACACCACCTAAAAGCCACACAATCCCCTTACTTTGGAGGAAGTGGGACAGTTACTTGGCCATGCTCGAAATGAATGCATTTGATGTGCATTCCACAGACACTGAGCAACTGCTGAGTCCCAACACTGGTTGCACAAAGATGTAGATGACACCATCCCTGCCCCCAGGAGCCCACAGCGCAGTAGAAGAGGTGGACCGGCAAGGACACAAAAACAAGTCCTGGGACAAAGGTGAGACAGGCACAAAATTGATACAATGATGAAACAAAAACTCACCCTTGCTCCACAACAGACATCTAAGATTTCTCACTTTCAGAAGTCTGCCTTCTTTCTGGATACATGGATGCCAATTATATTACTTTGCTAATGTTCCTGTATGTTACAAATATTTCCTAAGTAAAAATAGTTTTAATAAATTTCCTATTCTTTGATGCGAATAATACCAGAAGCTCGATGCTGCTTCCCGGCACAATTCCTCACCCGCACTATACCTTCTCTTGAAAACACCTAACTTGCATCTTGGCTTTCTATGAGTTCAGTGACTCAGTTTCTCCTCATTCCTTTCTAACAGTCGCTCTGGGTCTCAACCCTCTTCCACGTGCTCTCCCAACGTGGGTCCCAGGCTGTATGTCTCTGTAGTGACCTTCCGGGAGCTGGCCCACAGAGCCCCTGGACTGCCCAAAGGCACCCAGCTGCCTCACCTTGGCCTCAACCTAGACGCCCGGATGCGGATGGCCACCAGAGGGCAGTGTGGCGATGCCGGCCTGCACATGCCCAGTCTTGGTTTCTCCAACATCCTGGGCCTCAGGATTGCAAAGTAGATTTCAGCAACAAAATCAATCCTTAATTTGTATTCATTGAAGAAACAATACAGAGCACTTCTATAGTTTTAATATAGGCTAAAAAAATTCCCACAAATTTCTCACTTTTTGTTGATTTACTTCTGCTTTCTTTTCCTTCTTCAGAGGAGTAAAATCCTGTCTGCGACAACCATATTAAAAAAGTCATATCATTTTGATTTAAAAATGAAATAACACAAAATGGGAAAGCAATTTCTTTCCATTTTTCAGCAGCTTCACTTAATGTGTTTTAGACTTCTGTGGACCTACTGATTTTTGTGATTAGACTCATAGAATAAAAGGGTCATTAACACAGAAACAATGGTTTCACCAAGCTACCGATTGGCTGCCTTGCCAAGGGATTTTTCTCACTGCTGAGCAGAAATTCCTTGGGTAAAAGAGCAACTTGACAGAAAATGCTAATTCTCCAGCAAATTAATGGAAACTGTTCTTTTCTTGCCTGCTAATTGGTTACAGAGGAAGAAGTGGCTAGTCATCAGCAAAGATATAGCGTAAGGTACTCTCACATGCTATTTTCTTTTTCAATACTAGGTCATTTTTCCATGATTCCAATTAAAGAGGAAAGAAGGAAGGATTGAAGCAAACTGATTATACAATAGAGAATCCCAGCTAAGGGCTCCAGGTGAAAGTTGGAAAAAATGCAAGGTCTCTGCCAAAAGGCCCTGTAGAGAAATTCCTTTCAGAAGCCAAATTTGGCAAAACCTTTAACTCTGTAAAAATCACCATTGCTAGGTTTCTGATTTCATTTTCCCCTGAAACTATATGGGAGGTAGCTTGGCTCTGGTGTGAGTTTAAGTGTAGCAAGGGTAAATACCAGTCTTAAATTCTAACTTCTAGTTACCCCAAGTCCTGGCATAATCCGTGTGCTTTCCTTCTCCAAATAAGTAAATAATGTTTAACATGCGTAAGGATCAATTTGGCCTGAGAGCTATCAGGAAGAGAGGCACGTAAGTTTTACTTTTAGAAAATTAGTAAAGTTTTTTCTATAAATTCTAATAACAAAAACTTCTAGATAAATGCTTTACAGTAAACAAATTTGTATTGAGTAAATTTATATCGTCTCTTTTTCAGAAATTCCCTTTGGTTGGCCAAAAAAAGTAGGGTATGACTTTTAACTTAGTAAGGAATGGTGATTAATTTGATGTCTCTAGTTCTATATGCTTTTAAGAAAAAGAGGCCAAAACTTTGTTGTTTTTATTTTGCTTTTAAAAATAGAGGACTAGTAAAATTTTGATCTTCATGTATAAGAAATTTGGTAGCAGAAAGAAAGGTTATTAGCCAGATGTTGCAGTGGGCACCTGTAATCTCAGCTACTTGGGAGGCTGAGGTCAAGAGAATCGTTTGAGCCCAAGAGTTTGAGGTTGCCATGAGCTGTGATGCCACAGCACTCTGGTGACAGCTCGAGACTCTGTCTCAAAAAAAAAAAAAAAGGAAAGAAAGAAAGGTTATTATTGAACACATCAAAAAACAAACCCATTGTACAAGTAGTAGAGAAGCAAAATTCTTTCTTTACATGAAAGAATTCCTACGTAATAAAGTCAAGAGAGGATGTAGAGGAAGAATGGGAAAGGCATAGCCTTTACCTTCAGCTGGACCTGTTCAGCTGTTTATAAGCTATGTGGTCTTGGATAAAATTTCTTAACTTCTTTGAATCTGGACGTGTGAATTGAGCATGACAATAATCATAATCCTGCTTTGGCAGGCCTGTGCCCTCTGAATATGATATCGCTAATAATTCATTGCATCGTTGATGCTCATTATAATGTACATTCTATCCTGGGACATTGCTCTTGCCTTCCAAGTGCTGGCGATTGAATTGGAATATAGAGGAGCAAAAACAGTTTTCCATTTCAGTTCCGCAGTTCCACCTACCAGCTAGGTATTTCTATTTGGATGCTGTGCCCCAAATTCCATGTGTATGAACTGAAGCTCTCCTTTCCTTCTTCAAGACTTACTGGTTTCTAATGAAGGTATTTCACTTTCTCAGTCACTGGGGAGGGGGCCTGGCCTCCTGCCTGGTCTCACTGACTCTCCTCAGTGAGTCCAGCTGCTTTTTTCTCCAGGGTCTCTGCAGACCTCTCTGCAGCTACCTCTAAGCTGCTTGGTCCTTATGCCCAGACTAGCACCAGTCTCTCCCTCAGACATCTTACCTTTTCAAGGGATATGACCTTTTCACCTGACCCACCTGCCTTAAATCATTGCTCTCCAGCCCTTCCAGGTAAGATATGGCAAGTGCAAGACTACTGACCTCTTCACCAAGAGCTCAAGGCCTTCACAGTCTAACCATACCTGCCTCCCCAAGGTTAGCTTGCAAAACCCCTTTCTGCTCTTTCAGGACAGATAAACTGCCTTTCCCTTTAAAAGCCACCCTCTACTGAGGCATCTGGCCACGCCAGAGTGTGACCTCAGCTGAGCGTGACCACCCATGGAGGCCTCCCCAATCTCCCTGAAGCCTCCACTCTCTCTGCAGCCTAAACCCTGACAACATTTATTCCCTTTGGCACTGCTGGCCTTTCTCATATGGCCTAAAATGGTTGGTAATCTTGTCTGAGATAAAGTTTTATCTTACCCAAGGATGGTTTTTGTGCCAAACTTCTGTAGCTGCCAGAACTGCTCAGACCTGGGTGACGAAGAAGCTGAGAGGGTTACTGAAGATCACATAACCCAGCAAGAGAGCAATGAAACTGGGACTGGCCTCTGGCAGGTGAAATTCCTGCCCCTTAACACTGCCTTAAATTGGGGAGCCCTGGGCCCAGCACTGGCAGTTCAGAGCCTAGAAACTCTGGCCATTCCCAGTTCCCAGCCGTGGCTTTCCTGGAAAGACAAAGGCAGAAATCCCTGCACACTGCACCCCCGGGCTGGACCAGCTCACTCCTCTCCCCAACTCTTCAGATGAGAGAACCAGTGTCACTTTTGAATGTCCAGGGCCCTTCTTCCTCTCCACACATCATTTTCATTTCTAAAATTCTCCTTTTGGCCTTTTAATCCAATAGCTGCCAACACAAGGGAAGAAGCTGGTTCGACTACAGCCATGTTGCTTTCCTGAAATGCTTCTTTTGCTTGATTTGCAGTCACAGTTCTGGGTCTGCAGTTGCCTCAAGCTGTGAGCTGACGGCTTAAAGCAGCATCCCCACCCTCACCTGCTTTGCAGGGTAGAGGATGGGAGCCAAAAACCAAGCTCAAATCCTAAACTAATGAGTGCAGTATAAAAGCTCACTTGCTAATCAACTCAGAGCTAAACGCCCTGTCAATGCATTTCCATTCAAAATTGAGATGTGAGTTTCCAAAGTGCATGAAATACTTTAGGGAGTTCTAGCTTTGGGTTTTTTCTTTTTAACCCCTCAACAGAATAAGGAAAAAGATCTGGTGAGGCTGAAAATGTCCAGGGCAGTTATCATTATCTATGACCTGGATCTAGTCCACAGACACAGCACTTCAGTAGACACCCCACCCCACAAACAGCCATGTGGACATCCCGTAACCTGAAACACATACTTTCAAGCAGTCGAGAGGGGTGCAGATGACAGTCAGCTACACAAATAATTTGCCCCCAAATGTTTATCAGCTCTCTGCTGTGGCCACTTCCATTTATAGCTTATAAACAGTTATTAACTGGCCCCAGCACATCTGATAACCGGGCCCCAGTACAGGTGGTGAGAATGTGGGTGATTAGAGGTCTCCCTGGGAGGTGCTGTGTGTTTGCCTGTGGGTGGTCTTCCTGCCTGAGTCCGGTGCCCACATGAGAAGACATTGTAGAAAGCCTCCAATTTAGGAGATAACAGTCTGTGTTGTCTGTTTGTGTAAAGTACTGTCCAAGTTACAGCTGGCTTTGCTTTCTGGCCAGCAAACATTGCCAAGAAGGGTTGAAAGTTCAGCATAATCAGCTCCCCAACACAAACCCTTCCCCCCTTCTGATCTTGGGCAAATAGGCCTAAATGCTCATGTTCCGTGGATTTTTTAGGAAGTTTGATTAGAACTGAAAATGTTGCTTTAGCTGAGGCTTTGCTCACACCCCAGCCAGGGGACAGACCCAGTTGAAAGGGTGGAATGGGTGGAATGTTTTAGTGCTTTGGTTCTCTGTGATTTTGTTCTTTTGTTAAAAAAAAAAAAAAAAAAAAAAGCTTTGCAGGTCCCTACAACTTGCTTTTTTGAGAAAGTTTCTGTTGGCATCATCCACAGAGACATCAGACCTTAAACCCTTTGGCATTTCTTAAGCAGAGGCCACAGAAAGGATAGAATGGTCAAGAAACCATTAGGCCAGGGTTTCTTAACCTCAGAGTTATTGACATTGGGGGCGGGATATGTCTTTCTTGGCAGTGGGAGGGCTGTCCTGTGCATTTTAGGTTTACCAGCATCCCTGACATTCACCCATCAGATGCGAGTAGTGACACTCTAGTCAGTTGTAACAAACAAAAATGTGTCCAGATACGGCCTAGGAAACCAAATCATCCCCAGTTAAGAGCCACTATGTTAAGAGTCCATGAGAAATATAAATTAATCGAGAAACAATGTCCTGAACTACCCCGAGAGGGACAGTAGAGATTTCACAACACTAGAGCAGTCTACTAAAGCAGTGTAGAACAAACATTAGTAAATATTTATTAATTAGCCAATAAAATCCTGATTAAATTGTCTTGTGTGTGTGTGAGGAGGTGAATGATAATCAATAAGTGAACTAAAAACTAGGTAATTTCTGAAAATAAAATTCCAAAAACTTTTTAAAAATGACTTCATGTGCCAAAATTGTAGAAAAGACTATGGTGATGATGATATGATTAGTTTCAGCAGTGACGATAACGGCTGCATTACAGCTTGTGCCACCATGCCCAGCCATTTCCCATTTCTTGAATCCAAAAATAAATTGAAGAGTTAGAATGTATTCCAATAATGAGCATTATAGAATAGGCCTGTTAAAAGTCCTAAACTCAAAAAAAATCATAAAAATAGCAATAACAGCTACTATTTAGTGACTGCTTAGTACAGTGGTTCTCAGCCTTCCTAATGCAATGTATTTTCATTGTTACAAAGGGGTCGCAACCCACAAGTTGAGAACCGCTAGCTTAGTAGGTAGTAGGCCCCATGCTAGGCGTGTTGTATTCTCTTATTTAACCCTCGAGGTTTATACTGAAAACAGCATAACTCCTTTCACAGGCAAGGAAACAGAGAGGTTAGGAGATTGGCTGGAGGTCACAGAGCACAGCAGGATTCTAACCCAGCTGTCTGGCTCCAGTCACACCTGCCACCATGCGAAAAATGCTACCTGAACTTGTCTTAACTGACAGGAACCTGGGACTGCCCAGCTCAACCTAAGATGTTTCACTCATGGTCTCAACTCCTCCATACTGAACTTAACACAAAATGTCTTAAGATGGGACCCCAGGCCCCGCTCCACACAATTCCCACAATTCCCCTTTTTCCTTGTCCCCTTGCCCTGCATTCTTCCTACTGTCTTATCTTTTTCAGGATTTGTCACGTCAGTAAAAGGCAATAAGGAGTCACCGTCCTTTGGAATGAGTCATCAGGCCTGGAATTCACTGG
This sequence comes from Otolemur garnettii, assembly GCF_000181295.1. Lineage (NCBI taxonomy): Eukaryota > Metazoa > Chordata > Mammalia > Primates > Galagidae > Otolemur > Otolemur garnettii. Next base: position 44,790,057 of record NW_003852401.1, read on the forward strand.
GTCCCCTTAGTGTGTGTCTAGAAGTCTCTATAGAGGCAGGTGAAGTAGCCTATGTGTGAGCAGCACATCTGCCCAGAAAGTTGTGGAAAGACCACCAACCGCTGCAGGCCTGGCCCATTGTGACCTTGACTCTGCACTTAAGGATGGCTGACAGGGCTAGTCAGCTAGTTGGACCCCGATCGTGGAGGAGCTCATGCCTCTCCTTGAATTGTTCTATCCTGAGGCCCTGACAACCTTCTACAGCAGCCCCTGCCCCTCTTGGACAGCTGTGATTGTCAAGATGTTCTTTCCCGGAAGCTCCACCACTGGTTCAAAACGCTCCCACTTTCCCCCTCAAAGACAGCTCCTCACATGTGCATGAGGGGTGGACATAGGGGAAGTGCATGGCCTTGGGAACCTTACCTGAACCAAGTACCTTTCCCACCCCCTGCCCACCATGAGGATGGGGGTCATCATGCTTGCCCTATCAAGGTGGTGTTATTATCTGTAAGATGAGGGTCCGTCTGTAGATGTATTGTGAGATGGGTCCATTAACACAGTGGGTCTCAGGCTGCCTCTGCTTGCAACATGTCTGAGAGCACTGATTTTCTTGGCGTACCCAAAGGTATTACAGGTTAATGGCATTTTTTTAATGGACAGGATTTGGAAAGTTGGAAAAACGCCTTTTCATGATGAATGTAGTCTTCCTGTGGCTGCCCATCCTGCCCTGTGCCAGCAGAGTGTTGCTGCCCACTGCCCTGATGGCGCCATTGCATGTGCCTGTCCTCTCAGTCTGTTCCAGCAGACACGCCAGCTGCCCCAACTCTGTCCAGCATCTCAGTCTCAGTGGGTTGTCCTCCCCTAGCCCCTTCTTTGCCACCCTGATCAGCCTCCCAGCTCTGTCCAGAGACATTATGGCAGCAGCACACACATCCTCTGTCATAGGGAAAACACATTGTACTCATTGGCCTGAACCAGACAAGGTTTTCCACCACGTCATGGTAGAGAAAGCGCCTGTACTCAAAAATGACGTTGTTACCATTGTGAATACTTTGGGAGCCTGTTTTCAATCTTTTCTTCTTTGGCTGAAGGCACACAGGTCTTTGCACTGCTCTTTGTTGACATCTGTGCCACCAAGCCCAGAGCACTAGGCTCACAGGAGCTTGGGACTGTCCGGCATCAGAAATAGAGGCCCTCCCTCGATTCCATTCATCCATGAAACAAACACTTCCCGAGTGCCTATGTAGGAACACAAAGACAGATCAAATTCACCTGTTTCCCTTGGGAAACTGCAGTTTCTTCAGCTACCCTGTGGATTTTGAAGTTACCTCAGAGTTCCAGTAAAAGTAATGATTTCCAAACTTGGGTGTATAAGCAAATGGTATTGAATTCAACGTAATTGTAAAAAGCAAATACAGGCCTCACATGTCCTTGAGGGTTTAAGACTAGGCTTGGGTTCAGTGGCCTTGAGCCCCTCATTGAACTTCTGGAGTCTCCCAATATCCGCTTTCCAGATGGCTCATAATGTTCAGCCTGCCTGCTTAAAAGGTTTCACTGAGAACCAAATACAATAATGTAAATGAAAGAATTTGTAATTTAAAAAAAAACACATCACATAAATGAAAATTTTCTGTGTAAAATAAAAGGCTTTGAATAGACTTCCCTCCGTCCCTCTCAGCCCTCACTAGCTGTAACTGAGGAGGGATGGGCCCCTTAGCTCCACTGCTGCTAAGACATGTAGGAACACGCTGTGCGCACTCGGCAGCTGCCTCTGACTACCAAGGATCAGAGATTTTCCCAAACGGGGAGAAATGATAAGCCATAACACATCAAGGGTGGAGGCTGGGAGTGGTCCAGCCCAGGGCACGATAGCGGGATTGTTTGAGAGATATTAAAAACAACCTGAAAACCCATGGAAGTGTCTGTCCACTTTTTATCTTCACCTAAAGACCACCAGTCACGAACTCTTCTTCCTTGGCAAAAAACCTTTTGTTGGTCCTAATCCTACACAAGTGCTTTAATAATATAGATGTTAAACTGGGTGTGGTGGTCACTTCTGCAATCTTAGCACTCTGGGCTGCTGAGGCAGGAGATCACTTAAGCTCAGGAGTTTGAGACCAGCCTGAGAAAGAGTGAGACCCCATATCTACCAAAAATAGAAAAATTAGCTGACATTGTGGTGGGCACCTGTAGTCCCAGCTACTTGGGAGACCGAGGGAGGAGGATAACTTGAGCCCAAGGTTTGAGGTTACTGTGAGCTAGGCTAATGCCAGGGCACTCTAGCCTGGGCAACAGAGTAAGATTCTGTCTCAAAAAAAGAGTGTGAGAGAGAGAGAAAAGAAAGAAATAGATATTAGGTTCAAATCAGCATATTTTTAGTACCGTCTTTCAATAGCATTATATTCTCCATGAAGTTAATTTGGAGCACTCCTGGGCCCAGCTACAGGCATTCGTTTCAAGGCTACATTGTATTTGCTTCAAGAGCAGGTAATGTCCACACACACACCCCCACACCATGGTCTTGCTTACTCCTGCATTTAAGCAGCAGATTTGAAATGAATGTGATAGCGCAGTGATTGTAGAAACCAAAAGCCAGCATGGAAGTGACTTTAATTCTGTCACTGCGGGTGATCATTCGGATATTCTGTGTTTAAAATTTAAAACATTACAAACTGTGCGAAATACTATCTTTTCTTTTCTTTTTTTTTTTTTTTTTTTTTTTGAGACAAAGTCTTACTTTGTCACCCTTGGTAGAGTGCAGTAATGTCATAGCTCACAGCAATGTCAAACTATTGGGCTCAAGCGATTCTCTTGCCTCAGCCTCCCGAGTAGCTGAGACTACAGATGCCCATCACAACACTTAGCGATTTTTAGAGACAAGGTCTCACTCTGTCTCAGGCTGGTCTCAAACCTGTGAGCTCCAGCAATCCACCTGCCGTGGCCTCCTAGAGTGCTAGGATTATTGGCGTGAGCCACAGTGCCTGGCAGAAGAAGTACTATCTTTTCATTACATGTAGATTTTACTTCATCCAGGAAATATTTTACTGAATGGAAAGTAAAATTTATTAGTTCTGTGTTGCTATAAAGGAACACTGGAGTTTGGGCAATTTATAAAGGAAAGAGGCTTATTTGGCTCTTAGTTCTGCAGACTACAAGATGCAACATGCCAGCTTCTGGTGAGGGCTTCAGAGAGCTTCCAACCAAGGTGGAAGGCGAAGGTGACAGGTCTGTCACTGGGTGAGAGAAGGAGCAAGAGAGGGAGGAGGTGACACCAGATTCCTTTATTTATTTTGAGATAGAGTCTCACTCTGTCATTCTGCATAGAGTGCTGTAGCATTATATCTCACAGCAACCTCAACTTCTTGGGCTTAAGAGATGATTCTCCTACCTCAGCCTCCCAAGTAGCTGGGACTATAAGCACCCACTGCAATGCCCAACTAATTTTTCTATTTTTAGTAGAGACTGGGTCTCGCTTTTGTTCAGGCTGGTCTCCAACTTCTGAGCTCAAGCAATCCACCTGCTTCAACCTGCCAAAGATCTAGGATTATAGGTGTGAGCCACTGTGCCCAGCAGCCAGGGTCCTTTAAACAACCAGCTCCAGTATGAGCTCATAAAGCAAGAACTCTTCAATGTCACCTGGAGGGCACCAAGCCATTCATGAGGGATCTGCCTCCAAGACTCAAACACCTCCCACCTCCAACACTAGGGACCACGTTTCAACATGAAATTTGGAGAGGACAAACATCCAAGCCATAGCAATATCTTCCAATTGAAATGTGTTTTTCTTTTTTAATTATTTGCTTAAAACTAAAGACTAAAGTAAAGAAATTATGATTGCTAATGGTTATTTCTTGAAAATAAGATTATTGTATAGAGGAGAATATTAAAAAGTTGGCTCCAAAAGTCAAGCTCACCACCAATGATGAGAAGATTTTTATTTCTCTTCATCCCTGTAACTAATCCAACCTGGAAGAGAAGACAGTAGGAAATGATGAAACTTCTTCAGATCTTAAACAGGTTCAAACCCCAGTGGCGTTAATTGGCTCACTCATACAAAAACACTTAGGGTGTTTTTACTGAGGCATACAGCAGTGCCTATACTCATTTCCAATCAACAAGAGCAAAAGAATGGGAGTGACATTCATTCATTCATTCAAATCTTCATGGAGTGTCTAAAGATGCTGGGAGTTGGGGACATAAAATCTTTTGCCTCATGACACTTCCATTCTAGTTTGGGGTTCAAGGATTCAGGAAACAGGGAAAACATACAGCAGAGAAGGAGGGGGCAAGTGCTAAGGAGACCAGCGAGCAGGGAAGGGAGAAGAGTGCTGGGTAGGAACCTTGGAAAGACTTTTCCTCCTAACCAGAGGGAGATAACAAGCATGGGGAAGGTTAGTTCCAGAGGAATGACAAGATAGGCAGGGTCTAGAAGAACGGGTCTATTAGGTAATGACATCTGGGGAGGTAGCACAGTATGGTCTGTGGGCCATGTCTGGCCCTCTGCCTGTGTTTGTACAGCTTGAGAAATAAGAATAGTTTTTACATTTTTAAATAGTTAATAAAAAAATCAAACGAGACTTATATTTTGCAGTACATGAAAAATACATGAAATTCAAATTTCAATGTCCATTTGCTTATGGCTTTTTCTGTGCTATAAGGCAAAAGCAAGTAATTTCAGCAAAAAACAGGCAGATATGGTGGTGCCCACCTGTAGTCCCAGCTACTTGGGAGGCTGAGGCAGGAGGATCACTTAAGCCCAGAGCTGGAGGTTGCAGGGAGCTATATTGATGCCACAACCCTCCATCCCAGGCAACAGAGTGAGACGTTATCTCAAAAAACAAACAAACAAACAAACTCCAAACTCCAGAAACCTAAGATATTTACTATCTGGCCCTTATTTTTTCAGAAAAATTTTATACTAACTCCTAGGGTAGGGTAAGGGCAGAAGCAGGGAGACTAGTATGAGGATTTTGCTCCATTCAGGTGAGGGAAGAAGGTGGCTAGGACCACAGTGCAGCAGAGGAGGTGATGGCAAGTGGCTGGATTTTGGAAATCCAGACCATCCTGGCCCTATGATGGTGCAAAAGAGATACACATTCAATAGAAATGCTGCTTCCAATTTTGTAGAAACTGTATATCAAAGTTTGAGCTTTGATCTTTTCTCAGGCTAGCAATACACACATACAGTAAGAGACTCTCTCTCCACGCTGGGCAGTGGCAGTGAGCGGCAGCTCCCAGTCAGTGATCACCAGGGTAAGGAATTGGCACTCGCTATTCTCCTGAGGAGCACGTGCCTGTTGACCCATCCACAGGTGTTAATGTCCCAGCGATTTGAACCACATCAGAAGAGGGAGAAATTGATGATCCTGTTACTCTAGCATCCCCATCATCCAGAATAAAGCCTAAAATATTATTCAATGCTTCAAACATTCTTTAGGCCCAGTGTGCTTTCAGCTGTGTATTTCAGTACAAATACGACCATTCTGTGTTTCACTTTTGATACAGTATTCAACAAATTGCATGAGCTAACTGACCTTTTTTTATAAAGTATATTTTGTATCTGATGATTTTGCCCACTGTAGGCTAATGCAAGTATTCTGAGCATGTTTAAGGTAGGCTGGGCTAAGGTTAGGTGTATCAGATGCATTCTTAACTTACTATGTTTTAGACTTCTGATGGGTATATTGGGCATGATCCCATCTTAAATAGAGAAGCATCTGCCTTTTGATGGGAGAGGCATGAAGATTCACTGATAAGTCCTGTGAAGTATGTGAGAACAAGAGAGGGGCCAAGGATGTGGCCTGTGCAGTTGGGTGTTGGGCTTGCTGTTTACTCAGGTGGGGAAACTCCAGGAGGAGAAGGGTTTGTGAGGAAGAGATCAAGAGCTCATGGAGATCACGTCATCATCTTTAGTGGCGCACGTTGGGTGTTCTTTTCCCCATTGACCTGTCTTAGCTGTTAGCTGCCTGGATCTAAAATACATGTAATTATGAAGCCCTCCTCCTCACTGACGTGGAACTTCATGTCAGCTGTATGTCGGGTAGACAGAAGACGCAGGTTAACCGCAGGGACAAAATGAATAATGATGTGCCAGTAAGATAAATACAGCTATGACCTTGTGTTGGGTTGGGCTGCTCTGGAGGCTGATTTTGAACAGATTTAAGTGTAAGATGTTCATTTGAGAATTAATCTCAAGAATCCCTGGTAGTAAAGAGGAGAAGGAAGACGGAGGGAGGGAGATGCTTATGTTCACTAGGCCACTGTTCTGGACATGGGGGCGTTAATCCTGCTGGGGACCACACAGAACTCGCCTCCCAGCCTCTGAGTTTTCCTACTGCTGCGGTGAGGTAGCTGGAGTGTTTACCCTCCAACATCTCTACTATGGGCCGAGGGTTACTCCAGGGTGTGCTAACTGCCTGGCACTTCCCCTTCCCGCATGTGAGTTCACATGTTCCTGTAGCTGGGGAAAGCCCTCAGGTGGCTACAAGTGCCACTAGTATAGAGAGAACGGTGAGTTCTAGGGGAAGTTGGGTTACCAGGGGGACCAGAAGCATCTGATCAGACCTGACAGTCATGATAACACCAAAGCCAAACGCCCACAGTCAGCGTTCCCCTGAGATGGCCAGACCCCAGGGGTAAGACTGGCTAATCCAGAGGCCTGGGGCTTTCTCAAGACCACAGAAAGTTTTTGAAGACCCAAGGACTTGGTGCTACGTTGGGCCTCATTGACTCAATTTAAGATCTCTTTGTAACCAGAGCTAAAATATTTTTATGTGATGTCTTTCCTGAATTGCTACACAAACATTTTCAATTACATAGCTTCAATACTGACGTTATGAGATACAACATATATTTTCTTTTAATTACTAATGAAAAGAGAAAATGTCACTTTATTTACCGAGAATAATGGCAAAATTGTCTAGGATATTGACCAAAAGTTGGAATGACTACCATGTATGTAAATCGGCAATAGAAGTATTAAAATGCATCCCGGCAGATAGGGCTGAATTACTGTGAAATGATAACAGAATTTAGCAGGCCAAAAATTCCTATAGATGTAGTTGTCAACTTCATAGCTAAGGAGGCTAACTTCTGACTTTTAGGAGTCACTGGAAGATTGAACACATCCCATTAACACTCACTTCCTTACCTTTTTTAGAAATTATTCCAGCCCACTCACAGTTAGACACAGGGAGGTATCAAGCTGTCCACATAGAGGATCGAACAAACAAATGTGAGCCTCAAAATCGTGTTAGTTATTACAAAATACACACAGATACACAAAACCAGATGGCTCTGAACACCAGGTAACTTAATGAACACCTACAAGTTCTAGGTCTTCGTGATAACTATAAATTGCCTAAGCACTCTCCGTTGAATCATCTGGATCTTTTAAAAATTTACATTTTTTCCTACCAGTTAGGAGTGTATAAAATGTGGTGATTAAAGGAAAGAAAACTCCTAGGTCCACAAAATAATGCTGCCCCACATAAAGGATGTCCAAAGAGAAGGCAGTGGTTAGGAACACATTCAGAACACATTTCAGTCGCTCACACTTAAACTCTTCACTCATTCATCAGTATAACTGCTGACTAGAGGAAAAGTAGGGGTGCCCTATGCAACATTATTTCCACTTTAGATATGTGTGGCCGCCCTTGGGTGGTATCAACCAAGCCTGGCCAGTTCTGAGCCTTGCTTAGACAATTAGATTCTGCACGCACACACTCATGATTTTGATCCAAAAAAAAGAGCATCACCTCAAAGAATGTCTAACTAATTTTAAAAACATTTTATTCTTTAAAACTTACTTTTTAAGGGACTTCCAGTCAAAGCAGCTCATAAGTCAAAATGACTTCAGTCTCCTTATTTATTTAGATAACAAGACAATACCCGGCAGGGGGAGGTCCTTCCAGTGTTTGGGATTCAGCTAATGTCACCTGCTCACCCTTAACGTGAGACGTGGTAGTGACTGCTGCTGGTAGTGGCTGGAAATCCAGAGGCCCCCTCTGTTCTCCAGACCCCTGCCTCGTTCCCTACATAACAGTTCTAGCATCGCAGCTGATGTCAGGAGACAAGATGCCAGTGCAGGGTAGGGCTTTGGCCTGGGGAAAGCTGACTCAGGAGGCCTAAGCCTGGGCTGAACCCTGAGTAGCGTTCAGGTTGATTTATTCTCAGCAAGAGTGGTTCTTTGGGGCAGATTGTCATACTCAGCACAGGAAGGGCTCTGCTGAAATGGAGGCCACAGAGATGGGCAGCTGCTGGCCATGGGGACTCAGGGTGCCCGTATCTCCCTGGGGAGGACTGAGGAGATGGGAGATGAGGCCACGGTAAACCTCTGGCCGAAGTCGTGGGATACAGGGAGGGGAGGAATGCCTGTGCCGGCAAGGCAATTCTTGGACATCGAGGCCAGAAAAGCTCAGACGAGGCTGAGCCCTTTCCTGGGTTAAGAGTGAATAAAACATGCTGTGATTTAAAGAAAATTAAACTCCTAGGTCCCCACTGTATACTGTGGGGTTTGTACACTCGGAGCACTAGGGCAGAGCCGTGTTGCAGGTTCAGTGATGGACAAGGTGAAGGTTCTGCCACATACTTAACCTCCAGGAGCTCACAAGCCACCAGAAAAGAGCCTGCGATGATGCACCTCTAGAAAGCTGTTCTCGTGTCTCCCTGGGTCCAAGCCAGCAACCCACGTGCGGAGGCAGGACACATGTTGTTAGCACTCATCCCAGAAGCCGAAAGTCACTGGTTTCCCGGCCTCCTTGGGACTCCCTCTTCTGCCACAGCAAGCCCGGCCTTGAAAGGGATGTCATTTTCATAACGGCTAAACATTTATTTTTCAATATTTATTGGCTTTTTATATGTCTGTGAATTGTCCGTTTGCCATTTTTGCCCGTTTCCCCATTTGTTTTTTTCATATTGATTTGTAACAGCTTTCTATAAATCAGCTAGAATGAACATTCGTCTATTGTAACTGTGGCAAATATTCTTTCAATTTTTCATTGCTGAACCTTTCTGTGGCATTTTAGGACATGCAGAATTGTACATTTTTATGACGTGATAGCCCAGGTCTTTTGGTTTACAGGTTTTTTTTCTCAACTTTCATGTGACTAGATGAATAGCCACCGATATTCTTATAATTCATTTTGGTTTTTATTTCATATATTTAACTCTTCAGACCATCTGGAATGTATTTAGGCATGATGTGGGAAATGTGACATATTTGCCCAAACAGTTAACCAATAGTGTCAGCCATCAATTGCCGAATTATTCCTTACTGATTTGTTAACAAGGTGGAGAATTTTATTCCCCCAAATGCTGCCATGAGCTTTGTGTTGAAGTGACAAACAGCTCTGTTTCCTAGGAGTTGCCATGTGCTTGGTCCACAGGGAGCCGGGGATGATGAGGAGGTGTGGAAATTCAAGATGCAATGGCCGTCCTAAAGGGGTCCAGCACAGGGACAAGTGGGCACAGAAGTCCTGGGGCCACTCACAGAGTGGACAGTGCTACAGAGGGGTGGGACCAAGCATTTCAGGAGGAAGCCACACAGCTGAGAGAAAAGACGGACATCTGGTAGCTACTGCGACTATTGAATTTTAGGCAGAAGAAATATTTATAGAAGATCTTTGGGAAGTTTTCTAAAGATGAATTTCTTTAAGAAAACCTATAGTAAACTATGTTACTCTTCAAGTGTATTAAATGGAGTATGTTTTCTCTGAATGTGACTGTGCTAAAACAGAGTCTCGTGGGACATGCGTTTGGGTTACATTTGGAATGCTGCCTCCTTGCTAAAGACACTATTTATATATTCTTTTACTTAGAACATATGCCTAAAGTCTTAAATATACTAAGAGGCTCTTTCTGAGGTTTATATTCTGTTCTGTTCTTATACTACAGTGGTTCTCAACCTTCCTAATGCCGTGACCCTTTAACACGGTTCTTCACGTTGTGGTGACCCCCAACCATAAAATTATTTTCATTGCTACTTCATAACTGTAATTTTGCTCCTGTTATGAATCATAATGTAAATATCTGATATGTAGGATGGTCTTAGGCAACCCCTGTTAAAGGGTCATTTGACCCCCAAAGGGGTCGCAACCCACAGGTGGAGGACTGGTGTTGTACTGGGTCCTTTCTATTTGAATTCTCATCATGCTAACTTTCTCTGTTACAACCCATAAAGGAACTACATCAGTCATGAATGATAGATCTAGATTATAGTAGAGTCTAACCCCCAGCAAAATGCCATATGAGGAGCACAGTTGGAAATGGATGCCTGATTTGCTAGGTAAGGCCAGAAGAAAACTCTTTTCTTTGGTGTGAGTAGAACACAGTAGATGGTGCTGGTGACTGAGGACTCCTGGCTTCCAGATCCAGTTGGACCTCACACTAAGTGCATCTCATTGGGGTGGGATGAAGATTTATGTGAGCAGGGGCAGAAAACTGAGAAGCAAGGGTTGTGACAATAGGACAAGTGAGGTAATACAGAAACAAGGTCCTAGGAACATCATCCTATGCGGGGACTTTGGGAAATAAAAAATTGTATCTTTCTATCCCCATCACCATAAAGCTAAAGAATGACCCTAAATCTATTATAAACTTAGAAGAAATTTATGATTCTTATTATGATCTAGAGTTACCTGTTATTCTTTTAATTTTAGACTCTTCTTTTCATTGGACTTTGATTAGACAATCTTTAAACATAGTCAGACTCAGTGTCAGCATTTTAAATCTGAGTTTTAAAGAAAGTATTGCAATATATAGTAGTAGATGGGGGGAACATTTCAATAAAGTTTCAACAAGCATGGGTTTTGTGCCAATGAATATCAAACGCCTTGTCATCCTTACTGGCTGTGTGTTGTTTTATTGTACAGATACTCGATGATTTACTGGACATGTCCTCTGATTGTAGACAGTGGATTTTTTTCCCTTATTTGTCGCTATTGCCAACAAAGCTGGATTGAACATTTTTGTTTATAAACTGAAATGTATCAACCAACTGCTTTAAAATGATCATTATCCTCCTGTTGCTCCCAGGGTAATCCATCCTCTTGAATCTGGCACATGAAGCTCATGGTATCCAGCCTACTCCATGTTAGACGATCCTCTCAGGCCAGCTGCAGCCCCCAGCCACTCAGGGCCCAGCTCCAGTGTCCCCTCCTTTGTAAAACCTTTCCCATCATCCTCAGGCCAGGTGACTTTTCCTTGCTCTGAGAAGCTCCAGCATTGTATTCCCACATCTATGACAACAAATATCACATCATATCATAATTATTTTGACAGATCACTATTTCTTGAACTGGAGTTAGTGTTCAGAGGCTAGCAAGTATATGTTTTTTTTCCTATTGAATACCCAGCCTAGTATTTGACACCCAGTCTTGTGTTTGACACAGAAAAATAGCCTCTCAATTGATGCTTGTTGAGAAAATGTATGGTTACATAATGGGGTGGAATTAAGTAATAGATGGAATTTTGTTGAATCACTGATATTTTTACCTTAAGTTTAAATTCTCTCTTGGGCTTGAAATGATAGGATTTCATGCACCTTATTTTAAAAGTAAGTAGACAGTTATCTAAGAATGAACAGACAGACAAGGTTCTGACACTCCTCTGGGTAGGTCTCTGGGCCAGAGCTCTAGCAATAGTTCTCTCATTATGGCTGCTGCTGCAGAGTGGCAGGACCATTTTGACGATTCCCCTACCACTGGTTTAGTAGGTCTGGGGCTGGAGGTATGAAACAGTATGCCAGCAGAAAAAGGAAATGACAAAAGTCTTTCTGTGAGGTCAGTCCCTGGTCCACCTTTTCCAGAGTTTTCTAGCCAGTGGAATTGATGCCATCCTTAATGCTGCTCACTGGTGGATGCCAGAAGGGTTATTCAGACAATGCCTTTTCTAAGGCCCAGAATCTCTGCAGGGGGTTGGGGCTTAGGGGGCTGAAGCTGAGCCGCACTTTAGGGAACAAAATTAGAATTGCAACTAATTTTGAGAAACTGAAAACTTGGAGATAGACAAGGACCCTGGAGTCCAGGGGGACGTGTGGACACCACCCCATTGAGACCAAGCCTTCACCATAAAAACTTCACTGCAAATTGAAGACTTTGCCCTTCCATAACCTTTTTGCAATGATCCACAAGAAGAAATATAGTGTTCACCACAAACCAACACACACATTCATAAATAGTCATAACCAAAACAAAATTCTTGTATTTATTTTGATATATGCAGCATAGTCTGATATTTTCAATTCTATCCTGTTTCATTGTTTTTTAAATACTGGTCATGGGCTGTCCCCAGTAGCTCACACCTGTAATCCTAGCACTCTGGGAGGCCAAGGTGGGTGGATTGTTGAGCTCAGAATTTTGAGAGCAGCCTATTCAACAGCAAGACCCTGTCTCTACTAAAAATAGAAAAAACTTAGCCGGGTATTGTGTAGGGCATCTGTGGTCCCAATTACTGGGAAAAGCTGAGGCCAGAGGATCGCTTGAGACTAGGCATTTGAGATTGCTGTGAGCTATGATGCCACAGTGCTCTAGCAAGTGTGACAGGGTCAGACTCTGTCACAAACAGACAAAAAAAACTAAATACTGATCATGACTCTGTATTGATTTGAAGACCTGCCATGTGAAAATTGCTGCCCAAGGAAGGGTGGGGAAAGAATAGTCTCTTGATTTTCTAAGATTAAGAGAAGAGTGTTTAACTGTTAAAAGTGAGGTGAGTAACCAGGAGGACTGCCAGGGTCTCTATCACCATTGATCTTAAGCTAGTGGGGAAGGCTTAGAGGTCTTAACATAACTTGTTAAGTATTAGTTGTATTTGTGAGAGTGAGATAGAGATGAGAGGGAGAGAGGGAGATTGAAATTGGGAAAAGGGGCTCGGCGCCTGTGGCTCAAGCGGCTAAGGCGCCAGACACATACACCTAAGGTGGCGGGTTCGAATCCCCAGCCCGGGCCCGCCAAACAACAATGATGGCTGCAACCAAAA
>NW_003852401.1:44803422-44816774 GCF_000181295.1 Otolemur garnettii
AAAAAAAAAAAAAAAAAAAAAAAAAAAAAAGAAAAGAAAGAAAGAAATTGGGAAAAGGAAAGCCTCTTTCAAATCATCTGTGCCTGTGCCTGTGCCTAGGGGCTGTCACAGTGCAGTGGTTGATGCACCAGGAGGAAGACATACAAGATGCAGCAGAATGTTAAGACAGTCTTTCTCAAAGAGAAATCACTCACATGCAACTTTTTATTAGCTACACAAAATCAGAATTTGTTAGCCTAATTGAATTAATCTGGAGATCGAAGCTCATTCTTGGTCCAAAGAACTGATAGGATTATAGGTAAGAGCTAAGCAGACAGCATGAACTTTTTAATAACACAAAGTTCACAAATATTTTTTCTCCCACTCTTGGGAAAGTAGAAGGAAATAAATTAGAGGCACATGCCAGGACCTTCAACCTCCTTGCCTCCCACCAACTTCTAGAACAACTAAACATCAAGAATCCCTTAGTGGTTTCCTCTTTGTGTGAACATGCATGAGCGATGGGAAAGAGATATACTTAGGGCCAGTACATTTTTAACTCCCTGGGAGGTATTTTTTATCTAAACATGCCTTCATTTGGACCTTCAAAGATGAAATAATGAAGCAACTTTCCCCGAGTGCCATATCTTATTCTATCATCAACTTTTTATAGACTTGAACACTCTGTCAATTAACACGTTTTAACTCGGAGCAAACTCCTCCTTCGGGAATAGTTTTATCCTAAAGGAAATGCAGACAAGGGAGGGGCCCAAGTTGCACTGTGGTTCCTGATTGAAGCACTATCTTCTACCCAAAACAGCAGCAATAGAATTTGCTGAGACTACAGAATACGCCACTCCCAAAGGCAGGTGTGCAAAATGTCAGAAAGATGTTTTTTTTAACACAGGAGTAAAACATTATGTCTATTGAAAGACTCCGTTACACCACATGGCAGAAGTTTCATCTTAGTCAATTCAGGATCAATTCATTTCTACATTTTCACCTTCCTCTCTCTCTCCAGGGTCACTTGTCCGTTCTGGAGGCCTCTTACTGGATTCCTGCTGGTCAAGGACCGTCCCCCGCCCTTCTCTGTGAAGTGAACGTCACTCCTCCATGCCCTTGACTGTGGCTGGGCGGCCGCATTACGTCCCTGCCGCACTCCCTCAGCTGAGCAGTGAGCCCTTGGCAGGTCTTTCATCCATTATCTTTGCCTTTTCAGTGTTGTAGGAATATTCCGCTACTCTGCATGGAAGTGGAAATTCTCGTGAGGTCCCAGAAAAACACCGTGGAAGCTCCAGGAGGCTCTTTTCCAGCAGCCTAATTCCCTTTTACTTAAAAATATGTTAAATGTGATCAGTGGGGAAGATGTTGCTTTCCTGGGCCAGTGCAGGTACCTTGGGCAGCAGGTGCCGTGGCGAGGTGGTGAATATGCTGAGACTGCCTCCCAGGTCACTCTTTCTCCTTCCCTGTGTGGTCTGTGCCCTGAGAGACCAGTCCTACAGAGCCCTCTCAAGGCTCACTTGGCTCGTCCTCCAGCTGAAGTTTAGGTTAGTTGGAGACAGGCCCTGGCAGTAGATCAAAGGGCAGGAGAGATGGAGACGTGGCTCTTCCCACCTCCTTCCTTCTGAGCCACAGGTGGGCAGGGGCCAACCTCCTTCCTGAAAGCCATGTGCCATCAGGGCATCAGGGTGAAGGGCTATCCCTAGGACTGTTCCAACTCTCCCTGGGCCCTAGTGCCCACTCCCCACCCTGCCCTCTCAGCTTGGAGATGGCTGTGGCTCACCAAGGTGGTAGCCCCAAGACATGTCACCACCAGTTGTCAGCTTCCTCTCATCCTGCCACTGGCCATGTGAACAGCTCCATCATTCCTCCCTCTCCAGCTGCCCCACTCGCTGGTGCCATCCGTTTGCTGCTGGGACCCAATGGAGTCAGTTTCACAGACACTAACCTGTAGGAGGATCCTCCTGCCTCTGGTCATAGAGAAACATTTTAGATCTGCTGTGAATCAGGCTATGGAGAAACAAGACTACTCACTCTGCCTGGTATTGTGCCTGGCACATTGGGCCTGGTGACAGCCATATGAGCAGCCACTTCAAAGGGGCCACCATGCTCTTGGCACCTGAGGAAGAGGCAGTTGTGGGGGCTGTTTCTTCTCCATGTGTCTCTATTCTGCATCTGACCCTTTTTGTTTCTTTTCTGGAGACTGTTGCCTAGGCCAGAGTGCTGTGGTGTCAGCCTAGCCACAGCAACCTCAAACTCCTGGGCTCAAGTGATCATCCTGCCTCAGCCTCCCAAGTAGCTGGGTCTAAGAGGTGAGCGCCACAATATCTGGATAATTTTTCTATTTTCAGTAGAGATGGGGTCTCACTCTTGCTAAAGTTGGTCTCCAACTCCAGACATCAAGGGATCCTCCTGCCTCGGCCTCCTAGAGGGCTAGGATTATAGACATGAGCAACCATGCTCGGCTACCATCTGAACCTTTGTCCCCATCTGTTTCACCAGAGCTGGCGCAGGTACTCACTCTTGAGTCAGGATAACCAATTCATAGGCTAGCCTATATCATGCCTGGTTTAAAAAGAGATGATCCAGGGCTACCAGTGTCTTTCTTCCAAAAGCAGAATCAGAAAGTGTCAAAAGAATGAAGTAATTAGTAGCTGAGTTTGAAGTGGGGAAGAAAATAGAGCTGGCTAAGGGATTCAGAGTATCTGTCTGACCTCTGGACTGCTTGTCGTGAGGCTTGTGTTTGCAAGGCAAGGACATTGCTTCTTGCCTAGAGGTGGTATCTATTTAGAGGAACTTGGGAGGAGCTGATAGACATTATGGTGGGCCCTGGGTGTGGTCCCTAAGAACCCCAAATCCCTCCTGTTCCTGCAGCCCTGGGTCCTGCCTGAACAGCTGTCCCAACCTGGATTCCTGGGAGGCTGCCCAGCAGGGTCATTAAGAGAATGGTCTCTGGAGCCAGCCTGTCTGGGTTTCTACCCAGACTTGCCACCTCTTAGCTATATAACCTCTGGGCAAACCCTTAACCTCACTGTCTCTTTTTCTTTTCTGTAAAATGAGCATAATAATTGTATGCCCTTCACTGGGTCAGAGTGAGGATTAAATGAGTTAATACTTAGAACAGTAGTTGACACACAGTAAGAGTTGCCTTAAATTATTCCTATTACTGCTACAATAATCCACCGTCCGCCCCTTGCTTATTACAAGGCAGCCAGCCCGGGTAGTGAAATGCACATAGCCTCAGCATCAGACCACCTCAGGTCACATCCTACTTTACGTCATTTTCAGTGTCCCCCATCTGCAAAAAGGGAAAAATAATGCCCACCTGGAAAAGTTGTTGGAGGGGCCCAGTGGCAATGCAGAGGCAGGGCTTAGCAGGGCCTGATGCATCAAGCGTCATTACTGCTGAAGTTAATGTATGCAAACCTCTCTGTTACCATGGCCTTTCTAAAACAGGACTTTTTCATTTACAGGGAGCTCTTCACTCTAAGGTGTCACCTTGTCTTCTAAAGGTGAGTATACCTTAAAACTTACTCCCCAAATACAGAAAACTTTTATAAGTTATCAGTGACTTCAATTACTAGATGTCTCTAAAACCTAAAACAAAGAGATAGATTCATCAGGCCCTAGAGTTGAATACAGGTGTTCCTATCCAGCTGATTGAGCATCCATTGGCCTTGATCTAGAACCTAGTTTCACAGAGATGAATAAGACCTTATTCCTGCCCATGAAGGATTTACAGTTTAGTAAGGGAGGTGGGCAGGTAGGCAGGTACTTCCCTAACTATGAGGTGCTTTCCCTGAAAAGAGATCAAGAAGGGCCTCCTGGGTAGTGCAAAGAAGTTTAGACCCATCTGCAGACAGCAGAGGAGTTTTTAAAGATTGATGGCCAAGTTTTTGTTTCACTCTGGTGATAAAGTGGAGGAGTGATTAGAGCAGGAGAGAAAGAGAAGAAAAAAAGACAGTAACATGCAAAATAACCCCCATCACTTCTTAAAGAGATGTTTGGCAGCTAATCACCTGTGAAATCTCTAGTATCCCTTGTGAAGAAGAATGCTGATTGGAAAGAGAATTAAGTGAAGTGTTTGTAGGAGGAGTGGAGAGAAGGCTGGACTAAGGCCCCCGTCTGGTGGTTCTGGTGGTCTTGCCTAGTTCCGGAAGCTCTCTTATGACTCATGATGGTCAAGCACCCTGCAGTCAGGCAGTGATTAATCCAACCCAAGTTCAAAGACGCCCACTATCATAACTGTAAGTCAGACACACTCTCAGGCCTCCTTTCTCAGGCTTAGACTCTGGTCTACTGAACACAGACCTTGTCCATTGTTTCCACAAGACATTTCTTAAGAGTTTCCGGGTCAGCTGAGGGCTGGGCAGCTAAGGAAAGGAGGGAGGAAATGCCCTGGGCGGCAGGGAAAGCCCTGGAAGGCCAGTCACGTGAGCCTTCATGTGAAGACACACCATCACAGCCAGAGGACTCGAGGGGCAGCATATTTATTCATAGGAAGGCAGCCTCTGCTGTGCTCATGGTCCCTCCGAGGCCCAGTATACCACGAAACCAGTTCCGAGGAACTGTAATAGTCTTCAAGTGACTTGGATGAGTGAATGCAAAAAAAATCCAAAAGAAAAGGGCAAAATCCCAGGCACCCCTTCTTTGCCCAGGTGCAGAGTCTGACTGCATCTCCACTGCGGGAGGGACCCCCAGATACTACTTAGCGGAACCTAAATATGCTCGCTCCTTTTCTTCCTCATCCCTCACGTACACCACAGGAAATATTGTTAATTTCTCAGAGGGAAATCATGCACCGTAAGTTACTAGTAAGAAGTGTCCAACATGGGGATGAGTTCTTTAGGCCGAAAAAGACACTGTGCGTGCATACACATTCGTTTACTAGTCATCGGTCCATGACCTACCAGGTCACCTCCCAGTTCCTGAACTGTAAACAGCAATTTCAAATGGAAACAGCCTACAACTAGCTAAATGGACCCCACATTTAGCTTCAGGCCTCTGACCAAAGGCTGCACATGGGTTCCACACACACACATCTGTGTCCCCATATCACAGCTGCATCAACAGAGGCGCATGGTGGTTAAGGGACAGCCCCAGGATCGCCCAGCAGGCCCCTGGTTGCGCCAAGAATAAGATCTGGGCCTCATGACTCTTGCTCTATTCCCTTATTGCTGTCTGCCCTTATAAGGTGATTAAATGGTTCTTTTTCTCCTTAGAAAAAGGGAGGAGGGAAGGGTGGGAAGTGAGGAGGGGGAGAGTGGGAGGGGGCAAAATTAATTTGAATGCAACTATTTTGCCCAAGTCTTGGAACACTGTAGTTCTTTTATTCGTTTGGAATGAGTGGGTATACAGAACAGCTTTGTTTTTCAATTCATTAACTTCCACAGAAAAAGACCATCCTTTCTGTTTATACTAAAGAAACTGGATGTCGGAGCCATCGCCATGTGTGTGGTGTAAATAAGAAAGGCCACCAGTGGAGATCCGTCCCTTTCAAGATGAGAAAATAAAAGTTAGTTATTTGGGTTCCAGGGGAAGTTTCTTACTTACCAGATGTCTGCTTTTTAAATGTTTTTTGTTTGTTTTCAAGAAGTAGGTAAATTAGCTATGCTTTAAAATTCATTCCCTTTAATTTTTAGAGCCCCAATGACTTCTAACACACTTCTCTGGACATAAATGCTTTAATGGAGAAAGAAAGCGTCCAGAAAATGCGACAGAAATGAGAGACATTCAGAGAACAAAGTACCCCGGGTTATCATGGGATAATTACATCCCTGCAGCACGGGAACGGAGCTGGGTGTCAGTAATTTCCCTACCAAGATAACCAGGCCCCCAAGGAGTCCTGTTATTGCGGCTGTAACATTTCAGCGGTAATGGAATGTGATATTTGGGTACATCTGTTGCAAGAAGATAAATCTACTTGTGTACATCAGCCAGAGGTGACAAAGGGACATTGATAACAGATTTGGATGTTTCAAATGTTCCATTTTAATACAGTCCCCATTCTTAAGCACTCTTGCCCCCAAAAAGCAATGTTTGGCAAGGTTTGCAATGAAGACAATGATGTTGTTCATTTCATCTGTCTACAACACTCTGAAAACAAAACTCTTAACTGCAGTGTGTTTATTATTCATCATTCATTATTATTATACTTGCATAATTAAAATATATGGCAAAGAAAACATTTTGGTAATGTCAGTGGTGACCTTTGAACATGTGCTTTGCTCCATCAGTGTTGTTTGATTTACAAGGAAGTGACAGTTTGTTTCTGTCTTAAGCTTGTAATTTTCACCAGAGTCCAGCAGTGACCTCAAAGGCACAGGCCAACTTCTTGGGATCAGAGCTGGATCAACAATTCAGAGAAACAGGCTTCATTTCCAACTCAGGAAGCCTTGATGGGCCTAAACTTGCAGGCTAGAAGTTCAGGGACCCAAAAAGTTCATTATAAATTGAATTTGGGATAAGTTTGGCTGTCACCTGAACTCCAAGATAACACATCACCTAAGATGGGTGTGGGTGTGAGATGGGGGTGGGTGCCCCTCCTTTCACTGACCTCAAAGGCACAGGCCAACTTCTTGGGATCAGAGCTGGATCAACAATTCAGAGAAACAGGCTTCATTTCCAACTCAGGAAGCCTTGATGGGCCTAAACTTGCAGGCTAGAAGTTCAGGGACCCAAAAAGTTCATTATAAATTGAATTTGGGATAAGTTTGGCTGTCACCTGAACTCCAAGATAACACATCACCTAAGATGGGTGTGGGTGTGAGATGGGGGTGGGTGCCCCTCCTTTCACTCCAATAATTCCCATTCCCTTCACTTTCTTGTTTCCTGGTTTGCCCTGGTTGCTCTTAGTTAGCCAAACCAAGTGACTTATCAAATAACATAGATCCTTGCAGAACTTGAATCAGTAGAAAATATTGGAAAAACCTGGTCTGAGAACCCATCTTATTGTTCTGTGACTACTTTGATCCTAGGCAGAAAGATGGAAGCCTCATTAGCAATTAGACCCCCTTGTCTCCTACAGACTGGGGAGGATTCCCTTGCTAATAATTTCTCCAACAATAGGATTTCTCAGCTGGCAGTGCTTAACATGAACTATTTACCCTAAAGCACTTCTCTTCCCCATCCCTACTTCCCATCCTTTAGTACACAGGTTACTAAACACAATTCACAAATTTTAACACGACTACTAAATCTCCTAATGAGCTAGTTCCTCCCTTGAGCACAGCCCAGGCCAATGACACTGGACTAGGGCAGAACCAAACTCTCTCAGACCCAGGCATTTACATGTGCTGTGCCCTCTGCCAGAAACGCTCTTCCTCCTGTTTCCATGACTGGAAACCGCCCACTCCTCAGACACCAGTTGGGAGTCACTTCCTAAGGGCAGCATTTCTTAAATACACCTTGTCTCCAAACACACAGACTTTTATCCATTCCGGTGGTTCTTTACCACTTTCATAGCACTTCTCCCAATTCATCATTACATTTCTGTGTCATGGTTAGAGCCACACCTGTCTTCATCCATGGATGCCACCCTATATCCATTATCCTCTTCTCTAATGACAGCTTTTCAACTTTTATCTGGGCACATTGTTACCCACCTAAAAGGTCCACATTCCCCAGCCCCACCCCCTTGTGGCTAGATGTGGCCAAGTTATTAAATTCTGGCCAATGACATGTGCCCTTCCCCATCCATCATTTTTTTGCTGGAATGGAGATGTGATGACTGGAGCTTGAGTAGCCGTATTGGATCATGAAGTGGAAGCAACAGGTTTAGAAGCTGCAATGAAAAGAAAGGAATCTGTGTACTGGCGGATACCAAATAGCTTCCAGACCAGGCTTGGATTGTCAAATTTTAGTCTCCTCTTCCTGTGGGAGAAATAAACTTCCATCTTGTGTAAACTACTTCTGTTATTATTGTCATTGTTCTGTGTTGAATAGTTTGAGAAGCAATGAATGCATCTCCATTTTAAAGGAGAGGCTGATCACTAAGCATCTCTCACATGTCCAGTGTGAGCTGGAGGAGGTGGGGGGAGCCAGGCAAGATATGAGGTCTTCATTTTTTTGTTTTGGTTTGGTTTGGTTTTGGCCGGGGCTGGGTTTGAACCCACCACCTCTGGCATATGGGGCCGGCGCCCTACTCCTTTGAGCCCCAGGTGCCACCCAAGGTCTTCAGTTTTGGTTCTTCCACATGCCATGAATTTTGGATCTGTTCGAAACCAATTTTTACGGTTTCACACATCTTTAGCAAAGATCTCTTCTCTTTCCTTGAAAAACTAAAATTTTTACTTTGCTTTTTTCCAAACACTGCCTGTAAATTAAAGCACAAAACATATTGAGCCAACTTTGCAGAATTCATCTGAGTTAAGATTCTCCAAGAGATGATACAGATGAAGCTGCT
This sequence comes from Otolemur garnettii, assembly GCF_000181295.1. NCBI lineage: Eukaryota > Metazoa > Chordata > Mammalia > Primates > Galagidae > Otolemur > Otolemur garnettii. Next base: position 44,811,806 of record NW_003852401.1, read on the forward strand.
CTAAATATAGCTTCATTATGTGAATGAGTGACCCTCAAATAGAAGATCTGTACAAATGGGCCCTCAGATGGCACACTTCCAGAAGACCCCAGATGAGGAAACCGGTCTGCAAAGATGTGATGGGCTTTGTCCAAAGCAAGACTCGTGCTGGCTGGGAAATGAACGCTTAAGTCAATCTAAAGTAAACACAAGATAGTGCCTCTATGGTACTGACCTATATGATGAGCCCTACAGAAAATAAATTGAGAAAAATTAATTTCTGACACCAGTAAAAATTAGACCAGTGTTTTAGCCAATACATCAGGGGTGGGCAGACTATGACCCATGACCAAATTCAGCCAGCTCCCCATTTTGTAAATAAAGCTTTATCGAAACACAGCAATACCCGCTTGCTTACAAATTATCTGTGGCTGCTTTGGGATTTTAACTCCTGTAGTTGTGACAGAGACCATATGGCCAGTAAAGCCAAAAATATTTACTCTCTGGAACTTTGTAGCAAAGTTTTGCCAACCTCCAGTTTATGCGATAGGGCCATATCTTTCTAGCTACTTTTTTTTTATTGTCCTAATTATGAGAGAATAGAATGTTCTCCAAGAAGTACACCTCACTATTGCAAGGGAGCTTCTGAGATCCTACCCAAGCCACACTGTGTCTCTTCTTAAGCATGCAGTTATATGTTTTGGAATTCTGAACTCTAAGTGGGAGTCCTTCTGGTTTGTTGTCTCTGGCCAGAGTCTAGCTCCTCTGTGCAGAGAAGAGGAAAGTTGGGAGCAAAGAGCTCTGTCCTTCTCAGGCTGCTGCAGCCCGGGAAACAGGGTCTTCCCCCCACCTGTCCTGAGAGTGGCCTCCCCTCTTCCCTACACCCAGCCCACTCCTGTGAGCAGGGAAACAGTTCTTTGCTGAAGGGGAAAGCTGTATGACCCCCCTGAGAGTGTCATCGGGGACAGTGTGTGGGTTGGTGCCCATTCCTCTCTTCCCTGTGGGCCGGCTCCCCAGAGGACCTACTGCCACCACCCAACCTTGGGGAAGCAAAAGTGCCCTCCTTTCCAGCACTCTCCCTTCTCTCTACCCCAACATGCATTTCCTAGAAGGTCCCCACAGGGGTCCCCTCTCCCTACTGCTCAGCCCCCTCTGCTGGGGATGCTGTCCTGTCTTCAGAGAGCAGGGGGATTCTGGCCCCAGTGTCTGGGGCTGGGCTTGGGGTGGGGAGAACTTCCATCCAGCCTGTGACTGGCCCCTTCCTCAAGTTTTGGCCATCAGACACACCTCATCACCACGAAGTTTAATTTCCTTCTGACGGTGTCCTTCCAACACACCAACGCAAATTAGTAAGAAGCGTGCATTTCTCCCCTTCACGTGCATCTAAAGTAAGAAACCTCACTAGCCTAAAAGCACTCACTCGCCTCCTGTCCTGAGTGACACCTCCAAGCTTCCCCATGGAACTGAGAACAAGAGGCAGCTCCCCTGGTTCCTTTCTTGCCCTTGGGGACCTCACCTCCCTCGTGGTTCAAGTGAAGACTGTGCTCTTCTGTCTCAGTGGATTTCATCTTCACCAGCTGATGGGATGAAATAAATGGTGAGCACGGCCATCACTGGTGGTTTTCATTTGGCCCAGTTTCTTCTGTTCCTCCATAGCTGGGGTACGGTTAGCAAGGAGGTTTCCTAGGTGATGGGAGAACAGCCTCCCTATACTCCCTGTTCTCAGTGCACTCCTGGGAAGCCTTTTCTAGCCATTGCCCATCTCCTTGACACCCACAGATGGCCCTGGCAAAAACATAAGTGCATCACTGGGATTATAGCTGGACATGCATGCAAATAGGAACAGCTAACATTTCTTGAATATTTACCATGGGAGGCTTGCCACCTATTCCGTCATTTGACCCACAAAACAACTTTACGGTGTAGGAAACAGGGAGAGGGGACCCCAGATGGGGGACTGACAGGAAATCCCAGGTTGACCAGCTGTGCCACACTCATCTTAACAGAGTCGTCTCGCACGCTACTGCTGCCGCAGCGGGTAAATAATGATATGGTTTTTCCAGGCAATCCTTTATTAGTACATTTCCAAAGCTCTAGGCATAGCAGTTCCACATCTTGGAACTTTTCCAACAAAAATAATAAAAGGTGTGGGTAAATATGTATGTATGAGAATGCTCATAAAAGTTTTCTTATTAATGTAAAAGATTCGGAACAACCTGAATATCTAACAATAGGGGATTAGGTAAGTATTTTGTGGGACATATTTGCAATTGACTATCACAAAACCTTTAACAAACATGTAGAAAATACTGAAATGAGATACTGTTTAGTCTATATTGCTTTATTGCTGAAATATATCAGATTATGTAATAGTATTCTATAATCATAGGAAAATTCATATCTAAATACAAAAAAAAAAGACTGGAAGATCATTACAACCCAAAATTATTAACCATAAGTTACCTCTGGGTGGTGGTATTGTGAATTACTATTTTATTTTTATTTATTTATTTATTTATTTATTTTGAGGCAGAGTCTCACTCAGTTGCTCTGGGGTAGAGTGCCATGGCATTGGCTCACAGCAACCTCACACTCTTGGCTCAAGCAATCCTCTTGTCCTGGCCTCCTGCATAGCTGTGACTACAGGAGCCTGCCACAATGCCCAGCAAGTTTTTTATTTGTAGAGATGGGGTCTCACTTTGTGCAGGCTGGGCTAAGCACTCTACCTTCCTCAGCCTCCCAGAGTGCTGGGATTGCAGGCATGAGCCACCGTACCCAGCCTGTGTGACTATTTTTAAAAACAAAGATCTATGTTTTCCAAGTTTTCAAAGTTATAATTAGAAGAAATCAATAAAATATTTGTATTTCTATTCTACGTGAGGGTCCTGTCTCAAATATCTCACACCAGAGGAAATTGCTGTATCACTCACTTTCACTTCCATCTTGTTTTCCCAAAGTGTGGAAACTGAGAGTCTCTGAATTCTCCACAAGCAATTGTCTTTTTTCCCTCAATTCTGGGGGAAAAAAAATAATAGTAATAGATCTCTCATTTTAAAATAAGGTTAAAATTATAAGGTTAAAATAACTTTATAATTGTGGTTAAAGAATAAAATCAAATAGCCTCCATCACCAAAAATCCATAAACTTTATTCTTCCACCACCAAAGATACACAATGTCACCCTTCTACTCTGGCCTCCCCCTAAAACTAGCTTCATCCATTTACAGAAAATGTAATGTATATAAAATGAAACATTTCAGAAGAAATACATGTTCAATGCCTCTGGGTTTCCAATGCTTATTTCTTCAATCAATATCAATGCCACCAAGCTAGATTATGGGAGAAAATTATATGAGCAAAGGATTGGGAAGCCATCTTTGAGAAGATTGAACCCAAAATAGAGCTGGCAGGAAGAGAAGAGAAAGAAGATGGGAAGAGAAAGTGGAGGGGGAAAGGGAAGACAGTGAGAAGAGGATTGGGGAAAGGAGCAAGGAAGGAGGGAAGAGAAGGAAAAAAGAGGAAAGAGAGAGGGGGGAAAGTAGAGGATAGGAGAAATACAGATCCCAGGCTGCATTCCTGCAAGAGACATTCTATTTTGAGACGTGAGTTCTTCCAACATTCCTGCACCTCATTTCTGGCACCAGCAGTACTGACATCACCTGGGAGCTTGATAGAACAGTAGAAACTCAGGCCCCACCAGATCTACTAGATAAGAATCTTCACAGAGAGCTAGGCAGGTGGCTCATGCCTGTAACCCTAGCTCCCTGGGAGGCCAAGGCATGTGGATTGCTTGAGCTTAGGAGTTCAAGACCAGCCTGAACAAGAGTGACACCCCCATCTTTACTAAAAATAGGAAAAAACTTAGCCAGGTTTTGTGGAGGGTACCTGTAGTCCCACCTACTCTGGAGGCTAAAGCAGGAGTATAGCTCAACCCATGAGTTTGAGGTTGCTGTGAACTATGATGATGCCACGGCACTCTACCCAGGGCGACCGGATGAGACTCTGTCTCCAAAAAGTAATAATAATGATGATAATCTTCACACACAAAAAACAGGTTTCCATATGCACAGTAAAGTTAGAGAAACACTAACCTGGCCCGGTGCCCAAAGCCCGTGGCTACTCTGGATTTAGAAACAATTGAGTCTGTCTTCTGTCTCTCTTTAGTGACCCCTAGTGGTATGTCCAAAAGGTAACAAGACCTATATGACAAGACTAATTTTCTTTCTTTTTTTTTTTTTACATTAAATCATAACAGTGTACATTAATACTCTCATGGGATACAGTGTACTGTTTCTGTATACAATTTGAAATACTTTCATCCAACTGGTTAACATAGCCTTCATGTCTTTTTCTTAGTTATTATATTAAGACATTTATATTCTACATTTAGAGAGATTCACATGTACCCTTATAGGATGAACCATAGGCTTGATCCCGCCAATCACCCTCTCTCCACCCACCCTCCCCCCTTCCCTCTCCCCTCCCCTTCCTCTCCCCTCTCCCCATATTCCTGGGCTAAAACTGGGTTATAGCTTTCTTATGAAAGCTATAAATTAGTTTCATAGTAGAGCTGAATACATTGGATGCTTTTTCTTCCATTCTTGGGATACTTTGCTAAGAAGAATATTTTCCAGCTCCATCCATGTAAACATGAAGGAAGTAAAGTCTCCATCTTTCTTAATGGCTGCATAGTATTCCATGGTGTACATATACTACAATTTATTGATCCATTCATGGATCAATGGGCTCTTGGGCTTCTTCCATGACCTAACAATTATGAATTGGGCTGCAATGAACATTCTGATACAAATATCTTTATTGTAGTGTGATTTTTGGACCTGCCATTTGATCCTATAATTCCTCTATTAGGTATATCGACAACACTAAATTTTTTTTTTCTTTTTTTTTTTTATTGAATGGTAACTGTGTACATTGATGCACTTTGGGGGTACAGTGTGGTGTTTTCATACACAATCCAAGACACTTCCATC
>NW_003852401.1:44818999-44842424 GCF_000181295.1 Otolemur garnettii
TGATGTGTTGCTGGATTCTGTTGGTTAGGATCTTGTTGAATATTTTTGCATCAATATTCATTAGTGATATTGGTCTGTAATTTTCTTTTCTTGTTGGGTCTTTTCCTGGTTTGGGTATCAAGGTGATGTTTGCTTCATAGAATGTGTTGGGTAGTATTCCGTCTTTGACAACACTAAATTTTGATCTCCAGTCTGAACCAACAACTTTCCAGTCATCACCCAACTGATCTATCCAAGGTCCGAAGCACCAGGAAGACAAGGACCACAGTTTGGCCATCCTGGTTTGAAACATCTTATTGAGTCCAAGCCTGGAGGGTAGTTTTTTTTGCACATTGTTGCTGTTAGAATTCAATGGTAAGATTCCTGAATTTAATTATTCTCTGTGAGTGTTTTTAAAAACACTCATACACAACTAACTTTGGATCTCTTGATTGGAAGCACATCAAGATGATTCATTATTTATATTACCAAGTACACTTCACACATTGCCTCTTGTACTTGACCTCAGTTTGAAGGCTATATGAAAAGAAAGAAAAAAGAAAGACTGAAGGAATCTAGGAACTAAAGATAGGAGTGAGGGAGGGAAGCAGAGAGGGAGGGAGGGAGAAAAGAAGCATCCCTTTACAGGATGATCAATGTTCAATTTATATTGGGGTTGGAGTTTTATGAGAAAAGTGGAAAAACTCAGGGTACTATAGAGGTCCAAGAACTGCCCCATACATCCTCTAAAGCAGTTCCCAATGTATGTTTCATCTGCAGAATATTATGAGAAGGTATCAAAAGTGGTTTCAAAGTCAAATTAGTTTGGGGAACTTTAGATGGACAATGTTGGGAGAGATTCTTTGCTATGGACTTCTCAGGGCTAATTTATTAAATTAGGATGCTTTATAAAATCTCTCAAGTTATTCTCTCTAGAATATACACACATACAGAGTTTGGGGGGCTTCTAGAGCAATCTGATCCACAAAGCCTCAGAGCTGTGCAGTGTATCACCCACAGTCCTCACACTTAGAGCAGTGCCCATCCCCTGGTTCTCAGCCACTGTTCTTTCTCTGTGTTAAGTTGCACTCTGAAGTTGTTTCCCATTATTATCAACTCTGATGTGACCCATTAACCCACCCACCATTTTGTGTTCTATGGATAAGTGTAGAAATGTAGAGAGGTTAAAAACAGGAATAAAAGAAGGAGAAATACAAATCAAGGAAAAAGAAGAGAAGGTGCTAGGAGAACTTTGCATCAATTTGTAAGTGGGGACTTTAAAATAAAACAGCCAAATAGAGACCTGCATTTTCTTTGATGCTTTTCTTCTCAAGCAAAGACCCACTGTGAATTGGTCATAGTGGTGATTCACATCATATCACCAATGTGCTGATTCAAGTAGACCAAATTGTCTATTTCTTCAATTCATGGGCAGGCTATAGACGTGGCTTCTATACATGTCCTTGTTGTGCTTCAGGACTTTTGGCCTGACAAGGGTGGGGTGTTTGTTCATCAAAGGAAGTCTACCTACCATAAGTACCTCCCAGGAGAATTCTTGATTATTGAAGACACCAGGTTTTATGGCAATCATGCCTTTTCCACCAGATGATTTTGGATTTGCCTACCAGGTGATGGATTATTCTATCAACTATAGTTCCCTAAATCTCCTTTCCTATATGGTTCCAAGTTAAAGTTGGCCAAAATTGATGCTGGGTAATACTTGGGAGACAGAAATGACACTACAGTTATTATGTTCTGAAGGTCATTGTTGCAAGAGGTGCTAAAGTGTTCCAGTGTGTCCTCACTCCTTCCTACCACATATCCATCTGTCTTTCCTCCTGCCAGCCCTGTTGCCCAGTGGCATTTCCAGACCCACCAGAAGATGCTGTAGCTATGGACTTGGCAATATGGTAGCTGCACTGAGCCAATGACCTTTCAGCTAATACCAACCTCTGTCCACTGTCACCATGCAGGAGCTCCATGTGTTTCAAGTCCAGACAGATTTCCTATAAACTCTTAGTCACTAGCACAAGGACTGCTTAGTGATTTTTATCCAAATCTTTGGCTCCCATTTTTAGACTCTTGCTTCCACATCTCTGCCCACAAGCATGTAAGTTCCAATCTTTATATTAAATTCTAATTCCAAAACATTCACAGAGGTTCTTCTTCTTGGTTCCTGCCATATAGACACACAAACTCTGGCTTGTATGTTCTTCTCCTCAGATTTTGAGGTTTTCTATTCTGATGCTCTAATATCAGATTCTGGTTCTGGTTGCACCTCACTCTACTTTTCTTTTGGGGATCATCGGGCTTCTGCTCATCCTTCCCTTTTACTTTGAACCTCCTGTCCTGGAAATGACATCTTTAGATACTGCTCCCTGATACAAGCCCAAGATTTTTTTCTATTTCTCGCCCTCTTACCAGTGTTTGACAAAGATTGTTAGTTAAAAGGAAAACAGGTAACTGATTGTTTATATTACCAAGGAATTTTTTTTTTTTTTTTTTTTTTTTTTTTGGTGAGACAGAGTCTCACTTTGTTGCCCTGGGCTAGAGTGCCATGGTGTCAGCCTAGCTCATAGCAACCTCAAACTCCTAGGCGCAAGTGATCCTTTTGCCTCAGCCTCCTGAGTATTCGGGACTACAGGCGAGTGCCGCCATGTCCCCGCTAATTTTTTCTGTTTTTTTAGAGATGCGGTCTTGCTTTTGAACTCCTGAAGTCAAGGGATCACTGGCCTCAACCTTCCAGAGTGCTAGTGGCATGAGCCACTGTGCCCAGCCTATCTTTTCTATTAGATGAAAATCAATTGCATCTCTACCAGATAAAATTCTTTTACATTGTAACAAATAGGAATTGTTTGCATTGCTCTCAAACAAGAATTATTCTGCATTGCTATCAGTTTTGTATATAAGTTAACCTCTATGTCTACAGAGCTGTCAAAGGTATGTGCCGGGAAGCATTGCACTGATAAAACAAACGTCCTATTAATATATTCCTCCCTCCTTTAAAAAAATATCATACACAGTGTATTCACTCTAAAAATATCAGAACATTCATTTATTCTCAGGGATTTTATGATTATATAATTACCCCAATGATGTTTAGAAACTACCAGCATTCTGCCCTTGCACCAAGATTAAAGAGTAGTCATAAAATCACATATGATTAAGAGCTAGAAATTAGCGCCTAAAGCAAGCTAAACTACAACCTATAATTAATTGTTCTCATAGCTCCAACTAGAAAGACCACTGCTCTTTGAACCACATTTTATTATCTTTATTTTCACTAAAAACTCCTGTCTTTAAGTTTCCAGCCATAGAAAGTAAAGTCTTCTTCACACTGTCTTTCAATTCCTTGGTAGTATAAGGTGGGGCATGGTGTAATGCATCCTATAATCCTAGCACTCTGGGAGGTCGAGGTGGGCAGATTGCTTGAGCTCAAGAGTTGGAGACCGGCCTGAGCAAGGGCAAGACCCTGTTTATAAAAATAGCCAGGCACTGTGACGGGCACCTGTAGTCTCAGCTTATCGGGAGGTGGAGGCAAGAGAAGCATTTGAGCCCAAGAGTTTGAGGTTGCTGTGAGCTGTAATGCCACCGCACTCTACCAAGGGCAACAAAGTGAGACTCTGTCTCAAAAACAAACAAATAATAGAAAAGATAGCCCCAAACACCCCTAAGGATTATAGTTTATTACTTTGTAGAATATTAAACAGTTTTACATCTGTTAGCAAGTTTATTTCAGTATTCTTTTGACTATATAAATCTGTTCTTCAAATTCTCTTTTGAACTAGTTTTACCATTTTACCAGTTCCTTCATCAAATAATGAGTTAAATATAATTTTAACATGTATATAATTTATACTTACATAGAGTCATGTTTTTTAACTTTTGGAAAAGTATACTATATCAAACAGCTACAATGGTAGTCAACATTTCATTCGTACTTTATGGAATTTATATTATGTTAATACAAACCAAGTTTGAAGTTTCAACTCTAAAAATAATTTCAATATGAAAACTATAACCCAATTATAGCCCAAGAATATGGGGAAAGGGAGGAAAGGGGAGGGGGCAGGATGGGTGGAGGGAGAGTAATTGGTGGGACCACACCTACGGTGCATCTTACATGTGAAACTTACTAAATGTAGAATATAAATGCCTTAACACAATAACTAAGAAAATGCCATAAGGGCTATATTAACCAGTTTGATGAAAATATTTCAAATTGTGTATAAAACCAGCACATTGTACCCCATGACTACATTAATGTACACAGCTATGATTTAATAAAAATAAAATAAAAATTTCAAAGTACAGCTCCCCTAGTCTTAATTTCTCTCCCTATACATTCTAAAACATCTGGATGTCTTACCACCTTCTCTATCTCAATATTCCATGCTCTGTAACACACACCTGGAGAAGTTAGAGGCCCACCTGCGATATGGCCATCTGTTTGGACCCAGCTCTCATTACACTGATGGGAACGTGTAGAAACTTCTGAGGGTTGAAACACTTAAATATCTCAGCTACTCCTTTAGGATAAAACAGTAAGAAGAAAGTACCAGACGTGTTAGAGCCAAGACTTAAGAAGTATTGCACTACATGTATATATTTTATCAGAGCAAATAAAGGAAATAAACAAATCAGCCTCACACAGTTATACACAGGAACTAAAACCATGGGGATGCCCTCATGAATTCCTCTTGTATTTATCTTTACCTGTCTACTGGCTCTTGGTACTCAGTTCTTCAGCAGACTTGTTTATGATCAGACATTATGCATTCCTTTCTGGGTGAGACCTTCGAGTTGGGGGGCACGTCCCACAGTGCCTTGATCCCAGCTTTCTTGCACTCTCTGCCATGCTGGACTTCTGCTGCATCTTCAAGGGCAACTGGCTCTTTCTCTATTATCTGGAAAGTTAGGCAAGTCTGTGTGTACACATACACGCCCCCCTACACACACACACACTCTTCCTGACTCCTGCTCGTCCTTCAGCTCAGACCGCGTTTCTCAAGGAAGCTTTTGTGGCCACTCCAGGCCAGAGCAGGCCCTCCAGTTTTACCCCCTCCCGGACGCTCTGCTTTTCCTCTGGAGCTCTTGTATGTGATTATTTGTCTCTCTCCCCCATTGTCAATAAAATCCGGATCATTGTATCACTACAGTATCCCCAGACCTGGCAGAGTGCCTGGCACATAGAAGGTGTTCTTGAATGAATTAATAAGAACTCAATGCCTGTTTGTTACATGGATGAATAGATGGTTGTTTGGTCTGTTATAGTCCCTAAAAGCAAAAGAAACTGTTAAAATAGCGTGACTCTGACTTACTGTTAATGTCTGAATAAAAGAGACCATTCAAATTTTGGACTAAGTTTGACAATGTACTATACTAGTGAGTTGTGAGAAGTCATTTTCATACATTTCTAGGGGGAACTGGTAAACCTCTTGGGAGGACAATTTAGCAAAAGCTTACAAATTAAAAGCATAAAGATTACAAATTTACAAGCCTTGTGACCCAATAATTCTACTTTCAGAAATATATTCTCTATGTGTGCTTGCACATTCATGAAATAACCTCTACTCAAGGGTGTCTATTATAGTATCTAATATAACAGTAAACTACTGAAATGACCTAAATGTTCATGTAATTAATTAATTAATGCATTAACATAACTCGTTAATTAATGCAATGAAAATTCCAAGCAATGGAATACTCTGCAGCCATTAAAAAGAATGAGGTGGGTTTGTGTATTGACACAGTATAATCTGAAAGATCATTATTAAGTGAAAGAAAATTGATACTATATATGAGAGCATCTACACATGCATAGGATGTTTCTGGGAGTATCTATAACAAACCAGTAACAGTAATTTCTTTGAGGGGCAGATGTATGGCTGAAGGAAGGAAGGAGGAGACTTAGATTTCATTTCATACACGTTTTTAAACTTTCAGTTTTGTGCTTTACTCATGCATTACCTAGTCCAGAAATTAACAAATGCAACTCTAAGAGCTGTAAAAAAAAATGAATAAAATTAACTATGTAGTAATTACAAAAAAAAAAATTAATGGGAGTTAGACGAGAATTACTAAGTTTTACTGATGTTTCTTCAACTTTTTCCAAGTCCCAGGCCTCACAGTATCATTGACTTAGGCAAGTCCGTTAGTCATTCCTTTTCATCTCCTCCAAATCTTTCAGTCTTTCCAACATCCCCAAAGTCTTATCTAATTTGGAAACAGGGAGCTCCTTAGATAGGAGGTCCAGAAAGAGGACTGTCTGGATGAACACTGAGGCTCATGACATAAAATCTCACCACCCTTGTGGAACCTGCTCCGTCCATCCTGGCCTACTGTATTGACTTTGGCAATTCTTGTCGGCCTTGTCATGCCAATAACATTATTGAGACTAAATTGAACGAGCATGTGGCCATGTCCTCCAAATGTTTTCTGATACAGTTAAATGGAAAACTGTAGATTACATTTATTTATTTTGTGATAAACCTTTGTTTATGTTGCTGGTGATCCAGAAAAAGTGGTCTCCTACAACACGCCATGGCCTAAACAACGACAAGTTGAATTACTATTTCATTTACCGTAACAGACCTTTCACCATGTGTTTTGCAGCAATGATTTTTGACATAGCTTAAGAAATGATAAATTACACCCAACAAAAACAAAGAGAAACTCAAAATTTCATAGCAGATAATTGCAAAGAAAACAGCTATTTGCATCTCTGTCTCCCACATTTTCAAAAAACAACGTACTTGAAACAAAAAAGACCCAAGAATAGTAAAAACAATTTCATTTTCCTCTTGTAATTGGAAACATTTGGAGAAAGCACTTTGACTACTCAAGCTGCATATTTATGGCCTAATTTTGCATAGAGACTGTTACCATACCTTTGCCTCTTATTTTATTGTTATTGCAATTTTCACAAATGACCAGTATTATGTGATTAAAACAAACATAGCAAATACAATAGCATTCCTGGATAGGCACACACACCAATGTATTCTAGCTGCTTTGTTACTCACAGGCATTCTATGAAGCATTAACCCTGCCTTCAAGTTCACATAAAACTGGGAGGCAGGGATAGAAATGCTTTCCTCACCCCACAGAGTAGTAATAACAATTGTGTGGCCAAGTTGCATTAGGACAGCATGAACTTCTGATCATTGATGTTCACACAACACCATCATAAAAATAAAGATTGGTAGGAAAACACTCCTAGGATATCCTCACATCAAATAACAACTCTAATTGGTATTAAACAGGCTTCTAGTGTTTGGCATCTCCTTTTCCTTTGAATTATCTCTTAATTATTTGAAACTGCTTTGAAAGGAGCTAAATGCATGTTGCCTCATCAAAGAGACAGATACTTTTATTGTCAAGAACAGTACTGATTTTAATTTTCCAGAAATAATGACTTCAGATTTGTATTAACTTTCTGAAAGCTCATTATTTTTAACAGTTTCCAGAATTTAATCTATTTGTATTGACTAACTTCAAGTTGCAAATGAATTAATTCAATAATTTAGGGGTACATTCTCCAACTCAGTTATCCCAGTAGGTTCACTCAGAAGCCATGTTTTCTTGTTTTGTTGTGTTTTGTTTTCAAATCAGTTGCTCCAAGAGAGATGCACTAGTAATATGGCTCAAATGGATGGCTAATTATTCCTATTTCAAAATTTTTTAGTTTTCAAAACCACCTCAACCAGGATTTATGCTATCATACATTAAGGACTCAATTTAGCAATTATTTGCATGGGGTGATTGGCCCAAGATCATTTCCTAAGGAAAATTCTGAGTCTATGTGGGTCCGAACTCTGTTCACATCTGAGTTGATAGTCTTGACTGGGCACCTTATTTTTAATGACAAAATGTTAATCTCACCCACCGCTTCTCTGTTGTTTTTTTTTTTTTTTTAAGTGCACAGATTCTCTCCTCTCCTTATAATGGTAAAAGGTTAAGCTGTTTTTAACAGCAGGAAATAGAAAACCCCAGCACCAGTAGCATAAACCATAAGGTTTTTTTTATTATTTATTTGATAAAAATCTGTAGGGAAGCTGTCTCAAGATGAGACTGATAGCTCAATGTCAGTCAGTACCCAGGCCCTATCTTTTCTCTTGACCTTCTTCAACTAGTTGGCTTTTCAGTCTCATCCTTATTGCCTCATGATAGCTACCACTGTACCAGACATCACATCCATATTGAAGACAGAAAGAAGGAAGAAAGGGCCATAACGATATCCTTCCTACACTATCTGCTTTGTTAGTAAAGGAGCCCCCAAGCCAATTTCCCCTTACTTCTTTTTGACCACACCAGTATCATTTGTCAACTCCTAACTATAAGCAAGGCTAGGAAATTAGCCATCGGGTTTTTATAGAAAAATATACATGTAGGAAATGAATGGGATTGAGATTGGGAAATGGGTTAGTCAAACAATGAGTGGCTTCCTCCACAAGCAAACAGATTGCTAGGACTCTGGCTTAATCAGAGCACTCCCTGGGGCTGTCTGTTACTCATCTTCCCTTGAGCTTATATTATGATCAGGCATTCTCTCCACTCTTTCTAGAAACTCCATAATCCAGATTTGAAACCTGAGGGATCAAAAATAAACATACATTTTTTTCCTTTCACAAAATCACTGTCACTTAGTTCAGTATTAGCGTTGCATCTTAAATTTTCATGGAATCTCTTTACTGTAGGACACAAGCCCATGAAATCCATTATTGAGCTTTGCTATAACAATGGTGTCAAGGACAGTTTCCAGGCATCACTCCCTACTCTCAAAGGTAAATCCCACGAGATTTCTTTTAGAAACCCTTGCTGGGAAAGATTTACTTGCTCTCGGAAAACTGGACTTCTTTCTGATGACACAAATAATGTAAAGCATGGTCTTTTCTACTTAGCCGTGGGTACTAGGAAGTACCAATTTCGAGGCACAGTGTGACAAATGCATGCCCACAGAATCTGTATGTCTTCTTGTTCTCCATGATCTGATTTACATTTTATTATTGTTTTATTGACTGTGTTCTGTTGTAACTCACCTCAAATTTTCTGTGGAAAGGAGGCAGTTACTACACAGGTAAGAGAGAGAGCATTTATTTGAGCATGATCTTTTTGAAGCAAACTCCAAAGGCTGAAATAATCGTAATGGTGAAGCAAAGGAACCACTAGTGGAAAATGGTTTGACTGAAAAATGGCACATTATTCCTCACTAGAGAAAATACTCCCAGTTTAAATGAATCCTTCATGACTAAGGGTTGGGTTCTAAAACTTCTATTTGTATATATATATTAGCTGCTTTTATGTTTTACATTTCCTAAATTTTTCTTTTCACTAATTTAATACTTAAAAATTACCAGATGATCAATATTAACATATGTTGATCCTCCGGACTGGCTAATTGCCCATCAAATATGCATCCTTTTCTTCTTTCACCTGGACAGAACCTCAATTTAATTAAGGGTGCCAAAATGTCCCCCTAAATACCTTACATTTTCCAATTTCCTTCGCAGTTAGGAACAACCATATGGCTTGGTTCCACCTGGTGAGATCAGCAGGAATTAGTTAGAAGGGGTTCCTAGAAAGCCTTTCGAAGCAGGCAGACTCAGCTGGTATCCTAGTCTGGGTTCTATCAAGAGGAGAACCTGGGACATGAATTTGGGTGCACGCGGTTTGTTTGGGAGGTGGTCTCAGGAAACAGTAATATAGGAGTGAGTGAGAAAGGGAAGGCAGAAAAGCAAACAAATGAAGGAGGCATTAATGAGCCAGAAACTAGGGATGCCTCAGCCCCACCTTGACCCTCTGAGGAACTATGTGGAACGTGGGGGACTAGTAGATTGGGGTGTCTTGCTCCCAGTTGGCTGGGATCAACCTTGAGCTGGTTGTCCTTGGGTGGTCTTCTGTAGCTCTAGCAAAGCATAGAGACGCTGTGGTGTGGCTGGTGTATGAAGCTTATGACATGCCTGGAACTATGCATGCAGATGGCTGGAATGAAGAGGGCCAAGGGAATGTGGCCAAAGCATCTCAAGCATTTTGCAGAGCCAGCATGCACACTGTGGGCACCACTTTTCCTCCTTCTTTCTGCCTGTAATGCCAACGTGATGGCTAAAACGCTAGTAGATGTGGAAACAAGGGCCACACCCTGAAAACGGGAGTGGAGAACTAGAAGCAGCGTCACCATGAAGCTGATAAAGCTTTGGACTATGTCACTCCAAGCTTGAGAGAAAAATAAACCCTCAGGCAGTTTAAGCCTCATTAAGTCATTAGGATTAGGTTTCTTTTTTTGTTTTGTTTTGTTTTGTTTTGTTTTTTGGTTTTTGGTTTTTTGAAACAGAGTCTCACTTTATGCCCCTTAATAGAGTGCCTCCATGGTGTCATACCTCACAGCAACCTCAAACTTTTGGGCTCAAGTGATCCTCTTGCCTCAGCCTCCTGAGTAGCTGGACTACAGGCACCCACCACAATGCCAGGCTATTTTTAGAGACGGGGTCTTGCTCTTGCTCACATGTTCTTCTGCCTCCCAGAGTGCTAGGAACACAGGCGTGAACCACCGCACCCTGCTAAGTTTCCTTTTAAATAGAGCTGAACTCAATCCTAATAGAGACACTCCTAGTGTCCACCATATTCACCAGAATCAGGCTTCACAGTGCCATGAATAACTCAATGTTTTTCCCTGCAACTAACTCCCTCTGTCTTGGTCCACACTGAGTTCCTTCTCAGTGAAAATTACCCACAGGAAATCTTCTCACCCTAAATTTTTCTAAAAGCTGCCTAGAAACCAAGCATCATCTTTCATTTCCCATGTGCGAAGCAAAAACATCACCAAACTTTTGAGCTCACTGAGTTTTTTCTTAATGAAGCCTCATGATAAAGGTTTATTTCTTGATCATATCACAATCCAGGATAGGTTGGAGGGAGCTGTGATCCATGCATTATCCAGAGATCTGAGCATCTTCTATCTAATGGCTCTGCCATCTCCTCAGGCTTTAGAGGTCTTCACTGGGCCATATGCATCCAACCAGCAGAAGAGAGAAACTCAAGAATGTGGAGGATTCCTTAGGCAACTTGATGGTCTAAGCTTGGAGATGGTGCATGGTGCTTGTGTCACATTCTCTGATTCCCAGGTCTCAGTCACATGGCCTCACACATCTACAGGAAAAGCTGGGAAATAAAGTCTGTGTGGCCAGGCAAAAAAGAAAGGAGAGCTCAGTGAACAATTAACATAGCTCTGCTGCAGATGTCCATGTTTAAAAAAGCTTCCAGGCTCGGCGCCTGTGGCTCAAGTGGGTAGGGCGTCAGCCACATGCACCTAGGGTGGCAGGTTCAAATCCAGCCCAGGCCCGCCAAACAACAATGATGGCTACAACCAAAAAATGACTGGGCATTGTGGCAGGCGCCTGTGGTCCCAGCTACTCAGGAGGCTAAGGCAGAAGACACTTGAGCCCAGGAGTTGGAGGTTGCTGCGAGCTGTGATGCCACAACACTCTACCCAGGGGGACAGCTTGAGGCTCTGTCTCAAAAAAATAAAAAAATTAAAAAAAATTAAAAAGCTTCCAAACAAATCTTCCAACAGTGACCCCAGCTAGGAGAGTCCTGCTGCCACAGTCTGAAGAGGTGTGTGTTCACATTCCTCTGAATTGCTTTGACAAACTGTCGACCCTTGCACTTTAAAGTTTATACCTTGAGTTTATCATTGTAAGTTTAAATCCTTGTGAAAGACTATCACTTCTGGAATATTACAGGTATTGGTATTTGTAGTGTGCCCCCCAGGACCCAGTTTAAGACTTACTGGTTCCCTCACCCCCTGTTGCTGGAGCACTGCCAGCCTGCAGTGAGGTTAGCCTGGCCACAGGTGCAGAGCTGTCTCACACAGGCTGCTGTCCTTCCCTAGCGGGCCCCACCCAACAGCTGGCTACAGCAGGGACAGGGCAGTTCAGAATGACCTTTTTAGTAGCAGTGCTCCCTGGGGTGGGCCACATCTGCAGGGGGCCTGTATCACAACTCACTTCTCCCCAGACCCTACTTCTGACTTCCTTCCTCTCCATTCCTCAGGGAATCTCCCGAGGGAGTCCCCCGTAAACATTCTACACACAAAATTCCAGCTCACAATCCCCTCCCCAAAGATCATGTTTCATTGCAGTGAAAATACATGAACAGATATACATTATTTTTTTAAAAACTAACCTGAGTACCATAAGCTTTCAAGCAATTAAAAATGTACTCTGAATTGAGTTGTCATTTCATATTAATGCACCTCTTACTTGAGGGAAGGGTAAGTTTTATGGTCCTCAGAATGGAAGACCAACGTCGGGGGACACCAATATTTAAATGATGCCTTTCTTTGGCACTCTGAAGGTTTTTATACCTTGAAGCAATTCACTTGAAAACATTTAGGAAGTATAAAGATATGTTTTGTTTTGTAAAGCAGAAGAGGGCCAATTTTAAAGGTAAAGAAAGATAAACCAGCATAGCACCTCCCTGACCAGTTTTAAGGAAGAGTCTGAACCATGGGTCTGGATCATAGCTCACAGGGCTGGCAGGAAAATGTGTACAACCCCACTTGAAGAGTCTGCCCACTACACAAAAAATTCTCCTACCAGGTGTTCTTTCCTTCATTTCCATTCAGTCATATAATCAATCCCAAACACTTCCCAAGAACATCCCTCCCTCCTGTGGTGCCTCTGTGTTTTGCCCACTGGCACCTGTCATAGCTGATTGGACCAGGGTGGTATCTGATTTGACCCATAGCCAATCCATGGGCCAACCCGTAATTGACACCTACACAGAATAAGGAAGTGAGCCAATCAGAGGCTCTCTTTCAGAGGCATTTGAATGGGAGCATGAGAAAGCCATGTGGTTTAGAAGAGAGACCAGAAGGTGAGTGGACCCGAAAGGAAAAGGGTCAAAGGCCAGAGTTACAGCCACACAGAACCACAGCAAATGGCTGGGTGGGATGGGGGACAGCCTGTGAGGGCAGAGGGGACGGGGAGAGAGAAGCTGCTGTCCCAGCTCTCAGGAGCTCAGGCAGGGCCATGATTCCCTGGATTCCCACAAGCTCCTGAGTTCTTCACTGTCCAATGTTCCAGCTATCTTTTCATCCAGAGACCTCAAACAGCTGGCCTAGGGAAAAAATAAAAATTAGCCCATACATATATTTCTCTTGTTCAGCTCATACTATACTTTTTTTAATTGCCAACTTTTAAAACTTGAGAGAATTTTCATTTTAAAATTGCCTTTCTGACTTTTCTTGAAGACTGAAAGCCATGGAAACACTAGGCTTTCTCACACAGCGTGTGTCTTGCAGACCTGAGCATCCCCAAAGCCCCTACGTAGCATGACCTCTACCAGACCTCACCTTTGGCTGCTTCAGGCTTCCAAACCTGAGATCCCTGTGGCTTTCAAAGGAGACATGAGTGGTGGCACTCATGGTGGGAAAAGTATGTGCAGTGACATTTTGCCCACCCCCATTAATTTTGAACACCTTTGTTTGAAGGATCTGAGTTCACACAAATGAGACAAGGTGCGTGAAAGCTGACCTCTCAGTTGGCCTGAGGGTCAGAAAGAGGCTCCTCTTTCTATGAAGTCTCTGTGAACTGGCGAGTTAGCTGTGGTGAAGTGACCCAGGTAAGTAGGGTTACATGGATCGTAATGTGGCTTGAAGTAGGTCCACATGGATCCAGATGCTGGGCCTGAGGATTCTGCAACTGTGAAGAAAGCACATTTGTCACATGATGCTAGCTCTTTCACCACACATTTATACTATTTTTACAGCATCCCTCACAACCATTTTATCACCTATTAAATGCAAGTTCTGAGGTCTTAATCTTTCTCCCTGTGATGGTAGTGTTGGCATTGTTTGCCATCAGCAAAGTTGCCTGTTAGAGGGATGTCCTTTGTTAAGGAGCAAAGCTTGTTCTCAGTCTAACACCATAGCAGGCTCCAGAAAATCCAGGGGGGCTCAGGACCAAAGTGTGAAGCACATGGCTCTCACCGGGGTCTGGCTCACAGCTTGGCTTGCCAGCAAGTGCAGCCTGTGTTTCCTCAGAACACTTCAGCCTGGGGTAGAAGTCACACCATGCTATTTCCCTGGCTCTACCCCAACCAGAAGCTCTCCAGACCCCAATTAGAGCAGGGACACCCTGGGAGGTATCTCATATGCTCAAGGAGTGGCCTTTTCAGGTGCCACCTGGCATTTACCACCTTTCCTCTCTGCTGCTGTTTCTCCCTGCTGATACCTACGGCTGAAGCCACTTAAGCTCCAGGGAGGCTGCCATGTTCATAAGGTGACACCTGCACCTCTGGCACACTGGTAAAGCATGGCCTCCAGCAAGGACCCCAGGGAAAAGGACTGTCCTTACCTCCACCCCCTCCACAGCTAGCACCTCTGCTCTACATGGAGCAGAGCCATCTGGGCCGTACCTGCTGCAGCTCTGAGTGCCACTGATCACTGTGGCTTTGTCTCTCAGGACTCAGCAGTGGTTCATGGGCTGGGGCTGAGAATAACCCAAGTGATCCACATCGCAATGCACATTCAGTCACCTTCCTTTCCACTTAACCATTGTTCCTGAGCCTCAACTCTTTCTGCTAAGTCCCCTGGCCACCCAAACTGCTCTGGATCCTAGGTCCAAAGACAGCTCAGATTCCCTTTGGGGCCTTGGGCCTGGAACCACATACATGAGGCACCCAAAACATAAACTTCCCAGGATGTTTTCCTGACCCTTCAGATAAAATAGGGTCCCTGTTACTCTCAGCAACCCTCTCAGTTCCCTCCTCCTGTGTCAGCTTTCTTCTCATTACTTCCTGACATATTTTATCTTTCTTTTGTGTTTATTTTCTGTCTCCTGT
Source organism: Otolemur garnettii (assembly GCF_000181295.1). NCBI lineage: Eukaryota > Metazoa > Chordata > Mammalia > Primates > Galagidae > Otolemur > Otolemur garnettii. Next base: position 44,833,823 of record NW_003852401.1, read on the forward strand.
TACTAGGATGTAAGCACCTTGAAAGCAGGAACCCAGATGTTGCTGAATGCTATATTCTTAGCACACAGTGCATGCATCATAAATGTGTTGAGTGAATAGAGAGGGCTTTATTTTCCATTCTATAAACATGGTTTCTTTCTTTTATTTATTAGCAATAGTCAAGAAACTGAAGACATGAAAAGTCTTTCATTTATAAGCAATAGTTAAGAAACTGAAGACATGAAAAGTAGGAGATAGGATAGGAGAGATTAGCATATGGGACCAGTGCCCTACTCCTTTGAGTCACAGGAGCCGCCCAGGATGGGAGAGATTTTACAGGACTTTGTCTGCTTTTTGTAAGCTGCATTGGCAATAAAAATGGCCAAAAGGAAAGGAAGATGGCTAAGATTCTTTCCAGACTGATACAGGCTTGATCACTTTGAATAACAATGACTTTCCCATGAGAAGAGGAAAGCTCTAGGTCTTCTGGCCTGAGTGTAGTGGGTTGTTCTGCATCAGGTTTTGTCTCCGTTGAGCATGAACACACTGCGACTCCTCGCTGCCTCAGGGCTGTCTCAATCACTATCCATGGTAGGATAATGTACTCAATAGTGTGCTAGGCCTGGGTAAACAGGGACAGATGATATTTGACAGGGAGACAATAAACAAGTAATTCAACAAATAAAAGATAATTTCGGACAGTGACAAGCTCTTTGAAGACAATTTGGTAAGTGATTTGATAGGAGGGTAGTACCCCCTGGGTGTAGTTACATACCCACTGTGAAGGAGGCATCTCAGCTGCCTGACTCTTGTTCTCAGAAGACCGAAGAACTAAGCTCTTTATATTGCATTAAAAATATTTAAACCCAACAGGAGACTAAGAACGTTTGATCTGGAAGCCTTCAAGGCACTTACAAATTCACTGAATATCCACTGGTATGTGTTCTTTCCTTGTTGAAGAGGATTTATAGGTCAATTCTGGGTTTACGATTCCATTCCATTTACATTTCTCACTCATTTCCAATTTTGAGCCATCTTGGTTCTAGTAAGTCTACTGCATGTCAAGTTCTGGAGCAAGAAATACCAAAAGGAATGTGATGAAGATGAGTGGGTCTTCTTGGTGATTAAATGCAGAGGCTTTGGAATCAGGCACATCTGGCTTGGAATCCTGGCTCCTTTCCCTTCCTTTCTTATTTAGTAGCTGAATCTTGCCTGCTTGAGCCAGGCCAGAGCCATTTTCTTTTTTGTAAAATGAGACCGATTGTGTTCAACTTACAGAATTATTGGGTTATTTAAATGAGACAAATGATGTAGAGTACCTATCCCAGTCCCCATATAACAGATGTTCAATAAAAGGTGGACATTTCCTGCCTGAGACACCTAGTTTCCAGGAGCAAACAGGAGTCTGAAGCAATTCAATGTTATATTTTCCTAGTAGGGGCCTAACATTTAAGGACCTGGTACAGATGGAGCCTTGAAAAGTTTCCTAGTTTCCCAGAATAGTGGGGCAAAGGAAGACAGAGTAGTGACTGGTGGTGGCAGCACATTCTCTGTGCTTGGGACATACACACCTCACCTGGCAGCCATTGGCTTCTCTGGGGGCTACGGCTGCCATTGGCAACAATTATCATGTTTCATGACAATATGGAAGACCTAATAATAGTATTTTTTCCACCCCAAGAGCAGGGGGCTGCTTTGCATATTTTGCATCTTTTGTAGAGCCCTAAATCACTTGTTAATGTGAAACATGTCTACGAAAAGTCTTTGTATTGTTTGTCCTTATGGTTTCATGCGAAGATTTAGTAAGAGGAATGTGTCATAAACAGCTTATAATTATTTAGGAAAAAATACAAAAATAAAGTTGGGTGGGCATTAGTCAGACTTTTCTGGTCAAATCAAAGCTCCCTCAGCAAGAATGGTCAAGGGAAATGGTGCGTCCTAAGTCCTGGCTGCATCCATCCTAACTTAACAAGTGAGGAACATCTGCTTCTAGGGCCTTGTGTCTGTGAGTGGCTTAGAGTCCCTCGCTCCCGCCCCCCCACTGGGAGACGTTCACCCACATGGAGGGTCAATCTTAGGAAGAGTTGAAACAGTCGTTCTCAGCTTTAGGAGGAGGGAGGTGAGAAATTAAAGAATTCTGTAAAAAGGATAGTGTGACTTTCCTTTTTTTTTTTTCTTCTCTGTAATTTCTGGTTACATTTTCATGTTTAGAAGTTGTGAGCTCAGTGAAAGCCACAGCTCAGGAAAAGCTGTCTACTCTTTCTGACACTTACTCATCACCAGGAATCCACTGTTGGAAAAGGACACGTCACGCATGTACGTGTTTCTCTTGCACACCTACACGTGTGTGTGTGTGGAGGAGAATATTGTCTTGTAATTCCATTACTGTGATATTTCTGAAAAGTAACTATAGTAGCAGGACAAGCCCTGATTTGTGTGTTCAGTAAGCTGTTGTGCTAGACGAACCAGCCAGGGAGTTAATCTTTTGAGGGGACAGTGGGACTGCCCAAGGGCAGAGACACTTTTCTAACTGTCCATATCATTTCTGATAAACAGACACTATTCTTCGCTCTCCCCTGAGATAGTTACTGGAATTTACAATTGACATTTCCATGGTCCTGCTGAATTAATTAGCTGCAATCTCCATCTTTATCAACTGTATAAACTACTTCATAAATAACTGTGTGAACTAAGAGTGAGCTCTCCTGTCTTTCCATTCTTGCCATATCACTTGTCTGTTCTCTGCTGGAGCCATCTCATGCCTTCACGGTACAGACGTAAGAATAGGATGTTCTGCTGTAGATGAAGTGGAACATTTTCCTTTCCATAAGTGGAACCTGAGAGGAGCTGTCTCCCCTACCTTCTTTCTCAAACAGAGCCACTAATGCAGGCTATCTAACTGACATAGTTGTATGTGTGCTGCGTGTGTATGTATATTTTCACTAACCATGGGAATACTGTTTCTGGTACTCCTTAGACTGATTACTTCTACCCTCAGATTTGCTTTCAGCTCTGTGCCTTTTGTCAGAGGCCTTTCTGGTTAGGTGAGAAAAGCAAGGCCCCAACACACTGGAACATGTGCTTTATGTTCACTGATGGGGAAAGCGTCTGCCACCCCAAAATGACAATGTGAAGACAAAGCAAACACAGTCTCCACTTCCCTGAGGTACACTTGGCTTCGGAAAATGTGCCTTCTGAAATTCCACCTCCCCCACCCCTGCCATCCAAATGAGGTCTCTTTCCAAGAAAAACATCAGCGGTTCCAACTCTGCTGCCATTTTCTAGCATACGAAGTCTCTGTTTTAATAGAGGTGCTGCTGGGTGTGTTTCAACGTTTCCCAGAGTGGAATTAAGTGGTGCGTGGGCTATCAACCTTATTAGGAGTTGATGACAGGTATTTACCATCCACGGAGAAATATATAAGATGGTGGAGACCAAGGCAGGTTCTTGTGATATTTTAATAATAACATTCAGTCCCCTGAGTTTGTCAGGTCCTCCTTTTCTCCATCCTGAAGTCTATATTCATGTTACAACTATGGAACTTATATTTGGACATGGCTGCCCAAGATACTTAGCTTTGAGCTCCAAATCGTTAAGAGATGACTTGCTGACTTGGCCTTCAGCGCTTAGAACACTTTTTTGCACGTGAAATTGATGCATACTGATTGAGTGGTTGAATTTCAACTGCTTTATGTTAACAGGGACTCCCACATACATTAGCATATCAGTACCAAGTTAACTGGTTAAATAGCATTAAATTTAGTTAAGTGATGTTTTCACATCTTGGGCTTTAATCTTTAAATTAACAAATAAAAAAAGAGTCACCTTTGAAAAAATTAGAAGAAAATATTTTTTACATGTATCGTCTGAATTTTTCTGGTGATGGTAGGGATGGTGGTAGGGATGGTAGTGATAACAATGGCAGGAGTGGTGGCAATGGTGGTCGTGATGGTGATGGTAGTAGTGATGGTGGGGTGAGAGCAATAATGGTGATAATGATGACAGTGGTGGCAATGATGATGGCAATGGCAATATTGCTTAGACCATACTGTGAGTATCCTAAATTCAATCAGAAAGTGATTTTAATGGTTAGGAGTTGAATTTATCAGCTGTTTCAAAGGATGAAATCAGGCTGATGTCTTGTCATTGGACAAAGTCTCCATTTCTATTTATCTTATTGCTTTTCCTCACCTAAAAAAAAAAAAAAAGTATGCATTTATCTGACAAAGACACCAAATCAGTAGAATGGCAGAATAGTGTAGTAAGAAGCAGCCAGCTCTCAAAAACATTAACAACAAGAGACCTGATTTGTAGCATTTGCCTCTATGATGTAGGTGACCCTCCTGTGGTCACCCTTCGGCTGCCAGCATAACTTCACTGGGCCTGGACTTGGGAAGGGCCAGAGCCCACACTTCAAACTGACACAGGCCCAGCCCATTTTCTTCTAATCACATGTTACCTTCTGGGCATGGGAGGGAGTTAAACCTCCCTTTTCTGATCTGTAACATAGATAATAAAACTTCCTCAGGCTGCTGGGAGAAGTAAGCATCCCTGCTACAGAGTATCTGGCCCCCAGGCACTCCACACAGGAACCTGCACTATCAGAGGAGACTGGCCCCTGGGGTCTGCTACCTTTGCTTCTGTGGACGAAGGCTGGTAGCAATGTGGCCTCATCTAAAAATCATATTTATTGTATTAAAATAAAACTTCCTGCAGGATGTTCTGTAGGTCTATGTCTACATGTAATTACTTAATTTGCTTGAATACTCAATTTGGGCACAGTGGCTCAGATCTGTGACGGAGTATCTTTGAGTGGCCAAGGAAGGAGGATCACTTGAGGCCAGGAGTTCAAGACCAGCCTGGGCAATATAAGGAGATACTGTCTCTACAAAAAATGTTTTTTAAGAAATTAGCTGAGCATGGCAGCCTGCACCTATAGTCCCAGCTACTAAGAAAGGTAAGGCTAGAGGATCACTTGAGCCCAGAAGCTTGAGGTTTCAATGAGTTATGATCTTGCCACTGCACTCTAGCGTGGGTAACAGAGTGACACTTTGTCTATAAAAAAAAAAAATACATAAATAAATAATAAAAAAGTTTTAAAAGTCTCAGTTCCCAGTCTCAGCTCTGTTGGCTCAGCATTACTTGCATTTAAAAGTTTACATTAATTGTCCTGGTGATGCTTCTGATTCCTATTGGCATCGTTGACTTGGTTTCTTATTCTAGCACCTAGACGATTTCATCTTCTGGGTCAACCACCATAATGGATAACTGGGGAGAAGTTTTAGTCATTCGCTCCTCAACTTTCTTGTGAAAATCATAATCTTAACGTTGATCTGTGGCTTGGATTGTAAATTATCCTGCATTCCATCCACACAACAGCATGCTGAAGAGTTGGCATCCTGTGAGCAGTTAAAAGTAGGCATGGGATTTATAACTGCGAAAAGAAACTGGAAAGAAGTTAAAGGGCCCACAATAGGGGATTGGTTAAGCAAAGTCTATATAGCCACAGGATGCCTGTTACACAGCAATTAAAGATGACATTTGTGAAGTGTTTCTTGGAATATAAGAAAATGCTGTGACTTGCTCTGTGACAAAAACAGTATGCATGTATATACGTGTGTGTGTGTGTGTATATACACATACAGTTTGACCCTTGAACAGTGCAGGGATTGGGGTGCCACTTCCCCACAAAGTTGAAAATCTGTGTATAACTTTCGATTCCCCCAGAACTTTACTAAGAACCTACTGTTGACTAGAAGCCTTACTGATAACAAATACTGTCAATTAACACATATTTTTAAGTTGTATTATTATATACTATATTCTTAAATAAAGTAAGCTAGAGGAAATGAAACATTATTTTAGAAATCGTAAGGAAGAGAAAATATATCTACTATCCATTAAGTGGATGTGGATCACCATAGAGGTCATCATCCTCATGCACTTTCACTGAAGAGGCTGAGGAGGGGGAGGGGGAGGGGAAGAAGAGACTTTGGTCCCCCTGTCTCAGGGTGGCAGAGGAAGAAGAAAATCCACATATAAGTCGACTTGCACAGTTCAAATCTGTGTTGAACACAAACATGGTAATCTCAACTCTTCACAAACAAGATTAAGATACCCCTCGCCTCCACCCCCTCCATCTTCTTCTTATTTCCAGATTTCATGTAATAAAACTGCCTGTTCATTGAGTATGTGTGTGCCAACCACCGTGGTAGACCCTGTCTCTATATTATCCTTCATGCCCAGAACAGAGGTTAAAGGGGAAGAAAACGGAAGCACCGAGAGATGAACCAACTGTCCAAGATGACAAACTCGTAAACGAGAGAATCAAGATTTGAAGTAACAGCCATTCAACTCCCCAAACCCGTGCTCCTTCCCCACACTGCACTTTGAAAGTTATGCGTTGCTCTTATGATGGTAAAGCTGTGCGACAAACGTTGTTTTCAGTAAACATGATATAAATTTCTTTTTTAAATGGTAATGACAATTTGATGAAAATATTCCAAATGGTATATAAAACCAGCACATCATACCCCATGATTGCATTAATGTACACAGTTATGATTTAATACAATAAATAAACAAATAAATTGTGATGAAAGCCAAGGTTAGGGATTGTTTAAAAGCAGAAATGTGTGGGTGGAGAGGATTATACTCAAGGTCACTGCTTTTTTACAATTTGGGAAAGTGCCTTTCCTCCCTGCCAGCCATCAGCTTCCCACGACCATGCCCGGCTCAGGCAGGTGAATGCCGGCTGGTGCTCAGCCTCCATTCCCTTTTGGCAGAATCCATTGATGCAGTAATCACCTGTGTCACTGCACCTGGCCACCGGGGCTGAGCATCAGAAGTAACACCGCCTGAAGAAAGAGAGGCAGCATCTCTCAGCCAAGTCCTCACTCTCATGTCCCCTCCCCATGGGCGCCTGCTCTGTCCTGCCCTCCAACGCTCTTCCTTGGGTGGGAGTCTATTGGCCTTATGTCTTCAACAATAGGTTTAGGGACAAAAACCTTGCAGTGTTCAAGGTGACAGTTATTTACCATGAGCAAAGATGACTCAAAGTATAGTATTTAAATCACTATGTCCCATGAGCTGTGAACCTTAGCTGAAGCCCTCTGCATATGTCTTGTCGGCTCCCGGTACTTCTCTTCACATGCTCTGGAATCCCACAAGTCTTTTCATGTCTCTCCTGTAACCTGTTCACATGTCTCTTACAATTGTTAGACCAGAAGCTCCTTAAGGGCAGAACTATGTCTTCCTTGGTGTGACCCTGGCCTATATATTTGGTCAGAAAGTATATGAATGACCTCATCTTAGAAAATCAAGAAGCCGTACATGACCTTGAGCAGTCATATACTACAGCCCAGAAGGTCATAAACAGTTCAAAAAGGTGTCCTGAAGTTCCACGTGAGCTTGATCTCCCAGAGAGCACAAAATTCTTTCTTATGCCCTACCAAATTCTCTCCAGAATCAGTTTTAATTTCTTCCCCTTTCTTTTTCAATCCTAAAGATCAAAGAGAATATGGATTGGTATTTGCATCACAAATACATTCATATACGTATGCAGATATGTTGCACATATGTGTTTATACTTATTTTGTAACAAAAAGGATTTCAATTGGCTTATAAAAACAACACCTCCAACGAAATGGCACAAAAGCAGGAATGAGCAGAAACGAAAGCAAAAGCAACACGGTTGGGGACACAATGGTCACACACTGGAGGACAGAAATCAAGTCCTCATGAATAGGGCTGGCATGGAATGTGAACTTTGACACAGCTACATCTAATGAACCCATCACTGCCTGCAGTTAGCCATGTCCTATTGCAGGAGAGTCAGGCGTTGTGGTCCACTGGCACTAACTGAAGTTCACTCCCATGACCATTTCCCACCAAAACCCACACAAAGAAAGAGATGATTAACTTCCTCTAAATCCTGTTGCTGATTTGTCTGAAGCCCGACCTGAGTCCTCTGAAGTCTGTACATGTGGATGAATGTGATGGTGAGAAGAGAAGACCCATCCCAGTCTCAAGCACCTCTGCGAGTTCACCTCAGAAAAGGAGGGAGGCATTTGTCAAGAACTTTCTAAAACTCCACCCTTTGTGGATTGGTGAGCAAAAAACCACCAAGAGATGATCTCAGAGCATACAAAATATCCTAGAAGCTATGGATGTTTCCAAAATTGTGGATTATTTTTTTAAGTTCTTGAGTATAAACAGAGTATTCCTCAGGAGAAAGGAACTCAGCATTCAAATCCTTGGACACCAGATAACAAATACATAGGTACAATAGGATCATAAGTTTGATTGCAATGCATTTCTCCCCTTTAAGAGAAAAGAGATGTCTTAAGTGTCTCTAAATTCCATGAGCCACAGAAGGAGAGGGGAAGGGAGGGAGGGAGACTTGATCCAATAGTATGAACCTCAGACTAATGAATTCAGTGAGAATTTCTTTTTGATATGAGAGAGTAAAAAGTTTTATTTTGAAACCTGTAAATTCTCCAATAGTCCTTTCTTAGAAAGGGAGTTGGTCACAGTAAGTAAGGCAAGCAGACAGCCATCAGAATGGGAGAAGATTTTTGCAGGTTATGTCTCTGACAAAGGTTTAATAACCAGAATCCATAGA
>NW_003852401.1:44843282-44865276 GCF_000181295.1 Otolemur garnettii
TGAAAACCCCACACTGTACCCTAGAAGTGCATTAATGTACATAGTTACCGTTCAATAAAAAAAAAAAAGAAAAAAAAAAAGAAAGGGAGTTGGCAGGGATATGGGGAAAGCAAAGGAGGCCACTGAATTCGTAGGGCCTTTTGATGGCAAGTCATAGGAATCCATTTAGCTCCAGTAAAATGGGAGAATTTATCTCATGGACTCCAGAAGAGAACTGAATAATCAAGCCCTAGGCAGGTCAGAAAATCTGCTAGGTCTCAAAAAGCCGAAACGCAGGGCTCAACCCTGCCAAGATTTTCCTCCCTGTCTTCTTTCTGCTTCTTTCTGTATTTCAGTGTAACTCACGCCGGTTGGCTTCCTCTAACCACACAGTGATAAATGTGCCTTCCAGACTCCTCTGTACCACTTACCCCTCAGCACCACCACAAGAGATTGAATCTTTTTCTCCAGTTGTACTTTAAAGGTGCCCAGGGAAGGGTTAGGTCAGGTGCTCACTCCTGAAGCAATCGGTCATGGCCAGGTGTATGTAGGATTAACCAAACATTAGCCAGGGTCTTCCTTAGTCGATGGAGTCTGGTCCAAGAAATGAGGTTGGGTAAAAAAACTTGGCAGCCCCACTTGTACCACCAGGCTGGAGAGGCGAAAGTAGCATTTCTTTGAAGAAAGGAGGAGAGGGCTGAGCGAGCAAGCAAGATGCCACATGTCGTCTGAAGCAATTTGTCTACTAATAGGAAGCTTTCTCCCTCCGGTCCCCAGCAGGAAAGAGGAGCTGCCCAGGCTATTAGAAGGACAGAGGTTAGGGGCCCTGTAGCCCAAAGACAGCACCATCTTCATTTACACATAGAGTTCAGGGTGGGGCCTAAGAAGGGCATAGGAAGTTTGTCTTCCTCAATTCTTTTCAGTAAATAAATAACAAATATAATTTCAAAATAAGAAAATAAATGAACGTCCATATCACTTTCTAATGCTACAGAAGTTGTATAAATCTACAAGTACCAAATAATGAAAAATACAGTTGCACTCAAAAAAATAGATTGTAGCCAAATCATGTTTAGGGACTGTTCTACAATACACACATTTTAAATATCTGACAGCAATGTAGTATGTACGCGTTCTGGTGCTGAGCAAGACAAATCCTGTCCCTGCCTTCATAGAGGTTATGTTCTAGTTGGGGATACAACTGGATACAAGTATTACAGATGTCTTCTTAAGGAGAAAATGTTCAGGAAATTATGAAAGTTTCGGATGAGAGAACCTAGGCCACACATGAAAAGATTCATCATAGAAGCAAATCCCAGGTCCCTCCTGATCAAGGTTTCCTAGCAATGCTCTTTCCTCAGAGAAGATTAAAGCTCCCATCACATACAAACCAATTAAAATAGGGATCAAAAAGCAAGATGGGAACTTTCATTGTCTGTGGCACTCTGTATCTCTTAGTTCCCAGACTGAAAATAAAACCAGAGATGGGTTAGTTCTCATTCACTTGCAACAAAAGTGTCTTATAAACTGTATCTGGATTTGATTCATGACATGCTACAAGAATCTGTCTTGATTTAGAGGAGTGAGTTTTTGTTACCTTTTGAATTCAAAATTAAAAAGAAAACAAAAACACTTACTATAAACAAAAACTGACTGCCCATGTATTTTTAGAGATGGGGGTCTCGCTCTGGTTCAGGCTGGTCTCAAACTCCCCAGCTCAAGCAATCCACCTGCCTCAGCCTTCTAGAGTGCTAGGATTATAGGCATGAACCTGTAGTCCCAGCTACTCAGGAGGCTAAGGCAAGAAAATTACTTGAGCCCAAGAGTTTGAGGTTGCTATGATGCCACAGCACTCTACCGAGGATAACAAAGTGAGACTCTGTCTCCAAAAAAAAAAAAAAGAACTGATTGCCCAGAATCCTAGAAGACAAGATAGATTGCTTTGGAAGCAGGTTATGTTTTCATAAATGTAACTTAAAGTTTAAAGAAGATCGGTGTTTTAGAAAGATTGTTAGATTTTAAAGAATAATACTATCAGTCTGGATAGATCTAAGTTTTGCTTCAGTAACAATGGTCCTGGAAATCTCAGTGTTCAGACAACAGTAGATTGCTTCTTAATTATGTTACATATACATCACAAGCTGGCGGGGGGTGCAGCCCATCATCATCCCACAGGGACTGAGGTTTTTGGAGGCTCCATCCTGCACACATTTCTACAATAAGGAGTATAGTGAATCACGCATTTGGCTTTTAAAACTTCTGCCTGGAAATGACACATATCACTTTGCTTGTATTAATATTTGGCCTAAGCAAGCCACATGGTTATACTTTATTTAAGTGGGGCAAGGGAGTGTAATATTACCACAATTACTGCCAGCATAAAAATTCAATCATCTGGAGGCTAACTTTAAAGCACTGGAAATCTATTTTAACTACATTTAATGGTCTGTATATTTTACTTTTTAAAAGATATTTTCAGGCCGGGCGTGGTGGCTCATGCTTATAATCCCAACACTCTGGGAGGCCAACATGGGTGGATTGCTTGAGCTCAGAAGTTCAAGACTAGCCTGAGCAAGAGTAAGACCCCATCTCTACTAAAAATAGGAAAAAACAGCTGGGCGTGTTGGCGGGTAGCTGTAGTCCCAGCTTCTTGGGAGGCTGCTGCAAGAGAATCACTTGAACTCAGGAGTTTGAAGTTGCTGTGAACTATGACTATTTTCCAAGGCTTTAATCCTCTTAACTATGCACTTGATGAATGCACAGAGGAATGGAATCTAATTACGCTCCTCTTGAGTCTGAGCTGCTAAATGGTAAATTCTTGACCAATAGAATGTGGCAAAAGTGATGCTCTGGAAGTTCTGGGGTTAAGTCATGAGAAGCCTTGCTGCTCTGCCCAGGCCCTGAGGACCTATGATGGGCAGTGCCCCCTTACCAATTTGGGGTGCTCATGTAGCAAGAGGAACTTGCTTGTGGAGCCCTGAGCTGCAATGTAACCAGCCCAACTACCCTGAACCTACCGTTCCAGGGAGGCCAAATGGAGAGGCCCACATGGAAAGGCCTGGAGACTACATGAGAACCCAAATGCCCCCCAGTGGAGACAAGTTTACTTATTTGGTCTAGAGCTTTTGAGTAAATGTATTTCTGACTTCTAGATATGTGTGAAGACGTAAATAACCTTGGGAGTAATCACACATCTAATTGGTTTCTTCTGCTCTAATTCCCAAGTGTGAATCGGTGGATGAGAAGACATTTTTCCTGGAAGTCTTGAGAGTCCTCAAGAGCCTTGAGAGGAAAAGGAGTCTCAATTCTCAACGAGAAAAAAATTAAAAGGATGGTAATAATTTTGAGACTTGAGTTATTGCCTAGGGTGGGGCATTCTAGTGTGGTGGAGAATACACTGGGAGTCAGTAATCGGCATAAAAATGCAGCCCCCCACCAAGCCCACGAGCAAGGTCCCTGGAGAATCCCCCTTCACCCCGCTAACAGTTGGCCAGAAGCCCCCTGAGCTGGCAGCAGAGCAGGCTCTGCACAGACTCGAGACATATCATGAATTCAGCCCTGTCTCTTGGAAATCCCCAGCCGTTGTGTAAAGTATGTTTGGGTTTTTGGAAGAGAAATGAGTATGACCAGTCCTCTTCCCTACCTACCCTGTAAGAATATTGAGAAAAAAAAAATCCTTCCAAATATATGTGATCTGGGGACTGGAACGTTTATTCTGATAAAGCTGATGATGGAAAAGGCAGTTTCAAGTGTCACAGCCTAATGGCCTCACCCAGTGAACCTCACAATTAGGCAGAATTTATCACCCAGTCACAGACAGCATCTCTGGCAGTGGGAGACCCAATGTGAACAAGACTCCCCTAGAAGAAATCAGAGAGGGGTTAAAGTGAGCAAGCCCAAAGTATTCCTCCTAAATTTGCCAAAGAGGCAGGTCCTTCTACCTTCCTGGGATGAAGTAAATTAAGAGGCAGAGGGAGACCAGGGCCATTACACTAGCTGAGCTCCCTGTACGTGGAAGAACACAGTCGGATGGGGAAGGAGCATCTCCCCTGACGGTGGCATTGTTGACGCCTTGCAAGACGGGTGTGCACCTTCACCCCTAGAAGCATGGGGTTGGAGCAATCACATTGGTCTTGAGACCTGAGGTGCAAATTCACCAGATCTTATTCTTGCTTTGCACTTCATTAGCAGCCAGATGTATTATATGGCTGCTGCAAACATCACTCTTAGCTGTTTGATCCTAACTCTAAGAACCTATATTAATGAGGGTCTGCGGAAGCTGTTATAACCAAAGATCCTCAATACAGAGGCTCTATGCCAGGCATTTAACCAGGTTCTGGAATAAGAAGATGAACAAGACAAGCATTCTGTTATTAAGGAACTGTCTATTCAGTTAAAGAGACAGATAAAAGACAGGAAATTACAGAACAGTAATAACAATAGTTCTGTACTGGAGCCATGTTCATGGCATCACAGAAATTAAAAGCAATCAGCTCCACTTGGGAGGTTGGACACGGTTCATGGAGGAGGTGATGGCTCAGCCTTGAGTAGTGAGAGCTTGCCAAGATCGGGGACTAGCCTGTGGGAAGGCACGGAAGCAGAAGAGAGCAAGTCGTGTGCCCAGACTAGGGCAGTTTCCCCCCCTCGATGAGTATTTATTAAGTTTTGGGGATTCCATGTGGAATGAGATAAGCACAATTCCTGTCCCTGGGGAATTTATCATCACACTCTATACAGAAGATGGACTAGTAGAAGACCAGCTAGAGAGGTAGGCAGAGGTCAGGTCATAGAAGGCTTTATGTGTCATGCCATGGAGGTTTTACTCAAAACCTGCTCCCAGTCTGTCACTACTCACACCATTCTACAGAACAGGTTCATGATGTGGACACATCACATCCTCACTCAGGGGCCAAGGTGGCCACGCTCTTGGTGATGGAAAACAGTATGCCCAGCAAAGCAACGGCCTTTCTTGTTCTAGAAGTACCAGGAGTCTTTCTGACATTCCCCCCAAGCCCAGTCATAATGACAGTGAGTAAAAGCACCAGTAAAATAAACCAAAATTAAAATAAGCCCCTGGGTCATTATTATACTTAACACTGAAAAGCAAAATGAGAAACCCTGAGTGAATCTTTTGAAAGTACCATGGGATTAAGACAAGTCTCAGGAAAGCCTGTGGAGAAAGGAAAAAGGGAGTTTACGCTTCACTCCCAAAATCTGACTGCCTTTCTTCTAGTTCCGGCTGCTCTGGAAGACTGTTCCTTGGAAAACCAATTCTACAACAAATGCTTCTCAGCCACCTGTGTCCTCTGCCTGGTGTCCCAGCCTGTGAGAAAAGTACATTGTCTCTTCAATGAATATTTAGTGCATAAAGTTTAATGAATGTAACTAACGACATTAACGTAATAAGTTCCTAAAACTAAAGCTCCAGTCTGTTTGGGTTTTTAACGAGAGGAAAATGGGCATGGCTTTGTTGGAAATAAGTTAATCTGAAACAATTGTGGGGGACGTATTGCTCAAGCATTTTATGAATAAATATGTGTGTGTGAGCCCTAGAGCAAGGTTCAAGCTTTTCTGATGCTCAGGGGATAGAATCTTGTTTTTGAAGAAAGACAATTATTGCCTCCTGATCGAGGGAGCAAAGATAATGATGGGAATTCTTACTGCTGACCTGAAAACACACTGCTTAATGTCATTGTCTCTCGGTCCTGGCTTTTTTCAAGCTACAGGAAAGGGAAAAGTGTGGTTTTTGAAGTTCTTATTCCTGTTTTTAAGCAAAAGAGACAGATATTGTTGCATTCATTCACAGATATTCCTCCGGGATACTGAGGTCATTGTTAGAATTCTTCACAGATATCCTAGTTGCCCTCTCTTCAGAGCTCAGGGCAAGTTTGAACTTCTTCACCATCTCTGAAATTAGGGGCAGCCGTGAGACTTGCTTTGTCCAGTGAAATGCAAAAGCTTGGAGAGCTAGTCTGCAAGTCACCACATTCTCTTCTCCCTGCATGCACCATCTGGGAGCCCACGACAAGATGGCACCTCTGTCTTTCAGGTAATTGTATGAGAAGAGCCTCTTGGCAAAATACACTTACTTACTTGCCTGAGGGCACGAGATGGTTTAGTCTACAACAACCAGTCCTAGGCTGACCCACACAGGAATGTTTGTGATGTAACCAGCTCAGGCAAGGCTCAGAGGATACACAGGAATCAGACAGTACCCCCACCCTCCAGAGGGAAACTTCTACCCCAGGAGGAAAGAGCTAGGACAGCAATTCTGAGACAGCACCAGACCACAGTCCAAGGGTAAATCCAACCCAGAAGAATTCAAAAATGAAGAAGAGGGGTCACATATGTTACTTTTCTTTAAAACACAAAGGAAAACAACTAGAAAAAGCTCTCTTGTGTATTCAGCTGCAATCTGACCTACACTTACTTATAGCCTGTGCTGTTTATAGTGAAGTGATAGACTAGTTTATATGCCAGCGGAAAGCTTGTTGTTCTACCTAATCTATTTAAGTGTTTCTCTGGAAATTCTAGTTCTAAGATGGCAAAGAGAGTCACATTTTGAATCAATTCCAATAGATCAGTAGAGACTACCTGGTATTCTATTTAAGAAAGATTATGGTGCTGTATCCAAGCTTCGGAGAAGAATGACATGATCAACTAGCAATGCCCGTCTCGTGTGTAGGAGCAGGAAGTGGCAAACCCTTGTGTTATGATTTGCCCACCTATACCTTTCTGAATCAGAAAGGTTATTTGACAGTTTGTCATAATTTCCCATTCCCTAAAAAGAATGAAACAGCCTTGAAAACTCACATCTGTAACATCTATAAACTATAGCATATAGATGGGAAATAACAAGAAATATACTATGGAATTTCAGACCCCCTCCTTCAATAGCAACATGGTTATGTAAATAAAAGTAACACATGTGAAAATAGAAAACACACATCGTTCCCAGTTATGCTGTCTAAACTCTAAACCTGCAGTAGAGAATAGTCTAATCTGCTACAACAAAAAGACCTCAGATTCAATGGCATTATTTCTCTCTCACAGAACAGTCTGTAAACATCTCTGCCATGCCTGTCCTGTGGCTTAGGCAGTCTTATCTTCATGGCTATGACAGCTCCTGGAGGGAGTCTAGGGAGTCTAGTGTCTAGGAAACAGGCATCAAGTCCACTCACATTCCAATGGCCCCAACTAAGTCTACAATCACACCTAGATTCTAGGATACCTAGAAAATGTAATCTCTCCCTAGACAGACACGTGGTCAGCTTAGTCTTGGGATGTTCTATTAATGAAAGGAAGAAAACGAGAATTTATGCTGGGAATACTTAGCAGTGTCCACCACTATCGTATAAGAAAGGAGAGATCAATTTACATGACATCATCAGGGAACTTCTTCATGACAGAAGAAGAGTAAAAACGATGAAGGAACTAAATCGGTGTGCAAGACGAGAGTCTCCAAATTATAATTTCCTAAACATTTCCCTTTGTCAGCTTCACCAATTATAAGACATATCAGCATCACATATCCTTGATATGACGGACGGAGTTAAAAAATCACCTTGTATTTTTGCCGAAAAGACATGGCTTCAATCTAGTCATGAAAAAAAATAATACATATCCCAAATTGAGGAACACTTTACAAAGAACTGGCCAATACGCTTTGGAAGTATCAAGGTCACAAAAGACAAGGAAAGCTGGTCCAGATTGGAGATGAGGAGACAGGACGATCACGTGCAGTGTGAGACCCTGGATTGAATCCTGGGTCATGAAAAGGACATTAATGGGAAACCCGAAATCTAATGAGGCATGTAGCTTGAGTAGTGGTGTTTTAGCAATGTGAATTTCCTGTTTTTGATCACTGTACCATACATATGGAAGATGTTTACTTTAGTCAAGTTTAATACTATACGGGAACACACCACTACTTTTGCAATTTTTCTGTAAGTCTAAAATTATTTCAAAATTAAAAGTTTTTTTAAAGGTCCCTGTCACAATTATACCAACACTTATTAATGAAAGGCACCCAGGCCCTATGAAGGACCTTCTTCCCTCCTCTCTGGACTACTCCAGTAATCATGGAACTCACCTTCGGGCCTTCATCCTTTCCCTAGCCCTGCAGCAGCCATGGTCCCAGTGTAGGCTGATTATCCCACTGCACCACTTTGAACCCTACAGGGGCTCCCTACAGCCTGGTTGGTCAGAACCTTACTCTTTACAATGGCCCACAAGACCTCACCTGGCCTAACCCAAGCCCACCTTTCCATTCTCAACTTCTGCTCCTTCTGGACATTCACTGTCCTCTCCAACCCCACAGGACTTCTCACATATTTTCAAAGATTCCATTTCTATCCCTCCCTCCTGGAATTCATGCTTACTGCTCTAACTACCTGAAATGTTTCCCTCCAACTCCTCTCTCACCGCACTTTCTGGTAAATTCCAATGTTTCCCTGGAGACCCAGCCTAACCATTACTCCCCCTTCCATGTCCTGCACTTAAAAAAACAAAAAAACTCATTGTGATTCCTCTGTTTTTTCTTGGTCAGGAATTATGCTTGGTCCTTAGATAACAAAGACAAAAGACAGAGCCTCTGTCTTCATGGACAGAGGAGCCCCCCCTCGTGTGGGGTTGGTGAGGCTGGGGTGGGATGGGGGGAGCTACAGTCAGCACAGTGTGTGTTCCATGGCCTGACAGGGACAGCACAAAGCAGTTCCTAAGCAAGAAGGCTCTTGGTATGGGGAGATTATCCCTGAGGTAGGACTTGTAGGATAAGTGAGGATACCCAATTCTCTTTCCATGTAAGGTCAATTCTCACATCTCACTGCTCTCCTTCCCCATCTGTTCATACTGTTTGATCCATTTGATTCAATGACCCACCCACTCACTTTAGTTCAACAACTTTCCTATATAGTCTTCGGAAGCATGAACATTCAAGGCCCAGCATGGTGCTCACACCTGTAATCCTAGCATGCTGGGAAGCTGAGGCGGGTGGATCCCTTGAGCTCAGAAGTTCAAGACCAGCTTGAGCAAGACTGAGACCCTGTCTCTATCAAAGATAGAAAAACTAGCTAGGTATTGGGGCAGTTTCCCACAACCCTGCTACTAGGGAGGCTGAGGCAAGGGGATCTCTTGAGTCCAAGAGTTTGAGTTGCTGTGAGTTATGGTAACACTACAGCACTTAACCCAAGGTGACAGAGTGGGACTCTTTCTTGGAAAAAAGAAAGAAAAGCACGAACATTCATGACAAAAATTAACTCACTCATGCTTGAACATGGATGGCGTCCTCAAAGCCATAGGTGATAGATGACTACTTTCTTTATCCCAGTTACCAATACATTGGAGATTATTTGCAAAGAAAGTATTACAGCCAATCAAAACATTTAGACCTCAAAGAAAAACACAATGAAGCACAGTTTTCAAAATAGCAACTTAAAGGTGATAAAAATTGTCACTATTAATGATGAACCAAAGGTGTTTATTTATAGTGTATACATCCATAGTTCTCAAACTGTGTGTCAAGGCATCTGTGGGTGCTACAGTGAGACTCCAAAGGTATGACAGAATGTTTTAAATTTTTGAGAGAAATGCAGAATCACTTACCATCTGTCAGACACTGAGGAACTAATAGCTGAAGAGAGAACATGGTTTCAACATCAAATTATCCCACATTCCTTTTGACGATATCAGATCTTTGCACAACAAGGTTTGCAGTGGTTTCTGTGATAAAAAGCCAGCACTGCATGAAACCCGGTGTGGGAGAGGAAAGGATGGGGCAGTGGTCAATCTGGTTCTGAGATTTGAGAAGCCACACAGTGCTAACAGGCGCACACATCCCATTAGTAATTGTGGTTATTAAAGAATGAAATAAAATGGTTTTTTTTCTTTCAATTTATGTGTTTTAGTTTTTCAAATAGCTACTAAGTTGTTAGAACATATTTTAAGGTGTTTGGACTTACTTCCTAAATGGAACTGTTGGATATTTCTTTTGGCCTTGATTGCCACGAGAAAATTACTGAAAAGTTAAGGGAGCTGTGAGCTGAGACAGTTTGAGAACCTCTGACCTATCCTGTTATTGAATTGACAACGATGTTCCTCCTTTTTTTTTTAATAACTGCTTCATCTGGAGGCCACTGAATACTTTTGGATGTGATGCCAAGGATTTTGTGAGTCATCAAGTGTAAAGAAAGAAACATAAAAGCCTCATGCTAGAAACTTCTTATATGTAATTAAAGGAAATGAGAGAACCTGTTTCATTATTAGTTTGGGCTTCCGTGGTGGGTTCGAGCAACATGAAATGTCCCTATCCTGCAGACGCAGATGCCATTCCCTGGCTTCATCAGGAGGACATAACGATGGGTTGGGACTATCTTGCCCTGTGTACTTGTGACAAAACAAATAGACTTGCTAGTTGGGCAACAGCCAGATTGGGGGTTGCTTTCTGTGACTGATGATGGTATAGTGAAATTTTTTCTTGTTTTTCTTTTTGTGAAACTACTCGCCTGGTTCAGGTTTAAACTTACTACCTTGACATTACTGGCCCTGTGATTTTGGACCAGAGAAACCAGACAGCTCTACCCTCAAGCTACCTCTGCTGTGTGTGGGAGCATGGCAGCCACAGGAGAGAGCCCAGCCCAGGCTTGGGAGGAAGGGGAGAGGCTAAACGCATTTGTTTCACCAAGAGTGGGATAAGAGCATTACCTTCTTCCTGTGAAAATAAAAATAAGCAACGTTACAATTTTAACCAAATAGTTTATTAATAAATATCCTTGGTGCATTTGAAAACCTTTTTTAAAATAATAGATAAAATTTTCAATGTAAGAGGCCAGCTGCGGTGGCTCACGCCTGTAATTCTAGCACTCTGGGAGACCAAGGCAGGTGGATTGCCTGAGCTCACAAGTTCTAGACCAGCCTGAGTCAGTGCAAGACCTCATTTTTAAAAATAACCGGCCATTGTGGCAGGTGCCTGTAGTTACTCTGGAGGCTGAGGCAAGAGAATTGCTTAAGCCCAAGAGTTTGAGGTTGCTGTGAGCTGTGACAGCACAGCACTCTACCAAGGGTGACACAGTGAGATTCTGTTTTAAAAAAAAAAAAACTTTCAGTGGAAGGAGTCTGTGTTCTAACAACCCTCAATTTGTTTTAAGCTAAAAGGAATATTTTATAATGATACTGTTTCAGAATGCAATTGCTTGGACTGGCTACCATTAAATATAAATACATTATTTTTGTACTTGGGGTGCCTCACTGTGCAAGGAGATCTACTTGTTCCTTAGGCTTATCTCTCTCAACAGTCATCCTTTCAATGCATTTATTGACATTCATTGAGAACCTGCCATATTCCAAGCACTGCACAAAACCATACCACAGGTTGGTGAATCTGGGGCTGGGGAAAAGGCATAAATCCTAGTGGATCAGTCTCGTTGTTCTTGCCCAGTAATGAGAATGTAGGGAATTACACTGTGGTTCCTAATACAGTGTCCTTCTGTAGGTCAAAGAAGGCTGTTTTCCCTGCAAATTTAATGAAGTATGGATCTGGGCAGAAAGATCTGTTCAAATATCTTAAGCTTGCTTGTCATGAATGGCCACCAGTGATGAACTGTAGGGTTTCCTAAATGCTCTTTCTTTCTTGGAACTACATTCTGTTTCTCAAGATTCAGGCAGCAAATTAAGTGAAGAGTTCTTCATTTAAGTTTCTCTAGGCTCTTTTTCATTCATGTTCAAATTAGAAGTAATAGATATTTATGATGCTATATAACTTATGCTCTCTCTATATATTTATGATGTGGTATATAATAAACTCTAGCCCCTTATAAAATGGGTAAAGTAAACTATGTCATCCCAGGTTATGGAAACCTAGACTCGATTTCCTTAGACCAGCAGCAATGTTGATATAACACTCTTCATGATATCAGGACATTATTTGGCAAACTCCCAATTATACCAGAGAAGGTTCTTTGAATGGTGGTAATAGAAAACTCAACCCAGAATAATTTAAGACAAATAGAAATATATTGATCATATAATTGAAAAGTCAGTGGAAGAGTGGGCTTCAGACAGGACATCAAAGGAGGGACAGCACTACCAGGACCCAATGGCATCCTTCTGTCCCTCTTTTTCACTTCTCTGGGCTGCTGTACTTCTCAGGGCTTATACTCTTGCAGTAGTAAGATGGCAGAGCCAACTTCAATTTTTTCCTAAAATAAATTTTATTATGTATGTTTAAAATATACAACATGATCTTGTAAGGTACATAGAGTAAAGTGGTTACTATTATAAAATAAATTAACTTACCCATCTTTTCACAGTTACCCATGACACACACTCACAAGAGCAGCTATAATCTATTCATTTTGCAAAAATCAACACACTGTTTTTAACTATAGTCCTCACAGTATATGCTAGATCTTTCCATTTGTTCAACTGACATGTTTGCTACTTTGCATCCTTTGATCTACATCTTCCTATCCCCCCTCCAACCCAGGTAACCACTATTTTATTTCCTTTTGATCTTTAAAAAAAAATTGTACGTAAGTGAGATGATGCAATATTTTTCTTTCTGTGTCTTATTTTACTTAGGATAAAGTCCCCCAGGTCCATCCATACTGTGGCACATGGTAGATGTCCTCCTTTTTAAAGGCTGAATAATACACCGTTACACACAGACTTAGTTCAGCCATTTGTTGTCCATCCATAGACACCTAGACTGTTTCCATATCTCAGCTATTGTGAATAATGCAGCTATGAACAGGTGAGTGCAGATGTCTTTATGAGGTGATGATTTTATATCCTCTGTGTATATACCTAGAAGAGGGACTCCTGAGTCATATGGTAATTCTGTTTTTCATTTCTTTAGGAAACTTCATACGGTTTTCCATAGTGGTTACACCAATCTACATTCCCAAAAATGGTGTTCAAGGATTCCCTTTTCTCTGTGCCCTTGCTAACACTTATCACTTGTCTTTTTGATAATATCTATCCTGACAGGTACTAGGTAACATCTCAGAGTGGCTTTGATTTGCATTTCTCTAATGATTAATGACATTGAGCACCTTTCATAACCTGTTGGTCATTTTTATGTTGTCTTTGGATGAATGTCTATTCTGACTATGCCCATTTTTTAATTGGATTTTTTTACTATTGAGTTCTTTTTAAATCTTAAATATGAGCCCCTTATCAGATATATAGTCTACAAATATTTTTTTCCCAATCTGTAGAGCCTTTTCATTTTAGTGATTGTTTCCTTTTCTGTGCAGAAGCTTTTATGTCATCTGGTCTATTTATTTTTTCTTTTGTAGTTTGAGATTTTAATGTGATACCCAAGGTCAATGTCAGGGTATTTATTTCCTATGTTCTCTTCTAGGCCTTATGTTTAGGTATTTTATCCATTTTGACTTGATTTTTCTGGATAAGGGTCCAATTGAATTATTTTGCATGTGAAAAGCCAGTTTTCCCAGCACCATTTATTGAAGATACTACACTTACCCCATTATACCTCCTTGGTGCCCTTGTTGAAAATTCAATGACCATGTATGTTTTGTTCCACTGGTTTGGGTGCCTGTTTTCATGCCATTAGGAAACCCAGTGTTAAATCTTTGTAATTCAATTCCAGTCAATGTCTCTTTTCCAGAAGTCGCAGCAAAGATCTCAAATGCTACATCAGTGCCAAACAGCTCATGTGTCCATGCCTGAAATGTTACTCCAGCCACAAGACGATGCTCTGATGGGCTTTGGCTTCATCTCTGAGCCAGGAGTGGATGCTGCCTAAAGCTCTGGGCGGATGAGAAATGACTGAATGATGTGCAAACAGAAGATGGAAGTTGGGGTACGGTTATCCAGTGAAAGATAAATGAAGGCAGGGAGCCAAACAACTGCTTCAGAAATAAAACTAACCTTATATTCCAAGGAAGAGCATGTCTGGGAAGCCATCTTCACAGATTGTGGAGTCCAAAAACTATCAGTCTCAAAACAACAGTGCCACCTCAAAAGATCAGGTATTGAAGAATAGTGATAAGGGGCAAAGGACCAGGGAGTGTTTGACAACAAGTTCGCTGGGGAGTGATTTGCAGCATCAATTCATTCTTGTGGTGCAACTATTCCCAGCACAGCTGCTTTTGAGCTACTAAAATGGCAACACTGACCGTGGGTTTGGGAGGAGACGCACAGCAGCTCTCATGAGCCAGCTCCAGCACACCACCAGCAATAAGTCATGTTCATGAGGGTTTTTGAACACAGTATCTTGCCTTTGCCACTGATGTGATCAGCAAAATCCCTCAAAACTTTCCCAATTTAGACAGATGTGAAGGTTGAGGTAAAGGAAGGGGCAGTTATAAGAGACAGCTTTGTCACCAGGTCAAAAATACACATATTTTAGGTGCATTTGATGGAAACCATGCAGATAAATCCATCATTCGGTTGGTCATATAGCCACATTAAAATAGACTTTCCTCACTCTACAGAAAATGTCGGAGAAAAACAGCAATTATGTGGCCACATTTCTTCTGTCCACAAACAGCTGCAGAGTTAAACATTTCTGCACACACGTCCCCTGAGATGCCCCTTACTCTGCAGGGGGGTCTCCCAGGCTCAAAACGTTTTGGACACAGAAGACACATCTGTTTGTTGATATTTTTCTAGACTGCTAATTACACGAACCCTATGACTTTCCACTCTGGTGAATGAACAAAAACAAGGCTCACAGTTGATGCTGGAGCTCAGAACACTGGTGACTTGTTACAAACTCGGAAATAACCACAATGGCTAAACCTAAGGTAAAACTCTCACTGAGAAAATACATTTGAAAGGTTTAGGTCTGCCTAGGCCAATGGCCTACCCAGTGGAAGTGACACATGTCCTCAAGTTTATTTTGGGAATAAGAATAAACTCTCCTTTCAAATTTTTCTGGGGCCAAATATGTGTCCAGATCTTGCCCACTAGGGCTAGGGGTAGGACTGACCTGAATCAAAAAAGCAACTTTCCTTGGTTGCTTCCTCTTCCATCATGCTGGGGCCTGCTTTGAGAACAGCTGGGTCATAAATACAAATCAGTCAGGATCACTTAGTAAGAAGGATGCATAGTGGGGGGAAAACCAAAACTTGCAAAAATTTCTCTTTTCCCCCTTCTTTCAATGAAGTTACTAGTTTGGGGAGTTGCCCAAATGTCATGACACAGTTTCAAGTAGGTGCCTTTTCATTTCAAATTCCTGAGCATCAAAATATGGGAAAATCATTAAATTCTTCCCCACTGTGTAAGGGGTCATACAGTTTGTAGTAGCTAAACTGCAGATTTACTAGAAAAATAATATTTAGTGTATATCATGAATACTATACATTAATTCATTTATGAATGTAAGGTCTAAATGAAATATTTTCAACTCAGAATGCCATCTAAGGGGAAGATTTGAGTTGAAATCCTCTTCACCTACTAAAGAAAGGATATTAATAAACTTCTTAATAAGTCAAACTGTCTAATATACTCATCTTAGCTCTCCCAAAGAATTCAGAATTAATCTACAAAAAGTATTATTATTATTAATAGAAATAATAAAGATCTCTTTATTTCAGGCTTCTTATAATATAGGCATTAAGCTATTTTTTTTTACAAATATTCTTTAAAAAGTGATCAAAATATCTTCAGCCTCACAACAATCGCATGAGATAGGTTCTATTGTCCCCATTTCATAGACAAAGAAACTGAGGCTGAAACATATTCAGTAATTAGAACAAAGATCAGAAGCTAGTACATTTCAGAGCCAAAGACTGAATTCTGAGTTCTTAATTATACTGAATTTCCAAGTCAATTTCTAAAACCTGCAAAATACATAGAAAGTGAGTCAATGAAGGAGAGAGAGTGTATTTGGATGTAATACAGCTATAAACACATAGACAAATCCAATCTTTGGACTTAAAATAATAATGATTATTATTTTTATAATATTTACATAGCATGTTAGAATTTGAAAAATATTTCCACATACATTTGATTTTCATGGCATTTCTAGAAAGCAGGAAAAAAACCCTGTGATTCTCATTTTGCAGAGGCAAAGACTATAAGGCTCAGTCTATTTATGAAAAATAGATCATTATCTGTTACTCTAGACCACTGAAAAAGATGATGAACTTCTCAGTTCATTTTCAAATCTAAGAGAGCCATGATACCAAAACCAGATAACAGATAGACAAATGAATACTATACATGAATTCACTTACGAATACAAATTCTAAACGAAATGTTTTCAAGTTAATATAAATACAGAATTCTAGATAAAATATTTTTAAATAGATTCCAGGAGTATATAAAAGATTATGTCCTGCTATGGTTCGGGTGTTTTTCCTCTCCAAAACTCATGTTGAAACTTGGTACTCAAAGTGGCAATGTTGGGAAGTGGGACATATTAAGACGTGATTGGGACATGAGGGTGGAGCCCTCAGGAATGGCTGAATGTCAGTAGTATGGAGATGGTTTAGTTATCAGGGGAGTGGGTTGTTACAAAGCAATCCCAGCCCCTTAGGCTTTCTTTCTTTTTTATACCTGTTCTTTTGCCCTTCTGCAAGGGCATGACATAGCTTGAAGGCCTTCACCAGATGTCAGCACATTGAACGTGGACTTTCCAGCCTTCAGAACTGAGAGTTAAATATATCTCTATTCTTTATAAATTACACAGTGTGTGGTATTGATTATAGTCATGAGCAAGCTTTAACAAGAGTAAATTCTTTATTTTTTAAACATAGGGGACTTTTCAAAAATTAAAACTCAACAAGCAGCTTTAGCCTAATAGTTAGAAAATATGATTTCTTTGAACTCAAGCTGAAACACAAGCTTTACATTGCCTTTAGTCTTATTTGTTTGTAGCTATTTAATATATAAAAAATGAAGTTTCTTAAGTGCATTTTGAGCACTATGCAGAATTCTGCGCCTAACCCATCTGGCAGCAGGCCTGTTAGAGATGGCATGTTTTATTTCACTAACTTCTCTGTATCTTCAGATATTTAGTTAGCTGGGCCAAAACTGCAGAGGCCATTTTACTCTGCATGGCCCATGTGGTGTAGCGTAGGAATATTATAAGTCTAAAAAGGTAATCAGACCTTTAGCTAATCAGACTAAAACAGATGCATAAAAATGGATGTTTTTATTTACCCAAATTAATTAAGATAGATTACATGTCTAAGATCTGCCCAGAAGCAAATTCTCTTTTAAAAATTTGATAATTAAAAATTGTGAAATAAACATTCCAAAAACAACTTGTCAACTAATTATACTCTGTTACACTGTGATGCCATATTAGCTATAGTCTAAATTCATGTGTTGAACACATAAAACACAAAATTTATGTGTTGGAAAAGTAATCCCCCATGCAGCAGTGTTGAGAGATAGGTCCTGATGGGAGGGATTTGGGTGATAAAGGCTCTGCCCTCATGAACGGATGAATCCTGCTGTACAAAGGGTTTGCGCGAGTGGGCTCACTCTCCTTCAGTCTTCTGCCACTTCGTGCCATGTTCTTCCCCTCAGTAGGACCAGCATTCAAGGCCCATTTTGGAAGTGGGCCCTCCCCTCACCAGACAACAAACCCGCCTTGATCTTGGATTTCCCAGCCTCCAAAACCATGAGAAATCAATTTCTGTTCTTTATAAATTGCTCAGTTTCAGATTTTCTGTCATAATAGCACAAAGCACACTAAGACAACAGCCTGCCTTTCTCAGTTAGTTCTACCAATTAATTTACTTTGTTTGCTCTTGCTAATTTGCTTACTCAAAGATTTGGTGCATCTGAAATATACTCTTGCGTTTATTAAAAATTATCTTGAAGATGCAAAGTTTCGATAAAATTCCATGTAAAAGAGGCCCTTTGAAGAGGGCCAATGTTTTCTATGCTTTCAGGGAGAAAGCATAATGGAATTTGAAATCCCAGCTAAATAAAACAATAATACTAATTATTTGAGTCTGGTTTTGGTTCATCTTTCTCAAACTATCAGAGTTCCTCTCTCTACCCACTCCACCACATACACATTTACAGAGTTTAAAAATCAAGAGGAGTGCAGGGAAAGAGGTGGCTGGCAACATGGGGATAAATAACCGAAGGGAATGGATCCAATTTTGATTAAATGTTCCCATTAACTCCCATGAATTTGAGAGCAGAAAGGTCCAGTCTTTGATGGATCCAGGATGAAAACTAAGCCAAAATTCCATGAACAAAAAAAATCTTAACAGAAGTACAAGAGCCATGTATGAATACTTTGAAAAGTGAAAGACTTTGAATTTGATCTTGGGACATTGGGAAGTTACAAGTCACCTAAAAAAAGGGAAAAAAAGGATTATGATCGCTATCATATACATAGTGTTTTATTTACAAGGTCTATTTGCCCTTCAAGCATTCTATGAATTGTGTACAAACCAACACAAAGTGGAGCTTAGCTCTCATTAATACCTGAACACTTAGTGTTATACTCACGCTGGTAGGCTCTGTGCAGATAGAGCAGATACAGGGATAAACTGGGAGTCTTTGATGAGGATGACTGGCAGATAAACTACTAATCATCACACAACATGATATTTGCTATACAATGAAAAATGATAGAATGAGGCAGTGCCCATGGCTCAAAGGAGTAGGGCGCCAGCCCCATCTACCAGAGGTGGTGGGTTCAAACCCAGCCCTGGCCAAAAACTGCAAAAAAAAAAGATACAATGGAAAAAAGAAACATTAACTCCGTGGAGAAAAGACGATGTCATTTAAGTGAGCTGAGTTGTTCAAGAATGAGAATGGATTAAAGAGGCAAGTAAAAATTGTCACCCGGGGTCATCCCTTGAATGAAGTGTAGAAGAATCTTAATGGCCACAGGAAATGAGGAACCCTGTCTTTACGTTCTTGTCAAGAGCACATGCAATGCTGAGAAATGGTGGTGACAAATAGATTTATAGACATGAGAGCAGAATGATGGCCTGGGATTTTGGACGACAGGGTTATGGACTGTGGGGTCAGGCTGTGCAAGTCCAGACAAAGTTGAGGATGGCAGTCTTCTTTAGCTTTCAGTAGAGTGACTACTGTGACACATCGCATTGGTGATTTTAGGTTAGAATATAGACAGCTTCCTCAGCACCCAGTCTATGGCATCAATAAAACATTTAAGATGAATATTCCACATGCAGATTTTTATAACAATTAAATAAGTTATTAAAGAAGGAAAAGGGGGCAGTGACTGTGGCTCAATGGAGTAGGCGCCAGCCCCATATGCTGGAGGTGGTGGGTTCAAACCCAGCCCTGACCAAAACTGTAAAAAAAATAAAAAATAAAAATAAAATAAAGAAGGAAACGTTGTCAGCCTTTTCCATGCTCAGTAGTTAGGGCATCAGCCTCATACACCAGGGCTAGCAGGTTTGAACCTGGCCAGAGCCTGCTAAACAACAATGACAACTGCAACAAAAAAATAGCCAGGCACTGTGGCAGGTGCCTATGGTCCTAGCTAGTTGGGATGCTGAGGCAAGAGAATCACTTGGGCCTAAGAGTTTGAGGTTGCTGTGAGCTGTGACGCCACGGCACTCTGCCAAGGGCAACATGGTGAGACTCTATCTCAAAATAAATAAATATATATATATATAATTTTAAAAAATAAAGAAGGAAGAAATGAAACGGATCCTTCACACAATGTCCAGAATGATAATAAAATATCTTTAAAGGCTATAAAATTTGTCTAAATTTTGTTTTGAGATTTCTGCCTTCAACTTCTTTCAAGCATCTATCAAATTGTAAAATATCATAATTTGACCCAGTAATTTCATGTGTGCCAGAGCACTTAGTGTTTACAGCAACATTGTTTATGATAATAAAACATTCGAAACACACAGGACAAATGAGAAATGTTCAAATAAATGACGGCTCTCCAGCTAAGCAAACAGTGTGCTACCGTTTTCAAATTGTCTTACCTTAAAGACATTATTAAAAATACGAGAAACTGTCCATAATGTGAAGAGAATAAAAGTTTATAAACTTTATACTACTTTTATTGATGTAATATCAAAGAAAAAAAGGCCAGAAAGCAATAGCTCGTGGTTAGTGGTGATTCTCTCTAGCCAATGCAATTATGAGTGAATTTTGTTTTTATTTATTTTCTCTATTCTTTTCATCATTTTCTAATTTTTCTGCAATTACCTGTACTTACTTTATAATCAGGTAAGTGCTTTAAAATTTTACTTAATTGAATAATTAGGAAAATACATACGAGTTGCTCAAAACCCTACATGCAAAGCAACTCCTGGAATTCTAGAGACAAAAAAGTTCATTTTCTGTGATTTTGCAGTAGGTTTTACCATTGAGTCAGGCGTGGTATGAGCTATTAGGATGAAGATCTTCCTGTTCTTCTCTCATGCTTAGGAATCTCAGCACATTTGTGGTGGTTGACAATAATGATGTTGATGATTGCCCACTTAATGTCTCTAAACCAGGCATCCTCAAACTACTGCCTGCGGGCTACATGCAGCCCGCCTAGGACCTTTATCCGGCCCACCCGGTGTTTTTGCTGTCGCTGCCTGTCCTGCTTAGCAGCCGACTCGTCCCAGGGCCCGCAGTCCAGCCCTCCAATGGTCTGAGGGACAGTGAACTGGTCCTCTGTTTAAAAAGTTTGAGGACTCCTGCTAAACTATGGGGGAACCATTACCATCAGACCAAGCAGAACAAATTCCACATACAAACTGAATGTTAACTCTTTAAAATGTTTCAATTTACTAGTCTAAAAGAAGTCTTGCAAAACTCAAGAGGTGGCCCCAGAGCACCCATAGGTCCCTAACTGCCATGACAGAACTGCCTCAGTCGTGTTTTGGGAATGCCAAAGGGTGTTCTTAGACTAATTTGATAAAAGAAACCTTGAATGTGGCGCATAAGGTAGGACTTGTTCAAGAAAAGGAATTAGAACAATGAAGATAGAGAGCTCAAAGGAGGAAGAAGAGGAGTTCAGAAAGAAAAGAGAATATTTTATCTACAATACTGATTACGTGACAAAACAAAATCCATATCAGAGGAACCGAATTGAAAAGTCAGACCCAGAAATGAAAATGATACACACCAAGGGCCAGGGGACTCCAGATCACTAAATGTAAATATGAACCAGGAGTGACATTTTTTTCATAAATTGACAAAAATTAGAATGAATTTAATGTATTCAGTTTTTTCCATTAGCTTTAAAATACTTTATCCAAAATGAAATTTACAGCACTTGTCAACTTTTAATGGTATTCTCTAAACTTATTGTGTTGATCAAAGTTGGCTTTCTGCTGGTAGCTGGAAGCCAAAGCAGGTTGGGAGAGTGACACAAAAAACTAAAAGCCTCCAGGCAGAAGAGGTGTTCCCGGCTCTCTCCCAGAGAGGTGGTCAGACATCTGGCAGCCACAGCTGGCCCCAAACAAGAGAAGGCATGTGCAGATGGTCGGGAGGAACCTCCCAAGGAGAAGGGCACCCAAATGGGGCAGAGACGAGTATCTGGACAGATTGGTTTATGGCTCTGAGAGAGTTCCCAGGTAACAGCAGTGGCAGCACTATAGTCACAAAAAGAACAGGGCCACAGACTTCAAATGGAAAAGAGCTTCTCTAGTCAAAGGAACCTCATTTAAAGCCCTAAAATCTGACTAAGCTGGTGGTCTCGTCTTAAGCAAAATATGTATTGATTTCTCCCTCCCTATGCTTATGGTTTTCTTTTAAAAATGCATTAAAACAATAAAAAGATTTGAATCCATTTTTTTAGTAATCTAATTTTTATAAATTTTAATAATTTAAAAATCATAAGTTTTGGTAATTTTCCTGTCATCTGAGGACGCTTCCCATTGTCTCACCTCTCCTGCCATGGTCCTCCTACCACTTACCCCCAGACCCCACACACTCATCTGGCCTATCATTACCCAGATACCTTCCCACAATCTCTGTTTACAGCTCTGCTTCCTGACATCAGAGACTGCATTCCTTTCTCCAGGGCCACCCACAATCTGTCCATCCACCTTCCCATTGACCTTCCTCACGTCCCTCTTCAGAGCTCAGA
>NW_003852401.1:44865451-44878676 GCF_000181295.1 Otolemur garnettii
CCCCCCACTTCCAGTCCTTGGCTGAAGAACACTCACAACTCAGTCGCTCTCTGAGAACTGGCAAAAGTGAGCCGTCCAAAGTTACACTCCATCTCTAGAGGCAGCCAGCAGGCAATAACAAGGCTACCGAGAGCCTGGCCCCCTTGCCTTAATCCCAGACAACCCTGAACAGCCCTCCCAGCTCCAGAATCTGGTCAGGCCTTAGTTGCAACTGCGTGACAGCTCTGGCTCTCCACGCCCCATCTCTCTGCCCTGGCTCCTTTATGAGTGAGTGTTCTTCCCAGGAGTATTCTGGAATAAACCTTCTGCTTGTAAATCTCCCTCTCAGAGTCTCCTTCCAGGGAACCCGAACAAGGAGGGTGGATGAAGTGTTCAAGAAATAGTTAACAGGGTTGGTACAGATGAAAACAGGAGATTAAATGCTTTAGCATTCATTCTAAATATAAGTCAATTCAGTTTAAAAAATTAATATTCATAACAGCTAGGCTTTTTACTTTGTTTCTCATTCCAGCTATATAAAAAAAAAAATCATTAAACCCAAGAGATATTTACTGAGTATCTTCTAGGTATGAGATAGTATCCTAGGCATAGCACAAGACCAAAATAGCCAGGTAATAACAGAAGAGCACAAACCTTCAGCAAATTATTTTGGCTACATAGTGCTGATTGATTTGAAAATTAAATGTACTGAATCAACACATTATTCTGTAATCTAGTAAACAAAGCTACACAGCAATGTAATTGGCACACAGTTGTCCATATAAGACTAAATTTAATCACAAGAATAAAACTGTCTTGCAGATATTTCTTTTAATCCACCAACACATGTAAATATATCAAACATCTATAAAAGAGAAAGTTCCCTCTCTCCACTCCCTTCTACCTCCCACCAAATCTGTCTTTTGTTATATTTTATACATGCTTCCATGCTTTACTTCCTAATTCATAAATAAAAATTCCTGCTACATTAATGTTAAAATTTTGGAACTTGATTTTAGAGTCAGATTTTAAGATTGAATTTTTTAAAGAGGAAGTTGCATTCTCATAAAAGTTCTGGCATTTATTAACAGCCATTTGAGTGAGTTGGCAACTTCCAGTGAATCCGCTTAATAGATGATATCATTGCAGTGTCTAATACGAAAAGTCTATTTCAATAAATCTGTTTTCTCAATGTCACCATTTCTGATTTCCCTGCTGGAGGATATTCTGTATTTGTTCAGCATTGAATTAAACAGAATCTCCTAAGTGTTGGCTATGTCCAAGCCCATGGAGCACCAAGAATGTCAAAGAACTGGAAACTAGAAACTTAAATATTGAGTGACAGGGACAGACCCTAGTCTTCAGACTATGCTGAGACGAACCCAATGCCACTCGCCTCAGAAAAGTAACTCACAAAAAACACAGGTGGATGTAACCACATTTTTCTTGTATTCACCACCTGATTTCAGGAGAGACTATTTTAAACCTTTGCGCCCTAGAGGGAACATTTTAGATGAGGCCTGCCAATCTTTGTCAATTACAAAGTAAACAGATCTTCATTATGTGTTCCTGTTCTGAGTATCCACATTCATTCTAGTGTCTAAGTTTAAAGAGGAAAGAAAAATTTGAAGTGAGATTAAAGATGGAAGGTAATGAAGCCAGTTCACTAAAAATGCACTTTTCATGCTAGGTCAGAAAACAAATTTCAATAAATTTCGATAAATTGAAAAAAAAAAATTTTGGTAAATTGAAATCTGATCACAATCAAATTGAATAGGAAATCAATAACAATAAGATGTTTTTAGTAAAGATATCTAAAAACCAAGCACTTAGAAATTAAGCACACATTTCCAGATACACATGGAGTTTTTTTTTAAAGAAGATGAAATCTTTAGGGAACTAGAAAACATTTCAAACTGAATGATAATAAAAACTCAGTGTGTCAAAATTTATAAGAGATAGTCCCAGGGGTCCTCAAACTTTTTAAACAGGCGGCCAGTTCACTGTCCCTCAGACCGTTGGAGGGCCAGATTGTGGGCCCCTGGATGAATCAGCTGCTAAGCAGGACAGGCAGCGGCAGCAAAAACACCCGGAGGGCTGGATAAATGTCCTAGGCAAGCCGCATGTGGCCCACGGGCCATAGTTTGAGGACCCCTGGTCTACATAATCCTTGGAGAGAAATTTATTCTTTCTTTTGGAGACAGAGTCTCACTCTGTCACTCTGGGTAGAGTGCTATACGGTCACCATAGCTCACAGCAACTTAAACTCTTAGGCTCAAGGAATAACCTCTTGCCTCAACCTCCCTAGTAGCTGGGACTACAGGTGCCTGCCCCAAAATCCAGCTAGTTTTTCTATTTTAGTAGAGACAGGGTCTCACTCATACTTCAGATGGTCTTGAACTCTTGAGCTTAGGCAATCAACAGTCTCAGGCCTCCAAGAGTGGTGGGTTTATGGGCATGAGCCACCATGCCCTGTCAGAAAGAACTTCATTCTTTTAAATGCCTATATTTTAAAAAGAGAAAATATTTAAAATCAGTAATATAAATTTTTCACCTTGAGAAGCTAAAATAAGAAGAGAAAACTAAACCCTCAGCAGAGGAAAGCAAATACTGTTAAGTATAGATAGGAACAGAAATCAAAGAAATAAAGAAACAAACACTATAGAAAATCAACAAAGCCAGATGTTGGTTCTTTGAAAAGCTTACTTTAAAAAAAAAAAAAGGCTTCACATATGGGTGTGTAGATATATATATATACACATTCTACTTTGTACCTTGTTAGGAAAATAAATAAATTGCTTCAGGAAGATTAGAAGCCACTAATATTTATTTCATTAAAAAGCAGGAAAAGATCACATTTCTCAGGCAATAGACAGTTCATAAGTCTAGTCACAAGAGAAGCCCTAAACCATAGTTTAAATTGAAACACACACACATAGGAAATGGAGCACATGACATAAGGGAATTTTCTGAAAATATTGCTACTTTTGTTAGAAAAAATAAGGTCCAGAGTTGCTTTTACAAAAGAGGGGATTGTTATTCACTGCTGTGTTTCTCCATTATATCTTTGCAATGGAGTTGTTTGAAATCGCTTTGCAGCTACAGCTCAGACACTTTCCTTTCCTTCCTATTATGGACCTCACATTGTGCATTATTTTTTAGTCCAAAAACTCTGCAAAGCTGAAAAGCTTCCTAACTTCTGTTAATGCCATACTTGTTATTAATATAAATAACATAGTCAGGTTTTTTTAATTGAAAATGTTTAAGCCCCTAGAATTCAGCCTCATGGATACTGCTTATATTCATTACAGGGATCATGGTACGCACAGGGGATTTCCGAAAGTCTAGCAAATTACAGGCTAGTGGCAATCATTCAGTTCCATGGAAGGTCATTGACGTCACAGTAACTGGCTGGGTGCCCTAGGCAGGCAGATTCTCCTGGAATGTGAGCAGAAAGACAGACAGGGGAAAGATAAGAATTTCAGGAAGTTAGCCAGTGTTGAAGAATGATGAGAGAACAGGTCTCCGAGAAACCTGGGCCTTCCCTTGCTCCTTTTGTGTCAGTTCTAAGGCACAGTGCATGTGATATAGGACAGAAGAAGGCAGGAGAGAAGTGGAACACCCAGGCTCAGGGCAACTCAAGATCAAGCTTCACGGCAAAGGTAAGCCAGGAGTTGTCCTTCAGATTGACTTCATATGGGCAAAAACATTCAGGTCCTGACCAATAGCTCCAAGTACAGGACTGGGAAGTGCTCGGCTGGATGGTTTTGTGACATGGCCAGCTTGCATAAACTAAGGGAAACAGCAAATTTACTTAAAGCCTTACACAACAAATCTGGTTTACGTTTATTTATTCAATCAAGAAACATTTATTGAGGGTCTATGTGTACCAGCCCCTGAGCTAGGGGGCAATCAGGACAAGCTTTCATGATGTTTGTATTCTCCTGGCAGACAACAAAAACAGAAAAGAGATTAAAGGAATAATTTCAGAACATAATATTGCTCTAAGGGATATAAAACAGGAAAATGTGATAGGGTGTGACTTAGATAGGAGATCAAAGCAGTACACTCACGAAGGGCCCCAATTTGGAGATTAATGTTCTAGGGAAGCCATATTGAAATTGTCAATAATTTTGTCTTTGAATTTGTGATATGTAAATGGAATCTGATGGGATAATAGTGGAACCTACAGGTCTAACTTTGCCCCAGAAGTATCCCATGCCCAAGGAAGTATGACATTAAATAGCAAATTTGAAATGCCATAAACCAGCAAGAGAGACTACAAAAGAAAGGAACAAGCTTCCTGCCTGCTTTTTAAAAAGAGGATGTCCATATCCATTTTTGCACTGGGCCCACACAAATTACATGGCAAGTCCTGCCCTGAGAAGATGGCATTTGGAGTAGAAGCAAGAACATTCTAGGCAGAAAGAACTACAAGTGCAAAGGCCCCAGTTAGAACAAGCTTAGTGGGATCACAGAACAGAAAGTAGAGAGTGGTGGGAACCCCATAAGTAGGACCCCACCTGGAGCAAAGTGCAGGAAGGAGAGACCAGATTCCAGGAGCTGAAGGGGGAGGAAGTCCTAGGGAGTCCAGGATGAACTATAAGTACATGGTGATCTGGGTGTTGATGCCCAGGAGGAAACCAGAGACACAGACCCCAGAGGGAAAAGGAAATAGGAAGGGGTAGAGAGCACAAAGCTACTAAGAACTGTCCCCACTTCACTTCTCAACTTTGCCTTCAAAGTTCTGGAGGCCTTCTAACTCCCAAACATCTGCAATCTACCACCTTCTGGTTCAGCTTCTGAGGCTGGGAATTCCTTATTCTACTTCCAAGCCTGCCTTGATCTATGATTGTCTCTGGTCTTCTCATTTGTCACTTGTAAGGCATGTTAAATGGTGTAGTCTGTGTTCTCTCAGTTAGGATCTGCATTCCACGTGCAGGTAACCCCAGATCTCCGTTCCAGGCTCACAGCCCCTCTTTCCTGTTTCAAACAGGCCACTCTCCACCTTGTCCTGGGTGGGTTTCTGCCCCATGACTTCTCCCCCCACCACACCCAACCAACTCTGCTGCCCTCTCAAGACTTAGTCTAAATGTCTCTTTCTCTTTCTCAGAGCCCTTGGCCTAGCTTAGGTTTCTCTGTCATTGGTCCATTTCTTTGAAGCAAAACTACATTTCTGTGAGTGCTCATTTGATCAGTGTCTATCTCTTTAAGTGGAGAGTGAGGTCCTTGAGGCCAAGGGCTGGGTCTCTTTTGCCTACAGTGGTGTCCTGAGCACCTGACCAGGGCATAGCCCAGTGCAAGGTCTCAGTTGGGAAGGACTGGGGGAGCACAGGCCAGAGAGGAGCAAGCCCAGCCAAAGAAGCTGAGTCTTTGGAAGTGCAAGGAATGGACTAAGGAAAGAAGAGGCCCTGCCTAAGTATAGAATTTTCCCAAAGTGTGAAGACAGAGAGGAGGGAAGAAATGAAACAGAGAAGGTCTCCCCTATGGCAGGCAAGAGCCTGGAGTGTGAGTGCTGGCCTGCTGGCTGGGCAGCCCCTCATCCCATCCCTTGTCACATCCTCACCCCCACCCTTGCAGATCCCCTCAGCAGGCTTCCTAGTATTGTCCCATTGACCTCATCAAAAATAGTACATGAAAGTCTCTCTTCTGAACATCAGAGGAAAATCTAATGCCACAGGCTTATCTGAGGAAGACTCATAGGAAAGCAGCCTTTAAATATTAAATATTGCATTACTCTGATAAGAGAGGAAATGAAGAAGAAAGTAATACTGTGTAGTAGGCAGCTTATACGGTGGACTTCCTAATCCCCATCTCTGAGTCTCCACATTCCCCTCCCCTTGAATGTGGGACTTAAAATGCGACTTCTAAACAATAGAGTATGACAGAAATGATGAGCCTGACATGACAAGCCTAATCTTAGGCTACCAAAAGACTGTAGCTTCTGCTCTCAGCACCCTCTTTCTCTTGCCCTGTTCACACTGTGGGAAACCAGCTGCCCTGTCAGAAGGCAGCAGCTCCGTGGACAGGCCCACCTGGCAGAAGGCTGAGGCCTGCCAGCAGCCTCAGGAGCAAGCTTAGAATCAGATTGAGCACCCAAAGCTGAGCCTTCAGATGAGACCACAGACCCAGCCAACAGCTTGGTAGCAACATCTTGAAAACTTTGAACCAGAGGCAACTAGCTAAGTCAAAGTCAAACCCAGGCTTGTGACCCACAGAAACTACAGGACAAGTTATATTAAGCCATTAAATTTCATGGTAATTTGTTACCCCAAACTAGATAACATAGACTTTATGGGACATTTCTTAACTCTACACCTGTGCTGAGATTTGATCATTAAGCACCCACAATATGCCAGACACATTGGCACATGAAGTGGTAGTAGCTGGAATTCCTTCCCAGTGGGGCTCAATAAACGACAAAAACAGGCAAACAAAAATCCTTGCTGGTTTTGTTGAGCAACATTTAGAAATCTATAATCATTACCAGTATCTCTTTCCTTAAAAAGAAATTCATGTAAGAAAAAGGAATTTGGTGGGATTTATTCCTTTTCTAAGAATATATTGAAGCATGTGTCCACAATATGTATGCCATGTCAACTTGGCCAGTTCTTTCTCAACCATATTCACAAATTGTGAATAATCCATTATATAGGGCCTTTCAAGATCTTTCTATTTTCTTTTTTCTTTCCTTCTTCTTTCCTTCTTTTTTTAATAGTGTAGGTGAAATATTAATAGCCTTTTGTCCATTGAAGGAAATGTCCCTAGATTTTGGCAGTCTTCAACTTATCTTTTTAATCTGCATATCACTCCTTATGCATATGTAGAAAAAATGTTTTATATAAGCAAGAAAACTTATTCCAAACCATATTAACTTAATACTAGCTGAACTCAGCTGTTTTTTAACTAAGTACCTTAGAATAGTACTTTGGCTATTCTATTTGGCGCCTGTGGCTCAAGTGGCTAAGGCACCAGCCACATACACCTAAGGTGGCAGGTTCGAATTCAGCCCGGACCTGCCAAATAACAATGACGGCTGCAACCAAAAAATAGCCAGGCGTTGTGGCTGGCGCCTGTGGTCCCAGCTACTTGGGAGGCATAGGCAGGAGACTTGCTTGAGCCCAGGAGTTGGAGGTTGCTGTGAGCTGTGAAGTCACAGCACTCTACCCAGGGGGATAGCTTGAGGCTTTGTCTCAAAAAAA
Source organism: Otolemur garnettii (assembly GCF_000181295.1). NCBI lineage: Eukaryota > Metazoa > Chordata > Mammalia > Primates > Galagidae > Otolemur > Otolemur garnettii. The sequence goes on from NW_003852401.1 coordinate 44,872,633, forward strand.
AAAAAAAGAATAGTACTTTGCAAACATTATTTTACCATTCAATTGGAGACCTTGTTAAAATGTAGGTTCTGGCTCACTAGGCCCCAGGAGCAAACTTAGAATCAGATTGATCCCCCAAAGATTGAAAATTTTTGAGATTATGTTTTATTTATTTATTTATTTGAGACACACACTAAAGCTGTCACCCTGGTAGAGTGCAGTGGGGTCACAGCTCACAGAAACCTCAAACTCTTAGGCTTAAGCAATTCTCTTGCTTTAGCCTCCCAAGTAGCTGGGACTGCAGGCACCCACCATTATGCCCCACTGTGTTTTTCTTTTATTGTAGCTGTCATTGTTTTAGCTGGCCCAGGCTGGGTTTGAACCTGCCAGCCTCGGTGTGTGGCTAGCGCCCTACCCACTGAGCTACGGGTGCCGCCAGATTGTGCATTTCTAATAAGCTTTGATACTTCGAGGAACAAGGCCTTTGATGGAGTTCCTCTTATTTCTGGGCCTGAGTGTCTGTAATTGTATAGTGAAGGGGCTGGAGTCATTGATCTCTTAATTCTATAATTTTGTGATCTTCCCTTCACATCTGCCTTTCTTCCTCCTCCCCTGCATTTCCCATTGCAGTGCCAGTCTATGGCACCATCACCCACACCATCTCCTGTAAAAATGTTCAGGTTACCTGCCCCAGTCTTTCCCCCAGCAGCACTCCCCTTTGGTTCTGCATGCAGGTGCCCTCAGTGCTCCGTACAACATTGCTTATCTCTTCACCACGACCCCAGCCCCTATAGACCTGCTAGCTGTTCTTCCAGACCAGTCACCAATGCCCAGGACCCTTGACCAGGCAAATGTAACCACCTTCTTTCTCTACTTAAACCCTTTGATAACTCTTTAAGGCAGCCTGCAATGTAGCTCTTTCCATTTCTTACAAAACACAAGGTCTTTCATCCTTAAAAGCCTTAGTGTGGGCAATCTGCTTAGCCTCAAAATGCTGTTCCTCAAACTGAGGTGTCTTGCCTCAGAGAAGCCTTGCCTATCCCCAGTCTGGGTTAGGTATCTTCTTGTATAGTCTCTCTCCAGGCTGTTTTGCACCTTCATAGCACTAATTACAATTAATTAATTGAATTTCATGTAAGGGCCTGGTTTATGCATGGGCTGACATCCATGTCAGTTCTTGGTCATTAGTGTACCCTCACTGTTCAGTGCATGACCGACACATTTGGGCACACAATCAAGGTTCTGTCAATGAATAAGCGCTTTCCCACCCACATTCAGAATTCTAATAGATTACACTGTATCTATAAAGTTTTAATGGAAACTAAGGTCTTATTTGAATATTTAATATTGGCCTTACATAAGTTTTCTTATAATTATTGTAGTCCCAGCCTTGCTGGGAAGGCTGTGCATGCTGTGGCTAAGTGTGATAATAATTAGTGGATGGAGGCAGGGGGGTGTATGGCTTGTGTATTGAAGTTCCAAGTAATTGCCATTGGAATTCTAAATATTGACACGAACAACACATAGAGAACACGTGGCTTCCAGGCCTCCTCCCTCAGAACTTTAATTTACTTCTGCATTTTTCAAAACAGTGAATTTAAAAAGTAAATTTTCATCTATCAAAACCTGGACCAGTCCCAGGAACACACAAAATTCATAGCCAAAGAGTGTCTACCCAGGAGGTGTGAATGAAGGAGTGGGAGCCCCACCACAATAATGCCTTCCTAGTCACTTGAATTCTACCAGAAGAAATGTATTTCTGTAGAGCTGGAATAGCTCTGTTAAAATACAAAGGCCATTTGGACAGCTGAGCCATCCAAGATTGGAGAAACAGCATGTTTTCAAATCAGGGAATATGTGCAGGTATAGAAAAAATAGGGGCATTTTCCTGGGGCATCTGTTTTTATTTTTACAGTAAATATCTTTAATGTATTTCAAACTAAATAGAATAGTTTAGAAATTTTCATGAATCTTTAATGAAAATATCTTCATGCAAAAATTTGCATGGGAATCTTCAAATGAGAGATCAAGTAAATGTTATTCTGTAAAAGGCATTCCCTACGAAAACCAATTCAGTCCTGTGGTTTTTTGTTTTTTGTTTTTTTTTTTTTGAGACAGAGCCTCAAGCTGTCCCCCTGGGCAGAGTGCCATGGCATTACAGCTCACAGCAACCTCCAACTCCTGGGCTCAAGCGAGTCTCCTGCCTCCGCCTCCCAAGTAGCTGGGACCACAGGCGCCCGCCACAACGCCCGGCCATTTCATTTTTTGGTTGCAGCCGTCATTGTTGTTTGGCAGGTCCGGGCTGGGGATTCGAACCCGCCACCTTAGGTGTACGTGGCTGGCGCCTTAGCCGGTTGAGCTACAGGCGCCGAGCCCAGTCCTGTGGTTTTAAGGAACATTTAAAAAGCGTGGTCAAAGTGTGTTCTCTCATCAAGTAGTCAACTTGGACGATAGTGCATGCTTGCAGTAGGGACATACATGTGTGGCAGGGACTGCCATTCTGTACTTTTCTTTTGTGATAAAGTCCTTCATCTAAATCTTGGTCCAGCACGAGCCATGACAAAATTTACAATTCCCAGCCTTTCTTGTGGCTAAGTACAGTCCTGTGCCTATTTTCTGACCAAGATGATGTAAGCTAAACTCTGATGAGGCAATTTCTGGAAATGTCCTTAAAAGACGATGATCATCAATCACATGATCATAACAATAGATGTAGAAAAGGCATTTTAAAAAATCTAACACCTACTCATGATTTTAGAAAAACAATATCTCTCAGTAAATGAGAAATAGAGGGAAACCTCCTCAATTTCTTAAAGAATGTCTACAAAAAGCCTACAGGGAGCATCACACTTAATGATGAGAAATTAGTTTTCCTACAAAGATCAGAAACAAGACAAGAATACTTCTCACTATTACCTTTGACATTGTACTATAAGTCCTGGCTAATGCAATAAGACAAGAAAAGGAAATAAAAAATCCAACAGATTTTTCACTTTACAGATAGAGAAGGAAGAAATAAAGCTGTCTCTGTTTGCGTATGACATGATCATCTTTGTAAAGAATCTGAATATATTGACAAGAAAGAAAGACTCTCCTGGAACTAAAAAGTGATTAGAGTAAGATTGCAGAGTACAAGGTTAATTACCAAAGTCATTATTTTCCTACATACCAGCAATAAACAAGTGGAATTTAACATTAAAAACACAATCCATTTACATTAATGCCCCTAAAAGTGAAATATGTAGGTATAAATCTAACATATATGCACAAAATCTATGAGGAAAACTACAAAACTCTGATTAAATAAATTAAAGAACTAAATGAACAGAGAGATATTCAATGTGCATCATGGATAGGAAGATTCAAGATTATCGAGATGTCAGTTCTTCCCAACTTGATCAATGGGTCCAGTGCAATCCCAGTCAAAACCCTATCAGGTTATTTTGTGGATATCAACAATCATATGCTTCTGAAATTTATAAGGAGAAGAAAAAGACCCAGAATAGCCAATATAATATTAAAGGATAAGACTGACATTATCTAATTTCAAGCTTACAAACTTTACTTATAAAGCTACAGTAACAAAAACTGTGTTGGTGGCAAAAGAACAGACAAATAGATCAATGGAATAGAATAGATAGCCCAGAAATAGACATATGAAAATACAGCCAACTGATCTTTAACAAAAAAGCAAAGGCAATACAACAGAAAAAAAGGCAGCTTTTTCAACAAATGGTGCTGGAACAACCGGACATCCTCTTACAAAAAAAAAAAAAAAGAATCTAGATGTAGACCTCATACCCTCCACAAAAAAATTTACTCTAAATAGATCAAAAACCTAAATGTAAAGCACAAAACTATAAAACTTTTAAAAGATACCATAAGAAAAAATCTATATGACCTTAGTTTTAGCAGTAACTTTTCAGCTACAACAACCAAAGCACAATCTCTGAAAGAAATAATTGATAGCTGGACTTAATTAAAGTTAAAAGTTTTTGCTCTGAAAATAAAAATTGTCAAGAGAAGAAACGACAAGCCTCAGACTGGGAAAAAAATATTTGCAAAGGATGTACCTGATAAAGGACCATTATCCAAAATATACACAGAATTCTTAAAACTCAACAATAAGAAAAGAAAACTTGGTTAAAAACATGAACCAAAAACCTTAACAGATACTCCATCAAAGAATAAACACAGATGAAAAAGAAGCAAATGAGGCTGCACATCCTGTGTCACCGGGGAAATGCAAATGAAAACAACCACGAGAAATCACTACATACCTAATGAGAATGACCAAAATCCAGAACACTAATAATACTAAATGCTGATAAAGATGGGTAACAACAGAACTCTCATTCATTGCTGGTGGGAATGCAAAATGGCACAGCCATGTTGGAGGAGAGTTTGGCAATTTCTTATAAAAGTAAGCATACTCTTACTATATAATCCGTATATCATACTCCTTTATATTTACCCAAAGGAGTTGAAAACTTAACATCCACACAAAAACTTGCACATGAACACTTATAGCAGCTTCATTTATAACTTTCCAAACTTAGCAGCAGCCAAGATGTTCTTTGGTAGTGGAAAGGATTAAAAAATTAAAATTAAATTAAAAAACCAAACACTGGTATATCTATATCTATCTAATCCAGACAATGGAATATCATTCAGAGCTAAAAAGAGAAATGAGCTATCAAAGCATAAAATGAACAGGGAGGAAACTTAAATGTCAAGTACAAAGTGGAAAAAAAACAATCAGAAAAGGCTACATACATACGGTTTGATTCCAACTGCGTGACATTCTGGGAAAGGCAAAACTGTGAAGACAGTAAAAAGATTAGTGATTGCCAGGGATTCAGGAGGAAGGAGGGTGAACAGGTAGAACACAATGGATTTTTAAGGCAGTGAAACCACTCTGTTTGATACTATAATTGTAGATCCAGGTCATTATACATTTGTCCAAACCCATAGATTATACAATTGCAAGAGTGAGCCCTCGTATAAACTATGGACTCTGATAAATGATGATGTGTCGATGTAGGTTCATCAGTTGTAACAAATCGGCTACTCTGTGGGAGACGCTGATAATGAGGAAGGCTGGGAATCAATGGTTCCAAGGGAACTCCTTTCACCTTCCATTAAATTTTGCTATGAACCTAAAACTTCTCTAGTAAATAAAGTCTATTTTTTAAAAAAGAAATAAGGCAACTGACAAATGTTCTTACCACCTCTTTTTTCCTCTCTGCTTTACTTCCTTTTGACGGCAATTTTCCTGAGATGACTGAGGACTGAAGACCAGGCGTGGCGATGGAAACTATGCACATTGGATGAATGAGAGAGAAGGGGAAGGACTTGCATTCCAGCCCTGGACAGTGACCCCGAATTTCTACAGAAAAAAGAAACAGAAATCTACCTTGCTTAAGCCACAGCGGTTGCGTGTCTGTTGCTTATAAACCTAAACCTAACTAATACCAAGAGTAAAGATTTTTGAAAAGCAATTTATCATCCTACCTGGCACACTGCTGCAGAAAAATGAGGTGTCAAAACAATTGAAATTATACAATTTTTAACTATGGTATTGACTAGAATAATGGCTTTTATCATATTAATGGGCCTAGAAAATAATTCAATTCAAAGACTATTGTTTAAAATATACTATTTTCTAAAAATATAAGTAATACATACCTTTATAGCATATATAAATAAAAATTGAAAACTAAATTGATTATCTAAATGCTAAAACAATAAAATAAGGAGAATTATTCTTGATGTTTATCATGTGCTTTGATCAGTTTCATAGCTGTATCTATCTCCAAATGCATGATGCTAATTTTTTTTTTCTGAAAAAATGTACTTTTGGCTCGGTGCCTGTGACTCAAGTGGCTAGGGCGCTAGCCACATACACCTAGGGTAGTGGGTTCAAGTCCAGCCCAGGCCCACCAAACAACAATGATGGCTGCAACCAAGAAATAGCCTGGCATTGTGGCGGGTGCCTGTGGTCCCAGCTACTTGGGAGGCTGAGGCAGGAGACTCACTTGAGCCCAGGAGTTGGAGGTTGCTGT
>NW_003852401.1:44879967-44901871 GCF_000181295.1 Otolemur garnettii
AAAAAAAAAAAAAAATAAAAAATAAAAATAAAAATATCATTTCAAAAAGATCCAGAATAAAAGTTTATGTAATTAACAATCAAAACATCTTCAAAATATCTTTCCCACAACTCAAGATTTTTGAAACAAGAGTGAATAATTTTAAAATTAAATTTTGTACCTCATTTGAGCCCTTATCTAATTTATTCAGTTCCTTGCTCCTGTAGGTTTAAGTTATAGCATCTCTGTTTTAACTTTTTCAAAATGAGTAATTTGCAATGCTACTTATAATTTCAAAACATGCAATAGCTAAGCCTTCTTATGTTGCACGCTTTAAATTCTTTGATTACAGATTTCCAACAGATTTTGAACGAGATGCAACCAAAGTTTAGAAGACTCATTGATAAAAATACTCAACTGCCACTTTAAAACACTCATGATTACTTGCAGAATAGCTCTACAAAATTCAACTATGTAATGGTAGGTACCCACGGAAGAATGTTATACTGCCATGCTCATTTTTTTGAATTGAATAACAACTTTATAAAACATTGTTGTAGTTTATTTTAATTATATATGTATTTTTGAATGGAAGTTTTAAACATTAAACCTTTTCTTTTGATTGGTAGACTATTATAATTTATTTGAATGTAATTGTATGTGCACCACAACGAATCTTAGTACTTTTCTCGTCCATACATATCTTCATTTAGTAAGAACATTGTTTTGACCACAATGCATGCTCTATCAAAATTTTTATTCATAATTTATATTCATATCACTGCAAAACCAGCACTTTTATCTTCCTTGTGGACATTTTGGACAAAATTTACAGTTGTATTTACATAGATATTGAATTATTCATCTTAACAGACCGAACTTCAAAAGTTTTGATTCCATAAATTGAATGGAAAAAGATAATTGCCTGTTCTTTCTTCCTATATTTCTTTATTGAGGTATAATTTGTAATAGCAAAATGCATAAATCTTAATGAATTTTACACATTTTTACATATAGTTACCTATCTTATCATCACTCAGAAAATGACATAAGATCTAGAACCCTTTCATTATCCCAGACAGTTCTTTCTACACACATACCCCAAATGTAAAAACACAAATCTAAACTTCTATTATCATAAATAAGTTTTGTCTGGCCTTGAACTTCATTTATTAAGTATGATCATACAACAAATACTCCTTTATGGCTGGTATTTTAGCTCAGCAGAGTGGACTTTTACATTCATTTCTGTTGTTGCATGTACCTGCAGTTTTTAAACTGCTGAATAATATCCAATTGTATGAATATACCACAGTTGGTTTATGCATCTTCCTACAATGGTCATTTGGGTTATTTCCACTTGGGGCTATGAAGAATAAAACTGGTATAATCATTTATCTATAAGTATTTTGTTAACCTATGCATTCATTTCTCTTGCGCATATACATAGAAATAGGATTTGAGGGGTCATGATTTTCCTTTTGAAGCATATAACGATACTAATATAAAACTGACAGCATTTAACTATTTGCAAAGTTGTGCTAATTAAGTTAGTACTTTAACAGCCATTGTTTCTTTTCTTCATGGATCCACAGGTGAACTTAATATAAAAAAGAACAGTCATTTGATCTAAATGAAAAGTCAGGCTTCACAGAGTGATATATTAACACACAGTCTGTAGCAACCCAAATTAAATTGTTGTTTTAGGACTGCCTTTTTCAAACGACTTCTGAAGTAGAGGCTGATTTTTTTTCAGCATGTTTTGAGTCTGATTTCTGGGGCTAGTGAGAGCACAGTGATCCCCATGGTGGAGAGTAAATGCTGACAAACGTTTTATGAAGTTACATGTTCATCATTAATTTTCTTGAGAAATGGAAATTCAGTATTTAACTGGTCATTCAACGTGCTCCTTTTAGAGACTTGCTGCTGAAAGGGTTGATTGCAAAATGAAAAAGTGTTGCCACACAAGAAAATAAGTAAATAGTTGTAGATTTGCACCATGTGATAAATAACAATTAATACAGCAACAACATTGAGATTCAGCAGGACAGTTCAGCCTTGATTCCTTACATATATTTCACATACAACTAACAATTTTCCACATTTCCAATGGAACCTTGGAGATTGAAAGCCCAGCTGCAGCAGAGCCTACAACCCAACCGCACTGACAAAGGTACCAGCAGCAAATGGCTCTCCCCCTCCACCTGAAACCACAAGTTAGCTGCCTCTGTCCTTGGTTTCTGAGCACACTTTGCTCTATCAGTGGGAGCCCAGTATTCTTTCTCTGAAAGGAAGGTAATAGTTATTCTTATGTCTAGAAAGGGGTTAGGAAAAGACAGACTGGTTCTTGCTGTCCACACATAACTGCATGTTAAAGAAGCCCCCATTGGGCCTGGCAAGTCGGTGCCATCCGCATGGCTTTGTCTTCAAGGCTGCTGCCCCTACCAAATGCCACTTCAGCACAAAGTTCTACATGTGGGAGGCGCTGAACCTCAAAACTGACTGGCTGAAAGTTGGGTTGACCTTGGGAGCAGGTCTGTGGAATGCTGGGACCGAAGGCAGAAGAGGCTGAAAGCTAGAGGCGCTTCTTCACGAAGAGCCAGCATAGGAATTCTAACATTAGTTGTCTGTAGGCAACACAGAGCTACTAAAAAGTAGCTTACTATGGATCTGTCTCATCAAGCAGCCTCATGAAGATGTTTTAGAGTATTGAAGAAATGGGTTAGAACAAACTTCTGAAACACTAATGCAGTACAACCTATGTAGTGATTATAGCAGTTCCTCTGATTCACACGTCCGTTGAGCTGTAAATGTGAGAGAAAATTACATGTGAATATATATGTCAAGTCAGCCTTTGCGTTTTGAATCATTAAATAGAGAAAGTAAAAGCAGAACCCCTGTTTACTGCTCATGTGTTTCGTGTACTGCTGGATGAGACCCTGGTAGGAGCTGGAACTGTGGAGGCCCACCAAACCTTCCCCAGCTTGTTTTAATGAAACCATTAATAATATTTCCATATTGAGAGGTAGAAGATCTGGGACCAAGGCTAAATCATATAGGATCCCAGTACAATTGGCTTAAACTTGGAATGTTCCAGAAAACAAGGATCTTTTATTTCCTCCATAAAGGAGAAGGTGCAGCAAAGATAAATAGTCTTTCCCATTGGTCTAGAGTGTATCCTGAAAGGAGTAATCAAAATTGTTCCCTTCTCTTAGCACATCACTCAAATTCTTATATTCAATTTTGTGTTTAATCCCAGAAAAAACTGCATCTTTTCAAGAATTTTAATGTTCTGCAAAACAGTGCCAACAGTTACTACAAATAACTTTAAATATCACTATCAATTTTATCCTGTATTTCTTTGTTATCTGAGTCTGAGCCAATAATACCACAGTTAGCAATTTATGCTATGATGGTCATAATACCAAGAAGATAAATACATTATAAATAGCCACTTCTCCAGAAAATAATAGGAATGGATCTCATTTACAATCCAGGATAAACTGGAAGGGAAGGGTATTCCTGAAAATGAATTAAGAATGTTGGGCAAGGTACAAGTTTTACTGATTTACGTTGTAGAGGAAGGGACAGTGGCAGATGGAAAGCTATTGGAGTGGATTTTGCTGTTGCACAAGGGAACATTAGAAACTTCTTTCCTAGAAACATCTTTGTATGTAATTCTTACTTTGAAACAATTAACCAGCTAAGGCTGTCAAACCGCTTTGACTAAATTTTCAGTTTGGGAACCAGGTTGACTTAAATGAATTTTTTTTTTCATCATGTGGACTACCTGTGTTCTGTGCAATGAAAATTCAAATTAATCCTCAATTACACGTGTGCCTGCACTTTTCAGTAGCTCTGCGTTGCCTACAGCCAGCTAATGTTAAATGCCCGATGCCGGCTTTTTATGAGGAGCCCCTCCAGCTTTCAGCCTCTTCTCTCTTCAGTCCCACCATTCCTCCAAGCTTTATGTACACTTTCTGTCGTTAAACACCCATACTTATTTGTGTCCACATGGGTAACTTTCAAGATTCAGGCCATGTCTTATTCCATCTTGAAAACAGCTTCCGTTGCTTCTCCTTCACCCCCCACCTTTTCTTGGGCCTCTCTGTACCCCCACCTGCCTACGGAATACCCCTGTTCAATATTAGGTGATGCATCTTGCCTGCCACCCCTGGACTGGGAACTTCTTAGGGGCTGCCTACCAGACCTGTGTCCCTGGAAGCCAACACAGAGCCTGGTCCAAGGTGGAGACATTCAGGAAACTTCTCAGTGGAGAAAGAATTTTAATTATGTATGACTCTTAACCAGTTTGAGATATGTTTAAGCTTAAAGAATTAAACTTATTTCATTACAAGAATCACTTCTCATTTAACCTTCAGATTTAAATTTCATGCAATGCCTGAAGCTGTATCTGGTAACATGTTTTCTAGTTTTAACTATGGTTTTATGAACAGTATGCAAGTCTTCAATCAATCAGTTAGTATCATCCAGCAACCAGGGAGCACCAGAGCCCCCTTCTCACCTTCCATTCTCTTGCCTTTCGATGTGTCTAAAATAGAGCAACTTGGAAAATCCAGATAAGAGACATTTTCTTTCCTTGCAGAAAACCTTTCTGAGCTTCTGTGTATTATTGTAATGAAAGACAGAGAGATGAGACCACAAACCAAAAGTTACACCCTTCTGGTCTGAAAGGTTTGGACAGAGACTAGTGTTTTTGGAAGACAGAGAATCCACAAACATGAGAATGTGGGTATGGATGTTTGCACACAAAGAAGGCACATTTTGAGCACATCTGCAGGCCATAGTGTGAAATAAAAAACCTTAAAACTTACCAGTAAATACTTTTATCAGATATGGGGCTTTGACTGTAATAAAGGGACTCGAGAACACGCAGAAGAAAGCAAGACGATTCCTCCTTCCGTGGATAAGCAAAACAAAGCACAAAAACAAAACTCCAGTAGTCGTTTTCCCTGTACGTCATATCCTGATAGAATTCCCACCTCATAAGAGGAAACCTCTGTGACCACATAAGAAAAAAAATATATTTTAATTTCATTCCAGCTTTTAAACGAGTCCAAACTAAAACAAAGATTTTATGACTCTCTCAGTCTGCCATGAGGATTTCCGCCTCTGACAAATGCCAGGAATCCTTGTGGCTACTTTAGATGTTCAAACCATTTATTAAGAAGAATGAGAGGGTGCCATGTCGGAACCAGGCTCCAGAAAGGTAGCCATGGCCACCACTTTGAAGGCGAGCCGGAATAAGACTCCTTGGCCGTGAAGTGGCAGGTTTTAGGAATTTCACAGTCATTTAAACTTTCTCCCGTGTGATTTAAGAAAAAGCATTTTCAGTGGCAAGGAGGTGCCATAGAGCTGCAGGTACAGGTAATATTACCTCCGGATAGTTATATTGTGCTGAAAATGAAAACTGAAAGCTGATACAATGCTGCTATCATCCCCCAGAAGCCCAGAGACGCCAATCTCATTGTGAGGATTGCCAGGCCATTGGGGAAGAGGAAGGAGAACAGTCAATGGAATGTAAATTTTAAAGAATATGGATTCGTTAATTTCCCATTTAATTGGTGTCAGGCTTTTGGTGGGAGAAAGGTGTGTACTCAGTGTCAGATGCAGTTGCCTTTAAACCAAGTAGCTACTGGATGTCGAGAAGAGGACCTCCTCTGGATATGTGTGAGTCAAGGATTGAATCCTGCTGGGAGACATGTGGATGAAGAAATAAACAGGGAGGAACACCAGGGAGATTCTATGATTAGCTTTCAGACATATGGAGGGCTTACCAGTGATGGGGCTTCTGAGCTATCTAGACAACTGCTGGAAATCCACCCCTGGGGTCTATACCGTATACACACATACATGTATATAAAGTGAAAGTCTTACTTGGTTAAAAGTAAGGCATATTTTTTTTGAAATGTATGTATAATCTGGCAAAATTCAGACCTTATTTATAAGGCCTGCTAAGTCAAGAATATTGTATCAATGTCAATTTTCAGATTTTGACAATGTACTCTGGTTATGTTACATATTATCATTTGGGAAGTATGAGAACTTGCTACTAGTTTTTAAAACTTTCTGTGAGTCTATTTCATAATAAAAAATTATAATCATGATTTTCAAAGGAAAGGTATAAGGTACATTCTTGGCATACCACACGTTGAAGATAACTTCGTCTCTATCAGCCTGAGACCCGAATGGCCCGACATAGGAGGCCTGCCCCACAGACCTGTTGACTAGCCAGTACCATCTTGTGAGTGGGAAATGAGCTTTCACATTGTTGCCATCACATGTCTGGGTATCTTTGTTACCACAGCCCCACCTACCCAAGCTAATAGGCTCCAGCTGCTTCTTCTCCCAGTGGTTCATGAGGAAGCTCCATTAAGTAGTTTTAAAAAAACACCCTCATAAACTATCAGAGAAGGAAGAAGGCCAAACTTTCAAATAACCTAAGTTTGCATAAACCTCTGAAGACAATTTAAATAACTGCCTTTAGTTATACTCAAGCAGCAGGTGCTGGATAGGCAGAACTTTGGGTAGTGTAGCTGTGATTGAAAAGTCTTTTGGGTAGAGATGGTCAGTAAGACTTCTTAGAGCTGGGCAGTGTGTCATACTTGGTCATGCAAATATCAGAAGCTCAAGTCTCCCCTACCCTGGGAGAGAGAGGGATGGGGCTTTAGTGGCCTGGCCGAGGCTGCTTTCTCTCCTGTGGTTTGTAGAGCTGGGAAAGTTAGTAAACTTGTATTGGAGATCTGCTGCTTAGAACAGGACTCAACTCTTCTCTTTAGAGCAGTGTTTTTCATTTTTATCTCACAGCACACTTGAACTTGTAGTTAAACTTCCTTGGCGCACTTGAGTTATGTTGATCAACAAAAAGTAAAAAAAAAAAAAGAAAAGAATATACTTACTGTGCTTTAAACATCTTTCAAAAATAATTTAATTAATGATTTTTAAATATTTCTACAGCACTCCTAAGAACCTCTCGTGGTACACCAGTGTGCCGCAGCACACCAGTTGAAAATCACTGCTTTAGAGTTTCAACATTGTTAGAATCACCTTACTGAATTCAGTGTGTTCTAGCTACTCTCAGGAAAAGCACTGAGAACCTCAAAGGAAAACTCACCACAGGAAAGGGGAAGTGTGGCTGATAATTTGATCTCATTCTAAGCTCTAGTTGATCTTAAAGGGATGACTCTGGGCCAAAGCTTAGCTGAACCTAAATGTGCCTTCTAACCCAGCCACCCTGGTATTCACGGACTATGTCAGAATGATACATGGCTTGGGAGCGGGAACCCAACGTCTCTAACCTTGAAAGGCCAAAAATGGAACACGATACATGAGGAACTGGGGTTGCCCTCCCTCACAGAGGCAGTGGACTAGCAAAGGGCAATAAAGTGGTACAGGAATACTTGGCACTAGTAGGTAAACAAAATTCTCTGACAGTGTCTATGATAAATAGGAATAATACCCTTGAACTATGTAAGAGAATCCTGAGGAACTGATATAGAGGAGAGGAATGTGAACAGGTGGTTCAGAGGAACCAGATGCCTACTAATTTAATATTCATTTGACTCTTAAAAAGAACTATGAGCACTTCTGCATCTCTGAGCTATAGAGTGAATCATATCAGTTTCACATGGAAAGCACACAAGGAAAGGACAGATTCACAATCAAAACCTATGGCGTGGCTCGGCACCTGTGGCTCAAGTGGCTAAGGCGCCAGCCACATACACCTAAGGTGGTAGGTTCGAATCCAGCCTGGACCCACCAAACAACAATGACGGCTGCAACCAAAAATAGCCGGGCATTGTGGCGGGAGCCTGTGGTCCCAGCTACTTGGGAGGCTGAGGCAGGAGACTCCCTTGAGCCCAGGAGTTGGAAGTTGCTGTGAGCTGTGAAGCCATGGCACTCTGCCCAGGGGGATAGCTTGAGGCTCTGTCTCAAAAAAAAAAAAAAAAAAACCTATGGCGTGATGTTTATGAATGGCAAAGAGCAAGCAGGTAGCCCGCATTGCATCTTCTTTTTCAAATATAATGATATTCAGGCAAAAAAGGTAAAATAAACATTGACTGGAGGGAATTGGACCCCAGTATAGATAGAGTATGATAAAGCAATGAGTGTTCTAAATGAATTCTAATCTCCTACTCTGGACAAATAACACCAGAGACCTTGGAGGATAACGGAGACCAGAGCAAGGGCCTAAATATAAGATATGAATAAATGTTATTTAAAATTCTAGAAAGAGGAAAAAGGAAGATTCTGAAAACCATGTCACTTCAATCTCAAGCAAGTTATAAGACTAGATTATTTAAAGACCAAGGTGATTGCTATAAGTTTTGATGGGCTCACAAAGAATAAGCTATTGCAGGTTAACCTCATTTCTTCTTTTGAAGTGCTTGTTACACTACTAACTCAGGGAAATGTGTTGTCAAACGTCAGAAAAACATTTGACAAAAATCACAATAAAATGTGGACGAGAAGATTGACAGGGGGTAGAAATTGGCAGTTTGATGAAGGACTGAATCAAATACCAGTTGATTCAGTTCATTAGTGATGTGTAATAGGCCTCAGCCTGGACATTGTCCCATTCAATAGTTTTTTAATGGTATAAATGAAAATATAAGTTACATATTTACTAAAATTGCCAAAGCTGGGCAGAATATCAGAATCCAAAATTATCTCAAGTTGAATCAAAGGAGCAACTCCATAACGTGGAGATGAAAAAAGTATTTATTCTTTTTAACAGTTAAGTTTTAATTAGTGTTTTTAGTGCCATTTTTTTTCTAATAACAGCCAGAGCCAAGGCTGGAAATTTAAAACTATTTTGTAGATTTGGTAAATCATTTCCAAATTATTCTGGTAGAGATGCATTGCTCACTGCACAACTATACATAAGAGGAAATTACATTCTTTTAAAAAGGCAAATTTACTCCTAAATCTCTTCAAATTCAATGCACTTTAATTTTTAGTAACTCATAAAAGCTAAAAGAACCCTGTATTTTCTTTTTCTTAATCTTCTTAAAAGAAATCCTTGAAGGGAAACTTTTGTGTTAAACCACCGGTTCCAAAATGGATAATGCATAGAATGTTATTCCATAAAGACTGACAGTACAGCATGAAGAAAGTGTTCCACAGTCAAAGAGATTGGGAAACCCTGGGTCAAACTTGACTGACAGACTTTATTTCTACAGGGCTTCTCTATGTCTTCAATTACGTTTAAATATGCTAATGTGAAAAGGGAAACTCAGAAAAGGGGCTATGGAAGGGATCTGATCTACAACCCTCAAACCTCAGGCCAACTATGACTCAATGCCTGTTTTTATTGGAATGCAGCCGCAACTATTCATTTACATATTAACTCTGGCTCCTAGGGCAGACTTGAGTAGTTGTCTCAGAGACCATATGGCCCTAAAAACCTAAAACATTTACTTTTATCAGGCCCTTGACTAAAAATGTTTGCCAACCCCTGGGCTATAGTATGCAATGTTCTTGAAATTTGTCTGACCACAGAACAATTTGAGGGAACACACCTATTATGACAGCTAATTTTATGTGTCAACTTGACTGGACCACAGTGTGCCCAGATATTTAGTTAAACATTGTTTGGGGTGTATTTGTGAGAGTGTTTCTGAATGAGATTAACTTTTGAATTGGTAGAATGAGTAATGCAGATTGCTCTCCCAATTGTAAGTAGGTCTCGTCCAAGATGGTGAAGGCTGAGTAAGGAAGAATTCACTTTCTCTGCCTGACTGTCTTCAAGCTATGACATAAGTCTTCCTCATTTGGACTCAGACTCAAACTGGAAATTGACCACTGCTTCTCACGCTTTTGGACTTATACCAGTGGCTCTCTTGAGTCTCCAGCTTACTGACTACAGATCTTGGAACTCCTCAGCCTCAACTTCAAAGCCCTGGTGCCATCTGACATTAAGATATGCAGAATATCTCCACTGGATGCTCCAGCCAACCACTTACAAGAAGCAAGGTGCTGGATGACTGTATGTGTGATTTACTAATCATTTCTTCAAAACTAATGAATCTAATGAGATTGGCTGATTGCTTCTACTATGGTTGGACAAAGTGATTTAAAAAGAAAAAATGAACTCAGAGATTGGAATCCCCAGCTTAACAACCTCATGAATGACCTGAAATCTGTGTGTGCCCAAAAGGAGACCCTGATCTACTGTAGTTGCAGGGCTGATATTGCTGAAAGTCAAACAGAATCTCACCCTGTGACTGGATAAACTACAGAGTGCCTGCTCTTACAGTGGGGGCATTGGTTGGGAAAGAATGTGATCCTGTAAGTTGTAATGAGGATGTGCAGGAAAACTCTGAAGAAGCTTGGGGACATTGAGCCCTAAATGCTGATGAGTCATCTAGTCATCTTGCCAGTGAAAAATGTCTCCCCACCCCCAGTGGTAGCAGCCTCTCCAGCCCCATGAAGGGAGATTAATTCTGTACCACCTACAGAAACTTCATGTTCTCCTTTGAAGCAGTCGTCATGCAAGACAATGCCAATTCTCCTCAGGAACCACCACCATAGACTCCAGTCCAAAGATGAGGTGCAAAATGTGACCTATGAGGAGGTGTAATACTTGCATTTTTAAATTTATACAGACAGAAATCTAGGGAACATGTGGGAATTAATATATATGTATTAAGGATGCAAGGTAATCATGGTGGAAAAATAAAGGTAGATCAAGCTTGATTTACTGACATGGGATCGCTAAACAGAAATCCTGCACTTACTGTTGCAGCTCAGAGAGTTAAGAAGTGCTCTAACAGTTTTGTTCATTGGCTAAAAGATGGACCAAAATGTGGGCCACAGTGAGCAAATTAGAAATGCCAATCCTGCCTTGGTTTAATACAGCAGAAGGATTAAAAGGATCAGGGAAATAGGAATGTTAGAGTGGATTTGTTATTTAAGACATACTCTCTCACACTAGAGGGCCCAGAAGATATATCTTTCACCATTACTATGAGAAATAAATTTTTGAGGGAACCCCAGTATCCTTGAAGAGTTCCATGATCGCTATTCTCCATAGGCCAGACTTTGTGATGGGGACTCCAGTCACTGAATTGGGGAACCTAAATGCAATGGGAGTGATTGGAACCCCAGAGTCAGGAGCCACATGGTGACACTTGACTACCAAAGGCCCGGTAGGCACGGTTACTGTGATGGGCAGTAGAGTCAAAGCAGCAATCAAAAGTGTCTAGAAGTGAAATAGAAGGCCCACCAATTTCATAACCTGTATAAGCAGAAAAGTTCTAGGTCAAGTAAACAAAAATTATCCAGAATCATAAAAGGAGAGTCATGGCTCCTCACTCAATTCTGAAAATTGAGTCAGTTTATAGACCCAGAACTCCCTGACAGATGGAGAGGCTGGTTCCCCTTCAGGAAGGATCCCAGAACTGCCAGAAACTTACGTTGTTAATCTTTCTCCAAGTCCCTCTGAGCAACATGGCCAATCACTTGTTCTGAGTGAATGGAGTCCCAAGCTCATCTTTAGATGGCTGCTTCATCAATGGATCCTTACAGCCCTTTATTCCAGAGATTTGAGAAAATTCTCTCAAAACTGAGGATAATCATGGAAAGAACACCTGCATTCCAAACCAAGATGCCACTTAGGGAATGTAAACAAAATAAAAGTAAGTGAGACTCATATCAAATTCCTTTTCATGTTCCTCAAATGTGGGTGGGCTGTATGACTACATGCAAGATTAAGAATGCTTCCCTTTTCCAGACAAGTGCAGTCGGTCACCTGAAGCCATGCAACAAATATCATGAGAAGTAGCTGGGAGACAGTGAAACTGGCAAGTCCTATGAAGAGACATGGAATTTCAGTGCTTCCTCGGCACTCAACACCAGTGGTGAAAGGGAATCCATGCTGTAAGTACAGGGCTGTGAGAACCAGAGTCTTCTGTTGTGCATCTAATAATACCATTTCAGCACATAGGGGTCCCTTCTCCCAAATACCTTTCTTCCTTAGTAATGCCTGAAATTCCTTTCCAGAGGGGTCATTCCCTTAAGAGTAAGGTGACCAGATTTTAACATTGGTAAAGTGGGACACCATTGACAAGGGTGGGGGGTGGGAGGCTGGGGGTGGTGGTGGTGGTGGTTGTTAATTAAAAAATTGGTCTATATGGGGCAACAAAAATTTTCATAGAATACAAAAATAGTAGTGTAATATATATTTTTTAAATTTCAACATAAGTACAATTTACAAATACAATACATTTTTTAAAAATTATATATAGGGTGGTGCTTGTGGCTCAAAGGAGTAGGGCGTGGGTCCCCCTGGGCGACCTTGTCCAGGAGGGGAATAGGGAGTTTACATTAGCCTTTTCATTTCCAAATGAAGTTACATTAACCTCTTCATTCCCAAATGGAGTTTCATTAACCTTTTCAGCAGCCGAAAGTATATTCCCTTCCAGTTGTCCCTCCGTTCCCTAGCTTGTCGTGCATTCTTTCCAAAAATTGAGACTTTTTTAAAATGCTGCGGGACTCAAGACAAATTGTTAAAAATCGGAACTGTCCCGCCAAAGGGACGTCTGGTCACCTTACTTAAGAGACTTTTGAAAAGTTGTTGCAATGCACATGCCACACACAGAGGTGTCTAGCTGGAGCACTTGGTGAACAGGGCATGGCCTTGGTGGTGCATAGAGAGCAGACATGGACCCTGTAGACACCAAGACACAGCCAGCATTCCCTCGCCAACTGCTGCTCATTTATCCCTGGATCCCCTCTGCTGTGAGGACCTCTGGTGAGCCCTGTGCTTCACTCGCTCCAGCCCTTCACTGCTATAGCTTCTCTCCCTCCCCAAACTGCTTCTACCCAGGCTACTGGGCCCCCAAACCCAGTGTTTTCTGAAAGGGCTATCCATGCAAAGTGACACCTTAAATGCAGACGGAACTGAGAAGCCCTAGAATGAGGTAGACAAATCCAGATTGTTGTTAAAGGCGATTTATTGGGGACAGAAGTGTGGCCTTGGGCAGCAGCAGCAAGACAGGTAGCTTCCCACCCACTGACCCGGGCCCAGGATTTATATACTCTAGGAAAAGAGTAAATGTGCTTTATAAAGAATGTGTAGGATAATTAAAGTTGACCTTCCAGGAAAAGGCAAGAATGCTCTGAATGTCCTAGTCTATAATTTGTGTGATAACATCAAGGTTGTTTTGACCTAAGGGCAAGCTTTACAGTAAGTGCCTGCTCTCACACAAGGAAGAGTAGATGTAGATAAAGTGGAAATCTTAGAGACATTCCAGGAACTGGGTAAATCAGAAGTGAATGTGGTGGATTAATACCCAAGATGGAGTCACTTTGGCCTCCATAGCCAGTGAAACAAACTCGACGAAGTCCCCATCTCCCATCTGAGCCTCCCCCACTCTCTGCCCTTACCTGGAGCCCTGCTACCTTCTCCCTGAAGACCCCACATTGGTAAGTAACCAGCTGCTGTGCCCTGCCTCCACACCTCCTCAGCCACTCACTCCTTGGGCTTTTCCTGGAGCCCTGCCCAGCCCTGGCACATGTCCCCTCAGGAGAGTCACTGTACAGTGGTCCCCTCTGGCGAAGCCCTCCAGCCTTCCACCTCTCTATCTCTCTCTCAATGTCTCCCAGCAGTGTGGT
This sequence comes from Otolemur garnettii, assembly GCF_000181295.1. Classification (NCBI taxonomy): domain Eukaryota; kingdom Metazoa; phylum Chordata; class Mammalia; order Primates; family Galagidae; genus Otolemur; species Otolemur garnettii. The sequence goes on from NW_003852401.1 coordinate 44,893,585, forward strand.
CCTTAGCAGCCTATTGCAGATAGGGGAGTGAGTCGGGGAGACGGGGGCAGTTCTTGCTCCCTGTGGGTCTCTTTTCTGCCCTCATTTCTGTATATTCCCCACCCTGACACAGTCTCGCTCCCCACTTCCCTTCCTCATCTCTCCTGGACTTGGTGGGCCCTGGGGAAGAATGGACCAAAGGAAACCTCAGGACTGCCCAGAACTCTGCCCAGAATCCCTCAGCGTGCCCGGTCAGCTCTCCTCCTCTCTGCTGCACCATGGCTGCTCCAGGCCTTCCCATCTGTCCTTCGTCCCATCCCCCCTTCTCTGTGAGCACCTTCATCCTGCTCCTCAGAGACTACAGGCTGTCAGAGGACGGCTCCTACCTGAGTGGCACCAGAGCTCCCAGCTGCCCTCAGTGCTCCCATCCTTTCTCTGCTCTGTCCTCTCTCAGCAGAGAAGGTGGTTCAGGAGGGAACTCAGAGCTGGATTAACCTTCCTCCCTCCTCTGGTGTGCTCGGGGATGCTGGGCAACCCAGAACCTGGTTCTACAGTGTCACCGCCCATCCTGGCACTTGAGTCACAGGTATTGGCCCAGTGCACTGGCGCCACTGGCTAAGGGACTAACCTTTGGATCACAGGGCTCAACGGTCTATCCCTGATGCTCCAACAGGCCGTGCTGTGAGTATCATGGCTGTGATGTGAGTTGGAAGGGATGGTCACTTATGAACCTTCTCACGGGCATTTGTAGAGGCCGATAAGAATAAAGAGCTTTGAGGTCTCTGGCCATATGGTATATTGTCTTAGAATAACACACTCTGTGGTGGGATGGTCCCTATAGGAGGAACCTCCTATTCTTTTCCAATCTCTCATTCCCAGTGTGTCCCCTAGAATTCGTAGTCATGTCTCCCTCCTACACATACACACTCATACACACACACACACACACACACACTAAAAATACTCAATTTCCCAGGCATCCTTGCAGCCAAATGACCCCTGAGATGCATGTGGGGATCCCTGAGTTGGGCTCCCCCTCCCTTCCTGAATAATATGTCAAAGCCTTGAGGAGATGGCTTCTGCTCATCAATCTTCCTTCTTTCTTCTCGCCTCGTGGTGCAGCAACGGTCAGGGAAGATAAAAGCTACATGCAAAGTACTATGACACTGCAGACAGATGGAAGACAGCCTTGATACCATCTTTGCTCACATTTGGCACTAGCCAATAGGCTGCTGCCTTCTGGTTATAAAAGGAAAAAAGTTTCTTGATTGACCATATTGCCAAGTGATATCATATTGATAACTGACATAACAATTTTCACCAAGGCACCCACTGGCATCCTGTCTTTGGCTGTCACTGAGAGTCGCCCTGCAGAACTCTTCTGGGACATTGCTATTGTAGCATATTTATTGCACAATATTCTAACTGGCTGCTCTGCACCTAGTCTTGCCCCCTTCAACGCATTCTCTGTTCTGCAGCCAGAATGGTCTTTTTACATTCGAATTTGATCATACCTCTATCCTGCTTACAACTCTCCAGGGGCTCTGGGTGGCATGAACAGCTTATTACCATGTGCCAAAATCCACACCCCCTTTCAGAGTCAAGCCACCTCTGTGAAGTGAATGCACAGTCAGGGACCATATTCCCAACCCCCCCTCACTTCTAGATGGGGTGCTGTAACAACTGTTTGCCCATCAGTTACATGGAAACATGGGGTCACTCTGGCTGAGATGTCAAGATGCAGCTACATACTCCCCAGATTCTCTTTCCCTTCTACTGTCCCCAGGACAACCCTAGAGGATAGCAGAGGCTCCCAGCAGGGGAATCCCATGTGAGGGGAACCTACCCAGCCACCAGAAACACCCCAGTGATCTAACAGGGGAGTCAGGAATGCTCCACTGTATGCTGAGCCACGGAAACCGTGAGGTTTATCACACCAACCATTAGTGCTCTAATTCTGGTGTCCCCAGCCCGTGAGTCTGTGGTCTGTTAGGAACCGGGCCACAGAGCAGGAGGTGAGGGGTAGGTGAGCAAGTGAAGCTCATGTGTACTTATAGCTTCTCCATGGCTCGCATCACTGCCTGAGCTCCGCCTTCTGTCACATCAGCAGCGGCGTCGGATTCTCCTAGGAGTGTGAACCCTGCTGTAAACTGCGCACACAAGGGATCAAGGACACACACATCCTGTGAGACTCTGATGCCCCACCCCCACCCCCAGTCCATGGAAAAAATGTCTTCCATGAGTCCAGTCCCTTGTATCAAAAAGGTTGGGGAGCACTGCACTAACTAATACCCCTTATGGTCACCTTAGGATAAAGTCCACAATCACTGTGGCACCCACAGTCTGACACTAGCCCATGCTCTGCTCTCTTTTCACATCAACTACAGTGGCCAGTGACACTGGACAACTATACGTGTCTCCACTGGACTTCAAACAGGCCATCTTCCTTGACCTGCCTGGAAACTTCCTCCACTGCTCCTTGCCTGGCAATTACTGTCATGCAGTGGAAGGATGACCTTGAGTGTCACTTCCTCAGAGAGGCCCTCCCCAACTAGCCCATAGATAAAGCCGTCATCTATAGCACCATTCGCACTTGTCAATATTTGCCCTATCTGCCAGACCATGAGCTCCAAGAGAAGACTAGTTCTCTAGACACAGGGACAATGCCAGATACAGAGAAGGCAATCAGTGAATACCTATTGTGTGTACGATGAATGAACTGATTTTGTGAGAACTTTGAGCGACCCTGTTTACAGAGACTGATGGGAAATATCATTCATGCTGCAGAAATTCCTAGAAATTTTTTTTAATTCTACTAATATGAACATTGCATTCTTATGTAATCATTTATTTTTGCTTTTGCCTCTAGGAAAGTCACAGATGGATTTACAGCCCACCTTTAAGCACTGCACAGGGCCGAGAGCATGCCTTCTGAATAAACTCTTGCTCTAGCTTCATGTAATAATTCAATCCTCCATCTCTCATCATCCTGAGTCTATTATTCTTTATCACCAAGTTGTGAAAATAGTTTATAGTCTTCTCAAATGATTTTCTGTTTAGAGTGGCATAAAACTTTTTAAGTTTCAGTCTTATTTTTTTTTTGGAGACAAGAGTCCTGCTCTATTGCCCAGGCTAGAGTGCTGCAGCATCAGCCTAGCTCACAGCAACCTCAAACTCCTGAGCTCAAGCCATCATCCAGCCTCTGCCTCCCCAGTAGCTGGGACTACAGGTGCCTGCCACTATGCCCAGCTACCTTTTCAATTTTAAGTAGAGACAGGTCATTCTCAAATTCCTGACCTCAAGGGATCCTCCCAGCTCAGCCTCCCAGAATGCTAGGATTACAGGTGTCAGCCACCCAAAACTAATTTCATTCTCAATGAACTTAAGTTGTACGTTTCATTCTTAATGAAAGGAATGACCTATAATTTTTCCATGCTTATATTGACTTGGGAATAGTTAAAATTTATTTCTTTCTTTATTTTGCTTATAAATATTGACTCTTTCCCTAATAAAATTTAGCACAACGATGCTTAGAATGGCTTTAAGCTACAAAAGTTACTATGGTAAATGTTAGCACAAATGTTAACAAATATTGTTTATCACAAAATTATAAAATTAAAAGATGACAGAGCAAAAATGTCTAAGGGGTTCCTATAGTTTAATTCCCCCATATCACAAAATGAGAAAAGCCAAAAGCCAAAAGCCAGAGAATTCAAACGACTGTCCCAAGACCATGCCTACAGTCACAGCTGGAGCAGGGCCTCCAGCTTGCGTGAGTCTGCTCCTCAATCAGTGTTCTTTCTATAACAGCTCACCACCTTTTGTTACTTATATGCCAGGGAGTGGTAGAATGAATAATGGCCCCCCACAATATCCACATCCCCTTGACCAATCCCCGGACCCTGTAAATGTTCATGAGTGACTTTGCAGATGTGGTTAAGTTAAAGACCTTGAGACATGGAGACTATCCTCAACTGTCCAGGTAGGCACTAAATGCAATCACAAGTGTCCTCATGAGAGGGAGGTAGGAGTTTTGATTATGTAAGAGGAGCAGGCACTGTGGTGGCAGAAGCAGAGATTGGGATGACGTGGCCACGGGCCATGGAATGCCTTCAGCCTTAAATCCTAAAAGAGGCAAGGATCAGATTCTTTCCTGGAGCTTTCAGAGGGAGCGCAGCCTGCCAATAACTTGATTCCAGCCCAGTGATAGTGATTTCAGACTTCTGTGACAGAATAAATCTGTGTTGTTATAAGCCACTAATGTCTGCAAATTTTCTACAGTGATGACAGGAAACTAACTTCAAGAGTTGGCAAACTGTGGCCTTTGACCAAATCTGGCCCATTATCTATTTATGTAAATAAAGATTTATTAGAACACAGCCTTGTCCATTCCTCTATGCAGTATCTCTGACCACTTTAGTACTACATTAGCAGAACTAAGTACTTTCAATAGAGATCACATGGCCTGCCAACCAAAACTATTTACAACCTGGCCCTTTATAGAAAAAGTTTGTTTTTCTGCATTTAGCTAGAAATGAATTTCACTTTGTCTCATATTTTCATTTCCCTTTCAGACTAACAATAACACATGTTCATTATACAAAATTAAAACATTAACAAATTATGTCTACAAAAAATCTGGTGCACGTTCCCCAATTTATTCTTTCTCTCTACATACATGATAACATTTATTATCTCTTAATCTGTGTTTATTAAGTCTTCAGATAGTCATAAATCACAAAGGACTATATAATTCAGAAAGATGATACAGGTGGGAGACTTTTTAATAAGTAAGCCAAAAATAAAGAGAATAGTGTGAAACTGACAGGCTCCCAACATGCCTTCTAGAGAATCTACAACAGGGTCCAGTTGGGAGCAAGAAGGGTGAGTGGTTCCAGCATGGACCTTACCATCCACAAGACCAAGTCTAGATCTCTTCTTATGCATAGCCATCCCTTAACCTCCCTGAGCATCAGTTCTTGTGAAATGGAGATAAAAAGACTCATGGAGCAAAGTCACCAAGTAACAATTATAAAGTATAATAGTGCGAAGCTTCCCACATAGTGCCTGGTGCATAAACTGAAGAGAAACAATTGTTGTCATTTTTCATGAATGTCTTGGCTTAAAATATTAAGCCAGACCCTTTAGCGTGGTGAGTTTGAAACTGCTCACACTTAGCTTCAAAGCTGGCTCCTGGAAGTTGAGAGAGTAGCGACGCTAAGGTGGTAGCTGCCTCTGCGACCGCCACAGGATAATAAGCCGGGATCTGCCATACTTATTGATTAACTATGGAAGATTATACCAAAATAGAGAAAATTGGAGAGGGTACCTATAGAGTTGTGTATAAGGGTAGACACAAAACTACAGGTCAAGTGGTAGCCATGAAGAAAATCAGACCAGAAAGTGAAGAGGAAGGGGTTCCTAGCACTGCAATTTGGGAAATTTCTCTATTCAAAGAACTTCGTCATCCAAATATAGTCAGTCTTCAAGATGTGCTTATGCAGGATTCCAGGTTATATCTCATTTTTGAATTTCTTTCCATGGACCTCAAGAAATATTTGGATTCTATCCCTCCTGGTCAGTTCATGGATTCTTCACTTGTTAAGAGTTATTTATACCAAATCCTCCAGGGGACTGTGTTTTGTCACTCTAGAAGAGTTCTTCACCGAGACTTAAAACCTCAAAATCTCCTAATAAAGGAACAATTAAACTGGCTGATTTTTGGCCTTGCCAGAGCTTTTGGAATACCTATTCAGATCTATACACATGAGGTAGTAACACTCTGGTACAGATCCCCAGAAGTATTGCTGGGGTCAGCTTGTTACTCGACTCTCTGGTTGACATTTGGAGTATAGGCACCATATTTGCAGAATTAGCAACTAAGAAACCACTTTTCCATGGCAATTCAGAAATTGATCAACTCTTCAGGATTTTCAGAGCTTTGGGCACTCCCAATAATGAAGTGTGGCCAGAAGTAGAATCTTTACAGGACTATAAGAATACATTTCCCAAGTGGAAACCAGGAAGTCTAGAATCCCATGTCAAAAACTTGGATGAAAATGGCTTAGATTTGCTCTCGAAAATGTTAGTCCATGATCCTGCCAAATGAATTTCTGGCAAAATGGCATTGAATCATCCATATTTTAATAATTTGGACAATCAGATTAAAAAGATACAACTTTCTGACAAAAAGTTTCCACGTTCTAGATAGTTGTATTTTTTACTGTTAACTCTATTTTTGTCTTGTATATTTTTCTTTTCTTTGTTGTAAAACTTATGCTGTACTCCATCTTCTAACTTCAAAAATATAACTTAAAAACGTAAATAGTCTATATGAATTTAAATATAATCTGTATATGCGTGTAGAAAAAAATATTAAGCCAGGAAAATGATTTTTAAAATAACTTTTAAAGTCTTCTTTTCTAATTATAAAAGCAATGCATGGTTATTGTAAATAACTTGAATATGATGAAAGTCATAAATTAAAATTATCTTTTAACCTTACTACCCTGAAATTGTCTTATTTACTATTTTTTTCATATTTCCTCCCAGTGTTTTTTCTTGTCTATCTTTTTTTTTTAGAGGGCATGATTAGAGCTCGTTGCAGCCTCAAACTCTTTGGTTTAAGGGATCCTCCTGCCTCTCAGCCTCCCAAGTAGCTGAGACTACAGGTGTGATGACCTGTAGTCATCTACACTGACTACACTGCCACAACCCAGTTAATTTAATTTTTAAAAATTTTTGTAGAAATAGGGTCTTGATATGCTGCCCAGGCTGGTCTCACAAAGGATTGGAATTTTAGGTGTGTGAACCACCCCACCCAGCTCTCCAGTCTTTTTTTTATGTGCACAGATCTGTGCCCATTTATAACAAAATTTGAATCTGATAATTGCAAAGTTTGCGCCTTACTTTTTAGTCAAAACTGTATTCTCCCATGCCATTAAATATTTTTGGAAAACATTTTTAATACCCATTCATATATTTCCCATAGATATATTTTAGGCATAGTAAGTCCACAAAATATGTTCCAGGCACCTATCACATGTTGGACACTCTGGCTGATATTGAAAGGATAAAAGAGGAATTAGATGTTTTCCCTGCTCTCAAGCAGCTTATAATTTTGTAAGAAAATGAATGGCAAGCACTTTTATAGTTTCTAATACAAGGAAGAAACAAACAAGCATGATTTAAAAAAAAATACAGTGGATTTGGGGTGAGTACAAAGAGGAGTTTTTCTCTCTCTTCTTTAAATTTTCTTATGCCTATTTCCTCAATAATACTTGCAAATAAGTTACTATCATTTGAGGGGTGCTGGCAAGAACATTCTTTACCAAGAATGGAGAGATTTCCTCTCAGTGAGCACTGTCTGGGAGGTATTTTGAAAAATGGAGCAAGTCCCTTTAAAGAGAAGGGAAATGAGGAGATTGTCATGTCCATCTCACCTTAGATAATAAAAGCTGGGTCGGCATCAGAAATTGGAAACAAATTTTAGGAAAACCTCTCTGAAGTTTCCACAAAGTGATCCAATTAAGATATGACTGGCAGCCATGAAAAGCTTTGGTACTGCCAAACCACGGGGAAATTTTAGATGTAGAAACACAAGAAATATCTTGCTGGATAACCAAATATTTTTTAAAAGAGCCGTATAGTATGGGCTTCAACTTCCAAGACATCATTGACTATTTTTCTTGCCCTCCAGCCAAAGATAACCTAAAACAAGGGAAAACACTGGCTACCCCACGAAAGCCAGACGAGTAAACAGAAATTCGCAATGAATCTTTCTTAGCCTCAGCAAAGACCAAGCCAAAAATCCATCTTCAGCACATTGGAATGGAATCTCTTAGGTCAACTAACAAGACCCTCCTTGCAGGGGTGCTGACACGAACCACTCCAGAATCCCCTGCAACATGTGCCTCCATCTGTCCTCAAAAAGTACTGTGTCAACCAGATCCCAGCTGTTCTGGGTGTCCTCTGAATGCTGGCAACTTCCCTTAACTCCAGAGAAGAACCAGCTCCCACTCAAATAACAGCTGGTTCTATATATACTGAAATTGTCTTGGAGGGATCCTTTGCATCAGTTCGTCCTATATGACAAGTAATAGAGGCCACCACAAGTAATAGAGTAAGAGAAGCCACCAAATTCACTCCATGAGCCTCCTTTTAAGCAAGAACAACCACCTCAGGTGACAACCCTAGAAAAGTCAGATTTCAGGCTCGGCGCCTGTGGCTCAACCGGCTAAGGCGCCAGCCACGTACACCTAGGGTGGCGGGTTCGAATCCCCAGCCCGGACCCACCAAACAACAATGA
>NW_003852401.1:44902037-44920387 GCF_000181295.1 Otolemur garnettii
AAAAGTCAGATTTCACCTGCCTCCTTTTCATTCTTGAATGTTCATATGGAAGATTTAGATAAGTGGGATATCCTGGGGACCTAGGAAAATCTCCCAAAAACAAGCTACTCAAGTTGACTATATGATCAAATTTCTTCATTCTTCTTGAAAGACATCTTTTTATCTTCATTTCGACTGTATTCTTAAACTTGTCCCATAAGTTAGAACATTTTGAGATAACGGAACATTTCTTGAGTTTTGACTGAGCAGAATTGAATCTTTCTAGGATGACTGAGATATTAGCAAACCAAACAGTACTAGGAAGGGTCTCTCCAGTAGTTGGTGGGGTTGATCCTTCTCATTTCAGCCATTTGAGTGGGTATGTAAAAGTTTCTCTTTATGGTTTTATTGTGCATTTCCCTGGAGACTGATGATGTCGAGCATATTTTCATGTGACTATTGACTAATTGCATATGCTCTTTTGTTAAATTGTCTGCTTTTTCCCCATTGTTTTAAAAAAAATTGTTTGCTTGTCTTTTTATTATTGAGTTACAGAAGTTCTTTATGTATTACTGATACAAGTCCTTTGTCAGAAATAGATGTTGTGAATATTTTCTTCCAGTCTATGGCTTGGCGCTTTATTTTTCTTGAAGATGTTTTTCTAAATTTTGATAAAGTTAAACTCACATGTATTCTTTTATGCTTTAATGCTTTCTGTATCTTCTCTACTAAATTGTTGCCTACCATAATGTCATGAAAATATTCCTCTAGGTTTTCATTTAGTAGCTTTATTGTTTTAGATATTACATTTTAGAAATTATACCCACCTCAAATTGATTTTTATGTATGGTATGAAGTTGGGGTTGAGGTCTGCACATGCTCTGGGATATTCAAGAGTGAATATATCACATTCCATGATTCCAGTACCACATATTGAAGAGGGTTTTCTTTCCACATTGAATTTCTTGGACACTTTTCTCAAAAATTATTTAGCCATATATTTTTGGTTTTATTTCTAGACACAATCTGTTCCCCTGATCTATATGTCTAGCTTTTCACCAAAGCCACATTGACATAATTAATAGTCTTACAGTCAAGTACAGTGGGTCCAGCATCTTTGTTCTTCTTTCCAAATAATTTAGGCTATTCTTGGTGCTTTTTTTCCAGATAAAATTTAAAATCATCTTATCTGTTTCAGATAAAAATTTTAAGCAATACAATTAAAGGTGATGAAACAAGTCTTGGCTATGAAAAACCTGAGAGAAACTTTGAGGTTAACATACTGGTGCCAAGCATGTGGAGGAGGGGAGCAAATGACAAAACAAAGAACATGAGTCAGGGTGGAGACTGCCACAGACTGGCTTGTGTCCCTTAAATGTCATAAGTTCAAGTCCTTATTCCCAATATGCTGATGTTTGAAGATGTGCCTTTGGAGATAATTAGGTCTATGTGAGGTCATGAAGATGGAGACTGTACTGTGGGATAAATGCCCTTGTAGTATAGAAAATGATACCAGAGAGATTGCCCCTTCTCTCCACTGTATAAGGAAAGAAGGCAGCTGCCTGCAAACAGAAAGAGAGCCCTCACCAGGCACCAAATCAGCCAGCACCTTAATCTTGGACTTTCCAGCCTCTAGAACTATGAGATGTAAATTGCTGCTATATAGACCACCCAGTCTGTGATGTTTTGAGAGCCCACACTGACTAATGCAGAGATCTTAGGTATAAAGGGGAAATTATCGTCAGCCTTAAAGCCGACTATTTAATTTGATTCAAAGGGCCATGAGAACTTCCAAATGGCAGATTGATCATATGCATTGATCTCCATTCTCTTCCAAAATTCTACTAAAATGACAGCAAAGAGAAACATTTAACCCATGAAAACTAAGAGAATGGTAGAGGAGATAAGTCAATCAACCTTTTGAAGGTGGAGAGTAGATGGGGAGACAATAGCCATCCTAAACACAGAGGAGGAAGTTGAAATTGAAAACCTATAGACCAGTGGTTCTCAACCTTCCTAATGCCACAGCCCTTTAATACAGTTCCTGTGGGTTGAACCCACAAGTTGAGAACTGCTACTATAGACAATACCAAGGAGAAACAAGAGCTGTGTCCTGCTGAGCCCTAGAAAGGATCAAGAACTAGAGGCAGGGGGTCTCCATAATAAGGTGAGGCTGTGAGCAGTGAGGTCCCTGAATCCCCCCAAGCACAGAACAGCAGCACTACCAGACAGAAATATAATACATTCCTAGCAAGCCAGGAATTTAATTTCAGATTTCCCAGTAGTCATGGCAAAAAAAAAGGTAAAATTAAGTTTACTAATTAACCTGGTGAATCTGATACATCATCATTTCTGTGTGTAATCATTATTTTAAAATTATTAATGAGATATTTTACCTCTTTGGGGTAATGCCTTCAAAACCTTTTACACTGACAGCATATCTCAGTTCAGAACAGTGACATTTCAAGTGTTCAGTGGTCATAAGTGGTGAGGGGTTGGGTAACAGACAGTGCAAATCTTATATAACAGAACCAAAGAGACCCTGAGTGCAAAGACCCAGGCACAGAAAGAGTTAGGGGTCCAGCTGAACTGAAAACACCAGGAGTTTTAACTAAAAATCTGAATTCTGAAAAAACCTCCAGCTTCCTCTCACCAAAGAAATCAGAACATGAGCAATTGATCTCCTCTCACACTAGCCTCCAATTCAGGAGATTGGGGGTGCTTTTGAGGACCTTGGAAGAAACTAAAGCAATTTAGAGAGCAAAATAAAAACTTCCGAAATCGATAACATCAAAGAACCCATAGCCAATATTGCACCCATAAAGCAATACCTGGATACCCTAAAAGTGAAGAAGATATTTTGAAAATTAAAAATATCATAGCTAAGTAAAAATGCCAATAAAGGGTTAGATAAGAAAGACAAAGTCATCCTGTAGACAGGGGAAAAACCAAAGGACTAAACAGTAGAAGAGACGAGATAAGCCACAAGAGGATCAACCCAGGAGATTTGACACCCAAAGCAGTTCAAGAAAGAGAAAATAGAAAAATACATTGATAGGAAATTCACAGGGAAATACTATGAGAAAAATGTCCCAGGAGTTGTTTTTTTGGTGTTGTTACAAGCCTTCTTGTACTATTTAACTTTGAAAAGTATGTGCGTATATTACTTTGACAAAAGTAGTACTCATTAAAAAACAAAAACTGCTATAAAAAGAGGGGAAAAAGAAGTCATTAAATTTTGCTTAGGTGTCCGAGGATGGGCTGATGGGGTTATCAACCATTCTTGATGAACGTAATCTCTGTTTCTCCTACCTAGCAAATATTAAATGACCACAACAAAGTCATCAGATAAATTTGCCTCCCTCTTCCCACCCCACACCTTGTTTTAGGGTATTATTTTAATGCAACAACAACAACAGAAAAAAACCTCGGGGCTTCAGACTGCAGAAAATCCTGTTTGCACATCAAGGCATTTTTTGTTCAAATTCAAAATCTGTGGTCTAGACATTTCTCTGGCACTTGTCATCTTCGTCCAAGAGAAATGAAACTCAAATAAAAGGGAGGGTGAGGAATGCTTTAGAGTAATCCCCTGGAAGAGATTCTGCAGAGGATGTTCCCACTCATGACAGGCGGGGTTTGTCTCCACTGCTCACTGTGCCAAGGGCAAGCAGTGGGAAGGTCAAAGTGGTGGTGAAGTTCTAGGGAGTTCAGGAAGCCCATGATCACTGGCACCTTGAGGGAGTGGGGGCTGACTACCAGTGCCGTTGATGGGTCCTTGTCTTCAAGAACATGCGCACTGGCCCCTGGTTCCTAGGCCCCAGAGAGGCAGCTCTAGAGGGGAGGCCCAAGAACCCACATTTAATGGGAACTCCACCTCTCCACTCCTCCCACCCCCCCACCCCCGTTTATTCCCATACACACCAAACAAAATTAGAGAACCTCTGAGACCCATGTGAGTGCTATTTAATTGGAATCACTGTGGGACTTTTTCCAAATACAGATAGCTGGGATTCACCACCAAGTGTATTGAATTAAAATAGGTAGAACAAAGTATGGAGGGTGATTCTGATGTGCTCCTCCACTTAAAAAATCTTTGGATTTTGGATCAATCATTTTCAAATTCTTGTGTCTTTTAAGATTTCCTGGAAAGCATTGTAAAAATGAATTCCTAGGTCTCATGACTTCTGAGTCATGTAGTCTTCAATGAAAGCCAGGAATCTGCATTTTGACTGATTTCCCAAGTGACTGGATGTAAGACATCCTGAGAACTCATTGTTGAAAATGCAGCTTCAGGCTCTGAAGCTTAGTGACCTCAGACCACATCTCCATCGTGTACAACCATCTTATTTAGTGGGCTGGAAGAACACTACATGGGAATCTGGGTCGGCATGTCCAGATGCTTCCTAAGCAAACACTCATCAGATTGCATCTACATTCCCAAGTTTAAAAAAAAGACATGTCAGGAATGGGGTTTGCCTTGGACCTAATATTCAACTCAGGACTTTTTATCTCATATCCTTCTTATTAAGCGACCTTGAGCATGCACTTCTAGGAAAGGAAGTATTTATTTTGTCCACTTATTTATACTGTCTCTTCTGAAAAAAATAGGCTCGTCATATGCTTGGGACCTTTGTGTTGCGACAGTGGGTGGTATGGCCGCATGTGTGATTGTGTGTGTGTTACACAAATGCCTCTCACGAAAAGCAGTCAGGAATTGGAGCTGGGCCAAGCACAGATATTAATGAGACATTTGATTAAGATCAAGCCCTACCCACTCATTTGAAGTGTGTGTTCATAAACAGTCAAGAAAAGAGGTCTGAGTGCCAGTTCTCCAAGCACATGGGGGGGGCAGCCCCAGCCTGCGTGTGTGCTGGCCAGGAGGCAAACAAGACTCACATCTCCAACTGCTGGAAACCAGATGACAGTGGTCCATGCCACACCACTGCTGCTGGTGAGGGACTAGGCCTCTTGTAGCAAACATTTCAGAGTGGATCCAGAGGCAAGAGAAATGCTCTGCGGAAGTTCAGAGGCCAACAGAGAGAATGCAGCTTTCCCTAAAGGCAAGTGTCTCACCATCACTTCCCCAGGAACATTCACTGAGGCCAACACAGCCCTACATGGAGAAACAGGACTGAGAGGAATTATAAACTCAACCAGAATGAGGCTATCCACAGGGCTTCCAAACAAGACAAAACTGCCTCCAGGAGGAAGGTTGGACCAGAGGCTTTCAAGCATGGGCCCTTACTTAATCCTCTTGTGTCTACAATGCTCTGAGTGTGAACAGCAGGCAAAGATGCACAAGGACACTCTCACATCTAGAATATACCTGGACTCTCATCATACTGAGGACTGACTGCCTTAGACACTAAAGATCCGAGTCCGTCTTTCTCATTTAGTGTTAATGAGCTGGGCCAGGGAGGGGAGGGAAGGGGTTTCTATTTGTGAAAGATGAGTCGTATGATGAAAACTGACCTTAGAGGGTGTGTGAAATTTTTTAAGATAGAGCAAGTGACAAAGTTAGTCAGTCAAACCAGACCACTCCCCCCACCCCGAGATTTGTAATTGCAGTCTGACTGCAATTAGAATCTTGTGGTACATCCAAGGATATTACCAATATATCAAGATGATACTGATAGTGATGGTGACAGTGATATCCCCACAATTTTCTGAGCATTGGCTATAAGCCAAGCCCTAAATACTTTACATATATTTATTTTGTTTACACTTACAACAGTTCTGGTATCTCCTCTACTTCGTTGATGAGAAAACTGAGGCCCAGAGAGATGAAGTTTCTTGTTCAAGTTCTAAGATTTAGAACTCAAGTCAAGTTCACATTGGTACCCACAGTTGCCACTACCATTCAATCCACATGATAGACAGTCTACCATTTTTCAGTTTTGCTCTTTCTTGAAGAAAAGAATGAAAATGAAAAGGGTGAGGATAGCTTTGAGGGAAATATAGGAGAATTTTATAGACCAAAAGAAATGTGATGAAAGAACTCTTAGATACTCTAGGGAGCAAGAATAATGGAGGGATTGCAGGCCCTGTCTTCCTGTTATAGAAAAATATTGAGTCAGATTGCTCCAGGGCCCAAACCTCACTCAGACCAGCCAGTGGAACCCCATTTCACTGTGGTCCAGCTTCACTGAGACATCACAACAGACCTCCAAGAAGGGTTTCCATGCAGAACCCTCAACAGGACAAACAACAGTGGACTTAACTCTTTCTCTCCAGTTGAGAGTGGGCACATTCCAGCCCCATTGTGCTTCACTAAAGAGTATGCATGCAGCCTTTCTCAATGTCACTTGTGATCCTGAACAGTTCTTCTCTGTGCGGGTTCCCCATCCTTATTTTTTCTTTTGAGTAGATTTCTTTTTATAGAACAGCTATGTAAATATTATGGAAGTGTTTCATGGCCTATACTAGGGGAAAACACACACTGGTCTGGGTACCAATATGATACCAATTGTGATAACCAATATGAGACAGCCTCTTCCTTCAAGATCTTATGCTCCTATTTCTGGAACAGCATTAACTCACATAAAACTAGAGTACAAAACAAGGAAGATCCTTTCTAGCTTATAAAGCACTTTGTGCAAACTAAAAAGAAAAGAGGGGCCTGGGCACAGTGACTCACACCTGTAATCCCAGCACTTTGGGAGGCTGAGGTTTGGGGAAGATTGCTGGAGACCAACAGTTCAAGACCAGCCTAAGCAAGGGTGAAAACCCATCTCCACAAAAAATTTAAAAATTAGCTGAGTATAGTGGTATACTCCTATAGACCAGCTACTCAGGAGGCTGAGGCAGGAGAATGGCTTGAAACCAGAAGTTTAAAGTTGCTGTGAGCTTTGATGATGCTGTTGCACTCTAACCTGTACCCTGGGCAATAGAGCAAGACCCTATCAAGAAAGAAAGAAAGAAGGGGGGGTAAGGGAGGAAAAGAGGGAGGGAGAGAGGGAGGGAAGGAAGGAAGGAGGGAAGGGAGGGAGGGAGGGGAAGGAAGGAAAGAAGGGAGGGAGGGAGAGAGGGAGGGAAAGAAAGAGAAAGGAAGAAAGAAAGAAAGGAAGGAAGGAAGGAAGGAAGGAAGGAACTAAGGAAAGAAGGAAGGAAGGAACTAAGGAAGGAAGAAAGGAAAGAAGGAAGGAAGGAAGGAATCCTACACTGGCCTTCTTCATTCCCCTTCCTGTCATCTGAGTCTGCCTCTGCAAGTCTAGTGCCTCGCTCAGAATACAGTAGTACCTGGCATTTAATATATCATCCTTGGCCTTTAGGGCTTTAGTCACAGAAGAGAGAGAAGAAATCCCATTGTATTGTCCTAAAACATGACAATCAAGAAGTACAAATTCTCTGAAGCAATTAGACTCCTATGAGTATATACGTCCTATTCTTTCTTTGTATTCAAGTACTTGCCATCATTAGTCCTTCATTGTCTTAAACACTTTTCAGACATATTTAAAGCATAGAAGTCACTTGGGTCAGAGTTTACAAACTCACATACTTATAGAGCTCAGGCAGCCGGTGGGAATTAGAGAGACTTGGTGAAACTAGGAAGTCATTGATAAAGATGAATGACACTGAGGCTCAGTGTTGGGGTGGAATAGGGAGCAGTGGGACCATAGTCATCTGGAAGGCAACAATCACTGCCCAGTCAGGAAAATTATTGCATGGCTAGAATACAGGCTTAAATTTTGATTTTTTTGAGAGAAGGCAAAAGCTGGGCTTTTATGTGAAATCTCCAGGTATTGAAATGTTGGCTACCAATTCATATTTTCTTCAAAATACCATGTGGACCAACAAACCAGAAGCCAATCAAAATACATATGGGCACTGCAGCTGGCTACAGGCCTCATGTGTGCTACCTTGGCCTCATGTTTTCAGCCCAAGTTTAACCTCCTTTTGATTATTTCTCCCAAGTTCCCCATGATTTTATTATTTCCTCTTCATTCTCTCTAGCTCTTTTCTTGGGTCTTAGAAATTGGAACCAGAAGATGGATGGACAGAGAGCGATGTTTTTTCCCACACACTGTACTTAGTGCTTCATTACTGATTCACATTATAATTGTGAGTCAAGAATTTTTTTTCCATCTTCTTTCTTTAGCTTGTTTCTGTTCTAAATTACAACACAAAGAATAGAGTTCCAGGTCACCCACCAGATGACAGAACCACCCAATGGAAATCACCCACATTGTCTGTGAGCTAAAAAGCCCCAAGCATAAGTCCAACAAGAAAATTAACAGGCAAATAGGATGAGCCCTGAAGAAAAATGCCAGTGAAAAATCTTTCCACATTCTAGTTACTACTAGAGTGATGGCTATTGAGGCAATGGTTGACCCCAGGACTATGTGCAGGCTGAGCCATCAGCAAGGCCTCCCTTACATACATTTGCCTATAAATTAGCAAAACTCCATGGTTGCCCAGAAAAAGCTTAACCTGCCTGAAAGTGGCTAAAGAAGCTTTCTCCTTTTAGGTTAAGATATTCAGCCTACCTGAAAGAGTGTATTTCTGAGGAAGAGTACATATCATTAACTTATGCTTCATTTTTACCTTAGTACTGAAAAGATTTCAAACCTTTCCTGAAAGACTTTTTATAAAAGAGTAGTTTCACAAGGAGTTGAAAGGGACAATTATTAAAGAATTTGGGCCTCAAGGCACTGCAGAGTAACCAACATCCACATGCTCTTTCATGTTTCCCAGACTCCTTTGCAGCTATGTTGGCTACATGACTGGTTTTAGAAAAGGGAATTGCACCTTTGGTTGAAGTGGTTAAGTATCTGGTCCTCTCCTACCCACATAACTAAAAGAATCTGGCTCAGATAGCAAACCCACACAATAATCCCTGAGTCACTGTGTGGGGGAGAGCAGCCATGGGAGATACTCAACTCTCAGCTGACTTTGCATGAATGAGAAATAAATGTATATCACTGAAATTTGAGGAATATTTGTTATAGCAGCTAGTATTAAATACTATGACTAATACAAAAGTGAAAGTAAAAATGTATCTATAGACCTTTTAGTAGCCTTTAGGCTGAGCTACGGGAAGTGGAAGCTACTGCTATTCCACTCCTGTAGGAAGAAGGTCAGCTGTAACCGCTGTTTCCAGGTCCTGAGATAATATCCACTTTTCTCTGGAATTGTGTGACCCAGGTTTCCAGGTCTTGGGAACCCCATCTGGAATGTGACTCCCTCTGCTGAATAACTCACACAGTTACCACAATTCCCTTTCATCATTGGCATGCAAACAGGTAAGCCCTGTGCATTTCCACTGAGGAAAATACAACTCAGCACAAAGTCACCTGTGAACGTAAGCAGTGAAAAGTTGTCTTGAGAGAAAATGTGCCTCTCCAAAGACCAGGTGGAACAGGAAAAGTCTTGTGCCTGACTGCAAGAAAATCACTCTGTCTGCCATAGCTGAAGAAGAAGGAGAAAGAAGCAATGACTTCCCCTCTTTGTCTTATTTTGTTAAACCTATTTGGCAGAGTTTTAGCAACAGAGAAGCTGCTTCAGAATGACAGATTTGGTGTTTAGACTTCAGTTCTGAACAGGTAACACAGGACCCCTGATCACCCAGATATAAAGAAGGACTCTTAACTTGGGTAAATAGTTAAAGGAAGAGATACAGATTGAGCCAGATCCCAACAAAAAAGGTCCAACTTCTTTGCACTGAAAGAGAGAAACAAAAATTTAAAAGACAAGGGAGGAGGAGAAAGAAGAGATGCATGTCCTTCCTTATTTAATACAAATGCAGAACGATATGCAGATGACCCCCAAACAATGTGAGAGTTAGAGGCCTGACACACACACAGCAGAAAAGCCAAGTATAACTTTTGACTACATGTAATGGCCTACTGTCGACTGAAGCTTTACTGATAATATAAACAGTTCATTAATATCCATTTTTTGTGTGCATTGTAGTCTGTATTCTTGTAGTAAACTAAGCTAGAGAAAATAAAACGCTATATAGAAAATCATAAGGAAAAGAAAATATCTTTATTCTTCACTAAATGGAAGTGGATCATCATAACGGTCTTCATCCTCATCATTTTTACGCTGAGTAAGCTGAGGAGTAGGAGAAAGTAGAGGGGTTGGTCTTGCTGTCTTGGGTGGCAGGAGCAGTAGAAAATCTACATACAACATATGAACAGGTCCACGAAGACCTGGCGCAATGGCTCACACCTGTAATCCCAGCAATTGGGAGGCCGAGGTGGGTGGATTGCCTGAGCTTACAGGTTCAAGACCAGACTGAGCCAGAGTGAGACCCTGTCTCTAAAAATAGCCAGGCATTGTGGTGGGCGCCTATAGCCCCAGCTACTGGGGAGGCTGAGGCAAGAGAATCTCTTGAGCCCAAGAGTTTAAGGTTGCTGTGAGCTATGACACCATGGCTCTCTACCCAGTGCGACAGAGTATTTATTTGTTTTTGTCTCAAAAATAAATAAATAAACAAACCAATAAAATAAAATAAAACAGACCCATGCAGTTCAAACTCATGTTGCTCAAGGGTCAAATGTATACAAGGTCATTAAATTCACAAACTCATCCTAGAAAAAGTGCTACATACCTCCTTGCTGAGTATCACCATGGTCACCTTTGAAGTACTCCCCTTGGCCATCTAGTGACCATAACGATATTCAGCAGTGAGGTGTGTGACACCTTCTCTAGGATGAGTTCATGAACCTAATTGTCAGACCCCTTGTACAATCACAACTTGATGACTATTCCTGAGAAAGAGTTCCAAAATTGTGCTAAAGGGTGGACTGGGCACTGTCATCGGTGCATAGCTTCCCAAGGGGAATACCTTGAAAGTGACCAGAGTGATATTCAGCAATGAGGGATGCAGCACTTTTTTAAGGATGAGTTCATGAAGTTAATTGTCCATCCTCTTATGTTTTGCCATGCTGGAATCCACTATTCCATTACAGGGAGAGGGTTCTCCCAGCACTTCTGAGTCCTGTCCTCTCTCATTCAGTCAGTATTTGGGGATTAACCTCTTGTCCTCAGCTAATGGTAGATTCTCTGGGGTTTGACCCCTCAGTTCACCAGCTCAGATAGGTAAGAAGAACTTCATTTTCTGCTCATTTGCACCAGGCTAGTAGGAAACACTAACTTTAGTCTTTTTTTGGCCACCACTACCCTGGGACCAGAATGAACAGGACCAGGGCCTTTCTGGGGGTCCTTGCAACAGGACCCTTGGCTGTGGGTTGGAAAGCAATCAGGTATATATCAGTTCATGTCCTGACTCGTGACACTGCTCCAGATTTAACACATAGAAAGGAGACTTCAATGGGCCCCCTTTGGTAACATGCCCACTTCTTGGCTGGGGAGACTGGGGAGTCTTGATTGACAGTCTACCATGTGGGTGAGCTAATTCCCTGGAATGCACAGAACAGGGATGAGGTAATTTCCTGGAAAGGAAATGGGGTGCTATTAGCATGAATGGGGAGCAGCGAAAACAAATGTCCTCTCCACTACCTCCCTATGTTCATATATTGATTTAACTCAAGACTTCTAGAGACTAATGCCTTAATTCAAAAGATTGACACTGTGGAAAGGCAGAAGAGTATCCCTGGTCCAGTCATAAAGAGAGAACATCATTCCATGAAACACTCTGATGCTGGAAACTTATGACGTGCCTGTATGTTCATTTCCTCCTGTGAAATTACTTCTTTCCTGTTTCAGAAATGAGGAAAGAGAGGCAGAGAAGATGAGAATCCTGCCCAAGACTGTTAGTTAAGCAGGAATCCTGCCATGCACCAAGGAACTCTGTCTTAAGGTTTGATCTCTTGATCCCAGGGGGCTCTCTCAATCCCCTTCCCAGGCTGACAGGAGAATTCTTGGGGGCCTCACTACCACTGGGTTCATTTCTGACAGTGCACGTCCTCCTGGGGTAGGGTGTGTAGCTGTGGGACAAGCCTGTAGGCTGACTGTTCCTGCAAGGGCCAGGGAAGGAGGGGACCAAGCAGGGGGCAGGGGAGGGGAAGGACCCCAATGTGACAGATTTCAAAGGTGACAATATTTTCCTGAAAATACAGCGTCTGTGTGCAAAAGGTGTCGATATAACCGACCTTCTGTCTTGAGTTGGAGCTGGGAATGGATTTTTTTACAGGAAAAAGGAAACGCATGGGTGTGGAGCTGCCAGCAGCAAAGGAAGTTCCCAGGCAACTTGTCATGGCACAATTTATAGACCCAGATCTCAGAAGGGCCATAGCAGGCTGCGGAGAGGGTGTGATTTGTTGATCGTGGAGCCTGGCACCTGGCATTGGTCCATGCTGACTTAAGCTCAGCATGCACGTGTGTCACCAGGACACAGTCATATCTGGGCGGCTGAAATGAAAAGAGCAGAAAGCAAATGTACTCATCCAGAGAAATAAAAACGGAACCCAGAAAGCAACAGAGAGAGTGATTGTGGGACAGGAGAGCTGACCTGAGACCCAACTGGAAGCAGCCAATTGAGCTTGTCCTTCCAGCCTGGAACACACGTGGCACAGATGCTGTCAAGGTCTCCCTTCTGGAAAGAAGACAAATCCCTCTTAATAGTAAGGTTGGCTCCCCCGGGAAACGGACAAATGGGCAGTAAGGGACAGAACCAAATAACTTGACTCCCATCATTGTCCCCAAGGCTTCTCCCAGAACAACAGAGACTACAAAGAAGCAGGCCTGGGACTCTCTGCAAGAGCCAATTAGGCAGTAAGGCATGACAGTCAACAGGACGTCCTGGGGGCGAGGACCACTGCAGTGTTTACAGAGCCCGGGGGCTGCTGCCAGAGCCAACAACCCACACGCACGGTCCATCTGGGCAAGCTGGAAAAAGTAAACTATTTTCCTCTGAATCTCAATGGCTGAGGCTCAAAACATTCTGCACAGCCACATTTGCTTCCCTCCTTTCAGATGCCTTCCAGAAACCCCACACATCTGTATACACACTTTAAAATAAATATGCATAAAAGCAGAATCCACACTGCAGGGTGGGAGGGAGACGGACCTCTGAGGTTCTTCTCTGGGTAGATCCTGCCCCCAAAGCCACTCTCTCACCCCAAGACAGCCCTTCCTGGACAGGCTCGAATAGTAGCATTTTTCAAAAAGTATAAGAAGTCTTCAGAACATCCTACCTGGTTTTGTGGTTCCCCATGCAATACAAACAAGATTTTGAGGTCTGGGACTCAAATTTGCTTCCCCCAAAAACATCTACAAACTTCTGAACTCAGCTCTGAGTTTCTTTCCAAGTTGATTGGAAACCCTCCAACCCAAGACCCATTCCCGACCCCCAACATCACCGAAGATTTTTCTTCTCACTAATACAGCAAAAAACAAAGACTCTGCTCTGTTCTGCTCTTTTTGAGCTTATATTACTTTCTAATTCCAGTCTCTCTGTATTGACCCCTGCGGATCACAGGAATGGAAAAGGCCAGCCTGACTTCCAGAACTCTGGGCACTGGGAACTTCCTGTCCTCTTGACACTTTGGGACTCTAAGACCACAGATAGCGGGAGAGGAAGAGAGTGAGATTTGAAGCCATGCTAATTCTGGATAAGGCTAGACAATAATTGAGGTGCTACAATTTGGCCAACAGGAAGAGAAAACAATGAGCATACACAGCACATTTGCAACGGATTCAGCAAATGGCTGGGTCATCTTGAAATTTCTTCTTCATTCAGATGTCTATAAAATACCCATGGTATTAGTTGCCCTATTCATCAGGCTCAGTGTTATGGTAATGGACATACTAGTGAGTATTGCCAGGAGCTGGCCTTGTGTCCCTAGAATGTCAGCCTCCCAGCTTCCAGCTGGCCTGAGCCCTCCTCTGACTGGCAGACACCTTTCTCCTTCTGTCAAGGGGCAGCTCCCAGCTCTACCTCTGCAAAGCTCCCCAGCTCCAGCAGATCTGATCACCCATCCTCAGGCCCCAAGAGCAGTGACCTCCAACATTTTTGGTTTGCTGTGCCTCCCATTAAGTGGTTTGAAAATGATATACCCCCCTATACAGCTTTAAGAAGACATAAAAAGTCATTTATTGTAAGTTGAAATAGTTGCAGAGACTATCATTTCCTTACTATTTGAAATATTAGCACTTAAAATGTAACCATTACATCAGTTTTTTAAATGCTGGCAATGGAACTAAATACCAGGGGAATTCTATATCCATCATTATCGATTTTAAAAATACATGAAAACTCTTCTTTACTAACTTATTCCCGTTTTCACCATGAACTCACGTTGCCACTCATTTGCTCTTCATACTTTTTAGCAATTGTCATATACTTTCACATTTGAAAGCTTTTTCATAAATCATCATGGTTATCATTTTCTGCCACAAAAAATCTAAATGCTGTAAATTTTAATTTCATTATCACTGTATACCTTAAGCAGCTTTTTAAAAATTGAGTTTAGGCTTGGCGCCTGTGGCTCAAGTGGCTAAGGCTCCAGCCACATACACTCAAGGTGGTGGGTTCGAATCCAGACTGGGCCCACCAAAACAACAATGACAGCTGCAACCAAAAAAAAAAAAATAGCTGGGTTGTGGCGGGCACCTGTGGTCCCAGCTACTTGGGAGGCTGAGGCAGGAGACTCGCTTGAGCCCAGGAGTTGGAGGTTGCTGTGAGCTGTGATGCCATAGCACTCTACCCAGGGTGATAGCTTGAGGCTCTGTCTCAAAAAAAAAAAAAAAAAAAAAAAAACTGAGTTTAATTTTAATGATCATTAGAATACAACTGATAAAAATGACATAAATAGATTATAAATTTTCATCAATAAACAGAAGACATTTTTCAATTAGCTGATGTATCCATGGATGAAAATTATTTGTTACTAAAATAAGATAAAGTCCAAAATCGATTCTATTCCTACTTTACATTTTTAGAGAGACGACTCTGAGAAAGCCTTGTTCTCTGCAAAAAACAAGACGTGAATAAAAGTAGTTTTATGACACCAAAGATTATATAACAATCTACTACCAAAATTAATAATGACC
Source organism: Otolemur garnettii (assembly GCF_000181295.1). Taxonomy (NCBI): domain Eukaryota; kingdom Metazoa; phylum Chordata; class Mammalia; order Primates; family Galagidae; genus Otolemur; species Otolemur garnettii. Next base: position 44,916,978 of record NW_003852401.1, read on the forward strand.
TATCAGCTGACAAATCCATTTGGTCCTCCTTCAATTTTGTCAAAGGAAAAGAGTTGGAAAGCATGAGACGTGCAAATGTTTTTGTTAGCCAGTCATTCTTCACTGTCCTGATTCTGGGAAATATACCAAAAAGACTGTACCAAAACTTCTCAGATGACTGCTAATTACACCTGCTCCTCGTTTACTTAGAGGTCCCTTGTTTAAACTGAAAAGACTGGGAAAATTAAAGTACTTGTTATTTTAATATAGTTTCGCCAATATAATTTTCTTTTTGCTTTTCAAATTGAGATATAATTCACATGCTATGAAATTCACCCTTTTAGAGTGTACAATTCAGTGGACATTCATATTTTCACAAAGTGGTGCAACCCTCGCCTGTAATTCCAGGACCTTTTCATCACCCCAGTGAGAAATCCTGCACCCACTAGCAGTAACTCCTCGTCCCCCACTCTACCAGTACAATTTTTAATAAAATCATTTTATCTCATCACATGTTCTAAATATATTTTCATCAAAAGCTTGGCATTTCACACGGAGCTCATTCAGCTCATGGGAATGTCTGCCATATAACCTATTTGGCAAAGCAGTCCACATTGCCAAGCCAACCAGCCAAACCAGATCTAGTTTCAGTTAGGAAAAAACTGACTTCAGTTTCAAATAAATGTGTTAATGTGCATCTCTTCCCAACTGTCTGTCTTCTGAATTCTAATTCCAAGATGAGAGATGGATGTGCAAGCATACCTCGAAGACGCTGTGGGTTCCGTTCCAGACCACCACAATAAAACAAAGTTTGCAATAAAGCGAGTCACACGAAGTTTTGGTTTCCCAGAACATATAAAAGTTATGTTTATACTATACTGTAGTCTATTAAGTGTGCGATAGCATTATGTCTAAAAAATGTACATGCCTTAATTAAAAAATACTGTATTACAAAAAAAATGCTGACACAGAGACATTAAGTTAGAACATGCTCAGCTAGACTTGCTGAACACAGTTGCTATAAACCTTCAATTTTCAAAAAGGCAAATGAATGGTAGAACAGCTTGCATCTTGAAGAGAGATGGAGAAAGCACAGCCTGTGTCACAAATTAACTGACTCTATGAATGGAATCCTTGGATGTTGCTTTTTGATAACTACTTTATTTTTGTGAAATCTTCCTTTAGGGGATACATTTTTTGACATTATTTAGGGCTGTAGTCCCCAGCCCCCAGGCCACAGACCAGTATATGGCCTGTTAGGAACCGGGCTACATAGCAAGAGGTGAGCAGCAGTGAGCAAGAGAAACTTCATCTGTGTTTACAGCCGCTCCCCATCACCAGCATCACTGCCGTGGCTCTGCCTCCTGTCAGATAATCATCAGCATTAGCTTCTCATAGGAGGCTACTGTAAACTGTGCATGTGAGGGCTCTAGATTGTATGCTCCTTGTGAGACTCTAATGCAGCAGTTCTAAACCTGTGGGTCGCAACCCACAGGAACTGTATTAAAGGGCTGTGGCATTAGGAAGGTTGAGAACCACTGCTCTAATGCCTTATGATTTAAGAGATGCAATGTGCTTGAATTATCCAGAAACCATCCCTGGCCCCCTGCCCCAGATCCATGGAAAAATCATCTTCCAGGAAACTGATCCCTGGTGCTAAAAAGTTTGGGAACCGCTGATTTAGGGGGTGGAAGAATTAAATTGTCCAAGTTGTTTGACAGAAAGTCTAATCACTCCTGCTGCCTCACTCTATGAAACATCTGAATTCAGAACACTACAACACAGTCCTTCTTCTCACCCTTTTCACACTACTTTTCACCCTTTGCAGAGCTTCATCTAGCATAGGGAAGTGTGCTAGGCGTGGAGAGGCACCCTGCGGATCCTCTCCAAGGGCCCTTGTTGTCCATTTGTGAGAATGAAGCTGTCAGCCCCTTCAAGGTCCCCTCAGCTGCCGGGAGGCCAGCCTGGTCTGCCTTTCCTGCCCAGTGAGGGCCACTCTAGTGGGCAATGCCCGCTCCAGCTCCCCGCCATGGGCCAGCTAGGCCTTTGTTGGATCTGCTTGGTGGTTTAACATCTACCCAGTCCTGCTTCCTCCCCTTTTCCTTGGCAGGTGTGGATCCCTAATAAATATCTGGTACCCTAAACTCTGCTTCTGGAGAGCCCAGCCTATAACAGAAAGACAGTAGTTTCTCTGTCAGTCAGTGGTGTCCAGTTACAGTAGGACTGCCAACACCATTATGTTGAATCATAATTTCATTGCCCTAATACTTTACAGTCCAGAACAAGACCTCATGGTAGGGCCCAGAATGAGCGAGCAGGACCAGGAATTGCTTTGGCCAAGCAGAAGAAAGGCACAGCAAAAAGGGAGATGAGAAGGCTGAAGGGCCAATGGCCCATTATGGCCATGTACTAGGGAGAGTCCATGTGGAATGTGAGCACCTGAAGTTGACTCCCTTGAGACCAGCTCAGTTTGTGAACCCCTGGAAAGTCTTGGAGGTCATCTTGGGGGACTCACACCCAATTCAAAACTCTTGCCTACAGCAAGTTGTCTGCAGTAATAATGACACACTGTACTTTAACCCACCTGTGTGAACATCTGTCTTCTCCACTCTGTGGGCAAGGACTGGGCTTTATTCATTCCCTCTTGGCCTTAGTTGGTCAGGAAGTTAGTCCCCCAGAACTTCTGTTTAATAAATATGCCTCAAGAGCTCACTGTGTGCTGAGAAGATGTAGATGAGTGATCCTGAGGTGAATGAGGCGTCACAATTTTGTAAGACAAACAGGAGAGAGGAGAAAGAAGGCAAGTAACCTCAAAGGAAGTAGGTGCCAAGACAGACCTAGACGCCCTCAACAATGTGAGAAAGAACACTGTCTATGTTTATTACTGTAACTCTTTTGAAATCTCAGTGTTCCTTTAGACAGAGTGACAGTCATGAGCTGTTAATCAAAGAGGATTTTATTTAACTGAAGTAAATGATGGAGAAATACTGGAGCACTTGATTTCTCCTTTTAATTTGGATATTTTCAAGTACAGATTTTAGTAAATTATTTATGTGAACACTCAGGAGCTTTAGCTGTTAAAATTTAGTAAGACATGGTCTAGTTTAAGTGCATTTATTTATCTTGAACTACTGATGAGTCAATGGTGTTTTGTTTTGTTTTGTTTTGCCAGTTTTCACCTCCAATCTCAAAGCACTCTCAAAAGTAAGGTAATATTGGCTCGGTGCCTATAGCTCAACCGGCTAAGGCGCCAGCCACGTACACCTAAGGTGGCGGGTTCAAATCCACAGCCCGGACCCGCCAAACAACAATGACGGCTGCAACCAAAAAATAGCCGGGTGTTGTGGCGGGCGCCTGTGGTCCCAGCTACTTGGGAGGCGGAGGCAGGAGACTCGCCTGAGCCCAGGAGTTGGAGGTTGCTGTGAGCTGTA